>NC_091477.1:7969494-8279494 GCF_036971445.1 Narcine bancroftii | reverse complement strand
CCCCACCCTGAATATCCTCTGTTCGAAAGAAAATACTCAAAGCTTATCTAATCTCTCCACATGGATAAAATTCAGTCAACCCCATGTTTACTTGCACGAGATGTTTACTATCCAGAAGATAGCCTCTAACCCATCTTTGGATCTATCATATGGAACATTAAACCTCAGTCGAGTACAGGCCCTTCAGCCCACAATGTTCTGCCAGCCTATAATTGCCAAAAAAAACACTAAGCTCTCTCTATTTCATAACCCTTTTTTTTTATTTTATCCATTTGCCTGTCTAAGAGTCTCTTAAATGGCCCTAATGTTCCAGCATCTGCCATCACCCCTGGCAATGGCTTCATTTTGTATCGATGTCTTCTGGTGTTTGCTACTCCAACCCTGGGGAAAAAAATAAGGTGCTCAATCCCTACTTTAACCACGTCCCTCTCATAATCTTGTTCTTTCTTTGGCTTCACGGACGAAGATTTATGGAGGGGTATGTCAAAGTCTGCTGCAGGCTCGTTGGTGATTGACAAGTCTGATGCAGGACAGGCAGGCATGGTGGCAGTGGTTGCAAGGGAAAATTGGTTGGTTGGGGTTGGGTGTTGGGTTTTCCTCCTTTGTCTTTTGTCACTGAGGTGGGCTCTGCGGTCTTCTTCAAAGGAGGTTGCTGCCCACCGAACTGTGAGGCACCAGGATGCACGGTTGGAGGCAATATTAGCCCACTGGCGGTGGTCAATGTGGCAGGCACCAAGAGATTTCTTTAAACAGTCCTTGTACCTCTTCTTTGGTGCACCTCTGTCTCAGTGGCCAGTGGAGAGCTCGCCATATAGCATGATCTTGGGAAGGCGATGGTCCTCCATTCTGGAGACGTGACCCACCCAGCGCAGCTGGGTGTTCAGCAGCATGGATTCGATGCTTGTGGACTCTGCCAGCTCAAGTACTTCGATGTTGGTGATGAAGTCATTCCAATGAATGTTGAGGATGGAGCGGAGACAGCGCTGATGGAAGCATTCTAGGATCCGAGGTGATACCGGTAGAGGACCCATGATTCGGAGCCAAACAGGAGCGTGGGTATGACAACGGCTCTGTACACGCTGATCGTTGTGTGTTTCTTCAGGTGGTTGTTTTTCCAGACTCTTTTGTGTAGTCTTCCAAAGGTGCTATTTGCCTTGGTGAGTCTATTGTCTATCTCTTTGTCGATCCTTGCATCAGATGAAATGGTGCAGCCGAGGTAGGTAAACTGGTTGACTGTTTTGAGTTCTGTGTGCCCAATGGAGATGTGGGTGGGGGGGGGCTGGTAGTCATGGTGGGGAGCTGGCTGATGGAGGACCTCAGTTTTCTTCAGACTGACTTCCAGGCCAAACATTTTGGCAGTTTCCGCAAAACAGGACGTCATGCACTGGAGAGCTGTCTCTGAATGGGCAACTAAAGCGGCATTGTCTGCAAAGAGTAGTTTGCAGACTACAAACAGAGGAACTACTGACATGGTCTTTGCCCTCAGACATCTCCAAGAAAAGTGCAGAGAACAAAACAAAGGACTCTACATCACCTTTGTTGACCTCACCAAAGCCTTTGACACCGTGAGCAGGAAAGGGCTTTGGCAAATACTAGAGCATCTCGGATTCCCCCCCAAGTTCCTCAACATGGTTATCCAACTGCACGAAAACCAACAAGAACGTGTCAGTTACAGCAATGAGCTCTCCGAACCCTTCTCCATTGACAACATCCTTGCACCAACCCTATTTACTATCTTCTTCAGCATGATGCTGAAACAAGCCATGGAAGACCTCAACAATGAAGACGTTGTTTATATCCGGTACCGCACGGATGGCAGTCTCTTCAATCTGAGGTGCCTGTAAGCTCACACCAAGACACAAGAGCAACTTGTCTGTGAATCTTGTTGATCTTTATTAAATAACCTCCAAAGAGAAAAGCTCTAGCTCTGGTCATGTTGCCTCATAAAACATATTTTACAATCCAAGCAACATCCTGGTAAATCTCCTCTGCTCCTTTTCCATAGCTTTCACACCTTTCCTGTAATTAGCTGACCATAAATGAACATAATATTCTGTTTGGTTTCCTTTTGTGATCATCAGAACTTTTATCTTGTATTTCAACCATAGTCGAATCAATTTCTTATAAGAAGGAACAGATGTGGCCATGGGTCAAGCAACCATTTGAGTATGCCCCAGTAGCTATTATGAACAGAGCTCATTGTTTGTTTTTCTATCCAATCCCCTGATTCTCCTTGTGTTCAGAAGCCAATAATATACTCAGTTATTGAGCATTGAGACCCCTATCGCAGAGGAATGCGTGGATCTACAAACAGCTGTGTAAAGAAATTTCTCCTCATTCCAGACTTAATTGGTGAACATTTTAGCCTGAGACTTTGCCATCTTCCCTAATAATCCCTCCAAGCATTTTGAGTATCTTAATGAGAACACTTCTGTCTCTGTATTAACAGGAATTGTACTGTAAAGGCAATTTGTGGGCCTCAAATTTAGAAATTGCTCAGGAGTTTAACATCCCCATTCCCCTGAGAGACTTTTGGCTCTAGGTTATGGATATACAGGTTGTGGAAAGAGAGAGAGAGATAGAGAGAGAGAGAGAGAGAGAGAGAGAGAGAGAGAGAGAGAGAGAGAGAGAGAGAAATAGACAGTCAGAGTCATGAAGGATAAGACAGAGAGAGAAAGGGGAAGAAGAGAGAGAGAGTAGGAATGTGAGAGAGACAGACAAACAGAGACAGAAAGAGAGGGAGAGATAGAGTGAGAGAAAGGGGAAAGAGAGGGCGAGCAGGAGTGTGAGAGAGAGAAACAGACCAGACAAACAGAGACAGAGAGAAAGAGAGGGAGAGATAGTGAGAGAAAGCAAAAGCAAAGGGGGAGAGAGAGGGAGAGCAGGAAAGAGAGAGAGAGGTTAGAGAGAGAAAGAGAGAGAGAATCACCATTAACCAAGGCCCCTCATTTGTGTTCTGTCCTCAAAATTTCTAACAAATACTTTATCATGTTCCTTGTTACACACTGTTTCAGAACAGTTGAGAAGCTGAGGGTGGTTTGCAAGGATGCTGGTGGGACAGGAATTCTTGAGTTAAGCGAGAGATTGGTCAGACTAGCACTGTTGGCCTGGAGTGAAAGAAGATGAGGGGTGACTTCATAGAGACCTAGTCTTTTTGTCATGTCAATTTAAAACTAGAGGGTAAGAGGTGAGAGGGGAATGATTTAAATGGGACCTGAGTGTCAACCTTTTAACACAGAAGGTGGTGGGTGTATGGAATAAGCTGCCAATGGAAGAGGTGGAAGTGGTTAAAATTACAATATGTAAAAGACATTTGAACAAATTCAACGATGAGAAAGCTTTAAAGGGAGGAAAAAAAAACACGTGATGGCGGAACTCGGTGGATTGAGCTGCTTTGGTGGAAGAAAGAGAATTGTCAAAATTTTGGCCTGACACCCAGCACCAAAACTAAGTCCAGAGGGGAGATAAATATTATTATTATAACTTCCTGATTTTTTTCAATTCGATTTAAAGATAGAGCACAGTTCCAGGCTCTTCCAGGCCATGAGCCCGTGCTGTCTAAATACACCCATGTGACCAATTAAGCTATTAACCCTCTGCATCTTTGGAACATGGGTGGAAGCTGGAGCACTCAGAGGAAGCCCCTCGTGTCCCTCGTGTGCGGGTGAGCAGTGGGATCTGAAAGCAGTAGCGGGGAATGCAGAGAAAATAAAATGGAATTGGTGTCAGTCGGGGGGCGGTGGGGGGGGGGTTGATGGTGTGTCTAATTCCATACTGTTTGAAGTGGTTGGTGATAAATATAGGAAACACCATTCTAATGTCTTAACCCCATTTGCCACATTCTTGCTGACCTTGCCAGCCCCTTGATATAACTGTCAACCACAAATCCAATGTTCATTATTAAGTTGGATTAAACAAAATAGATGAACAAGAGATAAATGGGATTTGGCATGGATTTACAAGAAGTTGTATTTGCCTAGTAATTATTCTTGGAAGATATAATGGATTTAAAGACATTGGCAGCCATTTGGCTATGATGCATTTGAATGTCTGTGAAGTTTTTGATGTAGTGCCACATCAGCAATAAGCAGGCAGAAAAGTGCGGTGTATGAACCAAGCTTCAGAGGCAGACTGACTATTGATGGATGAGGAGAAAACAAGGAGGATGTGGCTGTGAACAGACATATCAATGAAGCTAGGGATCACTAATGGATACCACAGAATGACTGGAATGACATTATAAACTGTCAATATTACATTGGTGGGTTAGGTTTCAACAGAGATGAAAGACTAATGGCTAGAGTAAGAAAGGTGGGACAATGAGGGAAAATGGCATTTAAAAATGAGTCTTGGAACGTCAATGGTGAGGCGATAATAAATTAATCAAGGCGTTGAACACTCTGTGAGTAGGCAATCTGGAACTGTAGCTTGCTGAACAACAGAAGGCTATTCATACCCGTGAGACTGCGCCTCCATTCAATATGATCATGGCTGATCATGTGACCTTATTCCTACTTTCTCTCCACCATTCTTGATTAGGTATCCTCCACATACAGCTCCATTTTGAATGCAACTAACAAACTAGTCTCAACGACTTTCTGTTCCTGGAATTTCCATAAATCTCCCGGTCAAGCCGTTTCTCCTCATCTCGGTCCTTAATGGCTTCCAGTTTATCCTTAGACTTTGACCCTTTGTTATGGACTTCCCCAACATTGAGAACATTCTTCTTGCATCTAAGCTGTCAAACCTCATCAATAATTTACATGTCTCAGTGATCTCTGCTCATTCTTCCAAATTCCAATAATTTCAACGCTAGTCTATCATATTGCATATCAGTCCTACCATCCCAGGAATCAGTCTTTGCAGCCCTCCCCACCTCCCCCCATTGCTAGAAGGACTTTCCTCAGATTAGGAAACCAAAACTGTGCACAATACTTGGTGTGGCCTCACCAAGGCCCTATGCTTATATTCCTGTGAAGTAATATTTTAAAATGCTGCAAATATTGAGCAAATTGGGCAACATCTTCAGAAAAAAAAACATAGTTAAAGCCTCACGAAAGGTCATGGACATGACCTTGCTCTCATCGCAGATGCTTCCTAACCTGCTGTGTGTTTTTCAATAGGTTCTGGTCTTTTTTTCGACTCCAAGAATCGACAGTGTTTGCACTTCAAATTGTATTTTGCCTTTCATTACCAGCGAACATTAGGATTGAGAGAGATTCTGAGGGGAAGAGTGGATTATGGAGATGGGCAGGAGGTTGAATTTGAGGCTAGCCATATCAGTCATGATCATATTGAAAACAGGCTCAAGTGGCAATGTAGCTCCAGGCTGTAAAAAACTTCCACAAATATCTGAGGAAAACACAATTAGTGAACTCAAATGTCAATGACTAACTGGGGAGCTTATTATGGGAATCAAAAAAAGAGCAGATGTTTCCTTCACAAAGGAGATCACAAATAACATTCCCAATGATAAGAGGAACAGAAGTCCTAGTGAAGGGATGGGCAACCATTTTTTAAAACTCACATTCACCTATGCCATGGGTGCTCTGTGATTAGTAAGGTGGAATGTGAGAGGAAAGAAAAAGTTGGAAAGCCACTGTGTTAATCATCCCTCATTGACTCGTTATGTGCACGGTTTCAGATCTTCAAAGGAAATGGGCCAATGACCATTTTTCTCAAGCAAAATATTTCAGTAACAATTGGATCTAGAGCATTGATTCTCAACCTTCCCTTCCCACCCACATCCCACCTTAAGCAAACCCATACTAATCACAGTGATTACTTAAGATGGAATGTGAGCTTTTCAAAAAATAAAGGTATCCTACCCCTGGTCTAATGAGTGGAGGGAACTGAAGAATGTTTGTTAGAGTATAAAAATGGTGTTCAGGAAAGTTTTGGGATTGATGGCCAATAAATTCCTATGGCACCAAATCTGTATCCTGTGGCCTGAGAACACTGATGGTTATTTTCCATTGTTCTTTGGAATGTGGATTGGAAGATTATATTTAAAAACAAGGAAAGGAGGAAATAAAATTATAGACTGGTTAGCCCAAGACTGCCAATGAGGAAAATTCTGGAGTCCATTAATGAAGATGTAGGTGTGGCTCTCTCCGTTCTGTAAAAAAGGTTTGCAATGCAATTTTCTGAAATGTGAAGCCTTGCCATCTGCGCATGTGTCAAGAAACACGGTCGAAAATTGAGTTAATTTATTTAATTTCATCACCACGGAAAAGCAATTTTCATTTTGTTTCAAAATTCTTGCGTCGTGATTGGAGGAATCTGTAAGGGTGAATTTCTGTTACCCAACTAGCTGCAACATAGGGGTTGCCAGTAATCACAGTACATCTTTAAAGTCAAGTTTATTCTACTGATGAAACACTGTTTTCCGGTTCTCGTTGCAAATATGCAGACATACAACCAGACATAAATATAGACAAACATATATAAATATATATATAGGCAAGTATTCATATAATACATATGTACAAAATAAATAAATATTGTTTTGGAAATATGAAAGTCCTAGAATGTTATTGTGAATATTTCTTTTGGTGGTTCAGCATTCTCACTGTCCCTGGGAAGAAGCTGTTTCTCAGCCTGGTGGTGCTGGTTTGATACTCCTGCATTTCTTTCCTGATGGGAGCTGCAGAAAGATAGGGTGGAAGGGGCCCGCAATGATTTTGTACGCCCTCTTCAGGTGATGATGCTGGTAGACGGAGACTCCAGTGATCCTCGTTGCCACACTTATGTTCTTGTGGATTAGATTTCCAATCCATTTCACTGCAGCAACTGCACGATACTGTGATAAAGCCAGATAGAACATTTTCCATAGAGCTCCTGTAGAAGGTTGACATGCTGGCAGCTGGTGGCCTTCCCCTCTTCAGTCTTCTTAGGGAATAGAGTCACTGTTTCACCTGCCTGACAAGTGAAGGGATGTAATGTGTCCACAATAGTTCACCCATTAAATGATCTCCAAGGAACTTGGTGCTCTCCACAGATTTATCAATGTGTAGTGGAGGGTGGTCACACCTGGTCCTCCTGAAATCCATGATCATCTCCTTCATCTAGTCCATGTTGAGAATCAGATTGTTACTCTTGCCTCATATCATGAGAAAATGGCAGTAGTATAGGCAAAGTCAGCCCGTATTTACTAAAGGAAAATCATACTGGACAAACCATGGAATTTCCCAGTAGAAGAAAAACCAATGTGCGTGATACATTTAGATGTTCAGAAGGCTTTTGGTAAGGTTCCTCAAAAGAGATTTCTCTTACAAAATTAAAGCACATGCATTAGTAAGGAAGGTGTGAAGAGAGGATTGGTTGGCAGACAGGAAACAAAGTCGAGGGATACATACAGTATGGTAACAGGCCACTTCAGCCATGAGTCCGTGCCGCTCAATTTACGCCCAATTAACCTACCCCCCCCCCCCAGTACATTACGAATCGTGGGAGGAAACTGGAGCTCTCAGGGAAATCCCATGCAGACACGGGGAGAACGTACAAACTCCTTACAGATAGTGCAGGATTAGAACCCCAGTCCTAGCTGTTGATGTTGTTAAAGGCGTTGTGCCAACTGCTATGCCAAGCGTGCTATCTAATTGGCGAGTTTCTCCAATTCCAAAAGGTTATTGAAACTGACTGCTTCACATTTAACCAGCAAAATGTGTTAGTGAATTATTTTATTGTCACATACACCAAGACACAGTAAGAAGCTTCAATATATGTACCCTCCAGGCAGGTCAACTCATTCAAAAGGACGGGTAATATTAACAAATGAAGGTCTAAATAACACAGCAGTGCAGAATAGAAAACATTGTGAAAAGTACAGTTAAAAATACGGCAATGGCTTAATCTCTTGCCAGTATTAGCTCCATTTAAGAGCCTGATGACAGCATGAAAGAAACTGTTCTTGAAACTGAGCATTCTTTTTATCCTGCAGATGTATCTACTGCCAGCCCAATGAGGAGGGAAGAGAACATGAGTGGGGTGAGTTGGATCCTTTCATTTGTTAGTGTCCCTCCTGTGACAGAGTCTTATGGAGGTGAGGAGTGTTTTCACGCTGGCCTGAGTTGCGTTCATATTCAATTTCAAGTTTATTATTATCATACAATAGTAAAGAACAATGCAACAAAACAGCGTTTTTCGGTCCTTGGTATAAAAACATGCAAACACATAGACACACCACACATATTTACTAGCATAAATTATATGCAGTACATATATAACAATAAATAAATATTGTTAAATAATAGTAGTTTCTTGGAGCCAATGTATGAGCAATTAATCAGTCATTCAGCATTCTCACAGCTCGTGGGAAGAAGCTGTTTCCCAGCCTGGTGGTTCTGGCTCTGATTCTCCGTATTTCTTTCCCGATGGGAGTAGCTAGAAGATGCTGCATGCGTGGGTGGTGGGGGTTGTTAATGATTTTGCGAGCCGTCATCAGACAACGATCCCGATAGATCATGTTGATGTAGAAAGTCGACAGGATGGTGGCTGGTAGCCTTGCCCGCATCAGTCTTCTCAAGAAGGGCAGTCGCTGTTGTGCCTTCCTCACAAGTGAGGAGATGCTGTGTGTCCAGGATAGGTCACTACTTAAACGGACTCTGAGGAACTTGGTGCTCTCTACTCTCTCCTCGACAGAGTTATTGATGTATAATGGAGGGTGGTCATCCCTAGTCCACCTGAAAACTACATTCACCTCTTTTGTCTTGTCCGTATTGAGTCTCAGGTTCTTTATTCTCACATCATAACATGAGATTTTCCATTGTGCGACTCATTGTTGGTGCTGATGAGGCTGACTACTGTGGTGTCAGCTGAAAACTTGATGACTCTATTGGAGTTGGATCTAGCATTGTATTGACAACTCTGTAGTTTCTTGTGGTCTTGGTCAGGGCTGTTTGAAAGCACTTCCATTCTTGTAGTCCATTTGTGTTTATCCTTCCAAGGTGAGAAATGACCTTGGAAACTTATATTATCCAATCATTTCAATAAAACTATGATGATGAGTGCATTTCTTTTAATTTCCACCAACTGCTTGATCCCTCCCTGCATCATAAGACAAATGATTCATGTATTGAAGTTCTTCTGTTTCAATGACTAAATTTACTGCCTAAGCAGGACTCGAGCTTGGTTCTCTTCACTTGTAAAAGCAGGAAATGGATCAGATTATTAAGACATTGAAATGGCAATCAATTGATAGTTCAGTAAAGAATATATCCAGATTTAACTTCCATCAATTCCAATGGAAATGCAAACCTAGTCGATTCTATTAAAACCATAGAACCATAGGCATTAGAGCACAGATACAGTCCCTTCATCCCTTCTAATCTGTGCCAAATTATTATTCTGTCATCCCATTGATTTACACCCAGTCCATAGCCCTCCACATTTCTCCCATCTATGTACCTGTCCAAGTTCTTCTTAACTGTTAAAATTCAGCCCTCATTCCCCACTTCAGCTGGAAGCATGTTCCACACTCCCAACACTCTCTGTGTGCATAAGTTCCCTGGCATATCTTCCCTAAACCTTTCCCTTTTCACCCTTAACCCATGTCCTCTGGTTTGTATCTCATTTCTCCTCAGTGGAAAAAGCCAACCTATGTTCACACTGTCTTTTACCCTCATAATTTTAAATACTTCTATCAAATCTCCCCTCATTCTTCTATGGTCCAAGGAATAAAATCCTAACCTGTTTAACTTTTCCTGTTACTCAATGTCTCAAGGCTCGAAAACATCCTAGTAAATTTGCTCTGTGTTCTTCAATCTTATTGACATCTTTCATCTAGTTAGGTGACCAAAACTGCACACAAAACTCTAAGTAAAACACAATGCCAAAGAAACTCAGAAGGTCAAGCAGCGTCCTTTATATTTCAGTGGTAAAAATACATAAATGAAGTTTCGGGCTTTAGTGCTTGATCAAGCTGAAAAATTGTTGTCAGACGTCTGAACAAAAGATTGGGGGTGGGGTAGAAGGTATGGTTGCAAAGGCAGGAAGTGATAGGTGGTGGAGGGAAGGGGGACGGCAGTGATCAAGGAGAGGAGGGATGGCAGGATAAATAGAGGAGGAAGGGATGGAGTTGAATTGGAAATGGGGAGGGGAAAGGAGGAAGGAGAAGAGGAGAGCAGGTTAGTGAAAATCAGAAAAGTCTATGTTAATGCCATCTGGCTGGAGAGGGCCCAGACAAACGAACTAGGTGTTGTTCCTCCAATTTGCAGGTGGTCTTGATGGGATAGTTCATAAGTCATGTGAGCATTTTCAGTTTCTGCTAACCTGTTCTCCTCTATCCCCCTCCCCCATCCCCTTCCCCTTTCTACTTCTCCTCCCTACCTTTCCCCTCCATTCACCTTGCCATCACTTTCTCTCTTGATCACTGCAGTTCCCTCCCTCCCTTCTCCAACTCACACATCCTGCCTTTGCGACCCATCCTAACCCCATACTCTTTTGTTTGGATGCCTGCTGACATTTTTCCATACCTTGATGAAGGACTCAAGCCCAAAACATTGCTTATGTACTTTTTTATTTTTGCTATATAAAAGTCACTGCTTGAACTGCTGAGATTCTCCAGCCTGTTGTGTTTTTACTTCAACCATAGATTTTTGTGCTTTACTACACGACATTCCAAATTTGGCCTCACCACTGTCCTATGCAACTTAATCATAGCATCCCAATTTCTAAGCTCAATATTTTGATTTATGAAGGCCAATATGCCAAATGCTCTCTTTACCACCCTCTCTACACCTTGTGATGCCCCTTTCAGGGAAATATGTACCTGAATTACCAGATTGCTCTGTTCCACCGCACATTCCTCATTCTATTGATACATTTTTTTTACATAAAGGTTCATATTGCTGATTATCATGCCATAATAATTTGATACTGGCATTTCAAAGCAGATTGAGGCAAAAAAAAAATAAGGCCAAGTAAAGTTTTGCATATTTGTAGGGCTTCAGCCAAGTATCTGCTCATGTTTCTTCAGAACAAAGCCTGGCAGACTATATCAGACATGCTGAGAATATTTGCTATTTGGATTTTGGCCTGCAATCATTTTCAGAAAATTTAGCATTTGCACTCACAAAACATTCCAACATTTATACTAATTAAGTGACATTTTGGCAGCTTGAAGGATCATTATTTCAAGTGCAACGGAACTGGCCAATATCCTCTTCCCCTTTTTTCCACAAGGCACATATTGCAAAGTATGTTTGCCAGGTTAAGCAACAAGCTGAGGTGATCTTGTGAAGGTTGATCAGCTGACAGAGGGGATACAGCTGTTGGAATTCAGCTCGGGCTTGAGATGGACACAAAGGTTCTCTCTTCTCAGGCTCTGGAGAGAGAAGACAAAGAATCAAGTGCTGAGGATAATTAGTTAACAAAATGGTCGACTTTCCAAAATTGTATCTAAGGATCTATAATGTAGTAAATAGTTGTAAGATTGTCATCACACAATACCCTCCATTCTATTGTGTGAAATTACAAACATGCGATCAGATTTCTGAATGGATAATGAACTACAGACACTACCTCACTTTTTCTTTTTTTTGCATGAATTTATTTTAAAAAAATAATGTAATTTATAGCATTTTTTGCACCTGGAATGCTTCCACAAAACAACGAATATCATGACACGTGTTTGTGACAACAAATTCTGATTCTGATGCTAAATGGGATGGAGTCAGAGGTTTGAAATGCTAAAGTCTGCAGACGCTTTGATGTAGTAAAATCGCACAGAAAAGCTGGAGGAACTCAGCCGGTCTCGCAGCGTCCATAGGAAGTAAAAATATATTCCTAACATTTCAGGCCTGAGCCCTTGGAGTCAGAGGAGAACTTGCAGCTCAGGACTGGATATCCACACTGCTCTGTGGCAATAGCAAATATGTACACCACCGCCATGGGGACAGACAGATGCTGGAATTGGGCACAAAAAAAAACAATCTACTGGGGTAAATTCATGGGGTCAAGCAGCACCAGTGGGAGAAAAAGAATGATCAACATTTCAGGCCAGAACCCTTCATCAAGACTGTAAGTGCAGAGTGGAGATAACCAGTACTCCAATGTGACCGGTAACCTTCCTCTAACATAACGATCAATCCAGGGGATTAGCCAAAGGATCAGTGAGGATTACATTTTTAGAGCAACTTCAGGCATATCTAAAAATAATTAGGTCCCTTTACAATAAAGCTGCAACTCAGGACTACTTGCACACCAAACAACAACAAAAAAGCAGCAAACAATCGGCAGAGCTAAGTGATCTTGCAACTAACAAATCAGTTTGAACCTCTTCTGTCACAAGACTTTCAATTTCTTTCCTGTATTCCATCTTGTCTCTTTTTGATACCTGGCCCACTACTGTGGTGTCGTTGGTGAATTTGAAGATGGAGTTGGGAATCATTTGCCTGTATGGTTGTATTCAAGGATGTATAGAACAGGACTGAGAATGTCTCTTGGAGAAGTCCTGGTGTTGAGTGTGATTGCAGAGGAGACCTTGTTTGCAATCTGCTTGACAGAAAGTCCAGAATCCAGTTGCATGACTAAGTATCGAGACTGGGATCTGTGAGGGTGCCAATGGTAAGCAGGACTCCCAAAGGGGCCTTGGGTGCTGACGGCTTCCTTATCATTTCAGGTGTTTGGAACCAGGAGGGGGAGTTTGATGCCCCAAGCTCGGTTTCACCACTGGACCAGACAGGAGACCAAGTAGAGGTTATGGGAGAGAGGAGGAAGCACAATCAAAGATGGTGGGATCCACGGCCACTCAGTGTCTCTGAAGAGACTTACTTTGCTTTCTTCTCATGATATGGGTGGTGTACAGATTGTGCATCTGTGTGCCTTTGCAGGACAAAAAATGGAAAACATATTTTGTGTACATGTACAAGAATCTTAATTCTTAGAATGATTTTTGTTAAAACAGGCCCTCCCAACTCAGAGATTTGTGATTTGATTTATTTTTATTTAAATTTAGAAATACAGCACAGTAACAGGGCCTTTCAGCCCTGATTTACACCCAATTAACCTGCAACCCCAGTACATATATCTCTTTCAATCCTTTTATTAGATCAAGAACACATAGTATAGAGAATACAAGGTTACCACATTTGAAGAATATAGGTACCTTTTCAAAAATAAATAATAACCCCTGTAGTGGTATGTTTTCTCCTTGTACATTATTCCCTACCTGTGTGTTGTATGTATGAGGCTGGCCCACCCATGAATGAATCATCTCCTATGTCTCCTCCCCTTATGACCTGGCTGTGATAGTACAGATCTATCACCAATGTATATAGTTACAGTATCTAGACTGTGCTTACAGCGATTGGCTGAGAGCTTAGCCACGCCTACTGTCTGGGCCTTAAAGGGTTGTGTCCCTAGCCAGGTCGGATCATTCCGGACTGGTCGGCCACCTGTGAAGAGCTCCTGTCTTTTGCTAATAAAAGCCTTGGTTTGGATCAACAAGTTTTTGGTTCTTTCGACGAGCTCTACACTAGCCACAAAGTTCAACCTCCCTCCCCCCTTCCGGCATTCCTGTAACTGCATCCGGGCCAGCCAAAGTCTTGTGTTTATTAAAGCCTATCATTCCCCTGCTCTCGACTTCGTGGATATTGATAGAGCCTATCAACCCCCTTCCCCATAAAAAAGTTGTTGGAACGACAAAATAAAAGAAACCAAAGAAAAGAACTAAAATTCTCTACCAAAAAAAATCTGTGATGCTTTTACTTAAAATTAAAGGTAAAGTAGGTTTTGCTGAATCTATAAACACTAAATGAAGGAAATCTGGTACATTTTTGAAGGCTGGGAGGAAACCGGAGCCCTTGAGGAAACCCCACACAGACACGGAGAGAACATACAAACTCCTTACTGATAGCTTGGGATTCAAATGGTGCTGTATCAGTTTTGCGCTCACCGCTACACTAACCGTGCCACCCCAGTGATCCGTGATCATGCACACTTAAGTCTCCTTCTGTACGCGCTGCAGTTAAAACTGTACCTCATTCTTCCGATCACTTGATCTCCCTTCATCATTTTTCATGATGAAGTCCAACGTGAGCTTTGCCCATTTTTCAAGTTTCATGATATCCTCCTGAAGCTTGCTACCATCTCCTGGCTGCTTACCACATTTCTGAGTTGTGTAGTGTATGAAAATTTGGGAACTTGCATGCCTGGCAAGGCCACAATGCATAGCAAATAGCAAAGTGTCCAAATGTCAACCTCTGCTCTTGCCTCCAGTACAAAAAATACCAATTTGCTTCCATCCCCTTCTTGTTTCTCCCTAACATAACTCATTCCCCTGACATTGTTCTCTTGCTGTTTTACATGTTATATCTGCAAACAGTATAATCACCTCAAATGAATTTGAAACTTCACAACACCAGTCCATTAAAAACATGATCTATTGATATTAATCCCCTTCTACACCGATTAACTAAATCTCAATCTATTAACCCAATCTCGTAAAACCTGACCTTGATTAACATCTTCTTATGTGGTATTAGATTGGATGCCTTCTGAAAACCCTTTCGTATTATACTCCCTAGTATCCTGCTATTTGCTTTGTTAATTATTCATTCAAAAACACTTTTAGATTTCTGAAGCAAAGTTTATCTTTCTCAAAACTCTATTAGATCTGACAAAGTTCTGAAATGCAAACTCTGCTTTTGTTCCTCAGAGATGCTGCCTAATCCAATGTGTAATTTGTTGTTTTTGTTCTAGATTTCCAGCATCAACAATTTTCATTTTTGTGATTTCCATTTTTGATTCTGGCCAATTAACTTGAGAATAATTTTAATCATATTATTGAAGAGAAGGATTTATTTTAAAAGCTAGACTTACAGCATGGTAACAGGCCCTTCCAGTCCATGAGCCCTCGCTGCCCAAATACCCTTCAATCCTCTTAAATTTTAAAGGGCAGGAGGGAACTGGAGCATGCAGACGAAACCCATGCAGACACGGGGAGAATGTTCAATCTCCTTACATACAGGGCCGGATTCAAAACTGGGTCACTGCGTTATCCGCTATGTTAACCCAGACACCCTAAACAGGAGGCATTTGAAACGATGAGGTCCTTTGATCAGGAAAAATGCAGAGGAATTGTTTCCACTTGTAAGTAATTAAAGATCATTGATTTAAAATAATTAGAATTTTTTTCATATAGCAATTAAGAAATTCTGGAAGGAGAAAGAATACAAATTAAAAGTATTTGGACATTTTTTGAAGGAATTTTGAATGAATAAACATTTATTGTCACATATTAAATTGCAAAGTAAATCTTACTTGTTGCAGCTTCCCATCTGCTGAACAAACACAATATATAATTTAAATATAATTAAGATGACACAAATAAAAATATATATATAGTCAATATCAAAGAGCAATAAAATAAAATAAATAAGACATATTCACAATTGGTAGGTCAGTAATGCAAAAATGTGTTCTGTCAGTGGTTTGGACAAATCTTTGGTGGTCTTGTAGTCTTAAGGATAGGGTGATATAGGAACATTTATGAGCCTGACAGCTGTCAGGAAAAAAACCTCTTCTTGAATCTGGACATACTGGACTTTGGTTTTCTGTAGAGTCTGCCCAAAGGTGACAATTAGAAGAGAGCATAACCAGGGCGATGGAGATCTCCTTTGACGTTGGCTGCCTCCTTGGGGTTGATTTTGCACAATTGGAGTACATCAACCAGACGACTGCTTCAAAGACCGAGAACAAGCACACTCCTCCCCTTTGTCGAATTCCATGGTTCCAAATCACCACGCTTGGTGCAGAATGTTTGCCATTGCACCAGGGGGAAATAAAATCTGCCAGTAGAGATGAGGATTTATTTTATAATGATGAGAGGACCACAAAAAAATAAAGAGCAGTCAGGCTGGACCATGAGCTCAACCAGTTAAGATGCAAATGGATCATTGAAATCAAAGTAGAAAAGGTTTCACACTGAGAGGCCAAAAGTTAATGCAATTATTTAAAACTTAAGGCAAACAATCGCATGAAAGGAAATTTGTAAATTCCATGATAATATGGCATTTCTACTTTCAGGATTTATGCTTCATGAAGTTTAGGTTTAGGTTTAGTTTTAACAAAATACCTAATGCTGCAAGCAAGGTCTTTCACCAAACAAGACAACAGGTTACCTTTCACCTTACACAAAGCATAACTTGCAGAGGATAGGATTATAATGAAAATGAAGATCAATTAGCACAGACAGGTGAGTCTGCTCCAAGCCATAAGATGTCTGCTCCCGTACTTAATGATGAATAAACATATACTGGAGGTGGATTGATTTCTGAGATGAAGGAATGAGCATATGAAGAGAGGTTAAGCAGGTTTGGCCTCTACTCATTGACGTTTTGAGGAAACAGTAAAGTCCCTATTATGTTCCAGTATATTCCAGTAGCCTCAAGCAATCGGCAAAAAAATTGCGGAAAATAAATTGGTAAAAAATATGGAAGTATGAAATTGACTTGCTTCGCCAATAGTTCATCAATTCACACAACGCACAGTCTTGGGCAACTGGAACATTTCCTTATCCAGCAATTAACATCCCAAGAGGTGTTGGATACCAGGGGTTTTACTGAATTGAGTGGATGTTTCCAGGGTGTAGTTAAAGTATAAGTGGTCACAGATGTAAGACAGGAATCGCTTCTTTCTAAAGATTGTGATTTATTTTTAAAAACTCTCTATACCAAAGGGTTATAGAAGTGAAGTTATTGAAGTTCAAGTTCAAGCTTATTTGTCATCCAATTGTACAACCTGATGAAACAGCATTCTCTGGTCCTCAGTGCAATACAGTGCAAATATATATACAGATATATAATTCAGTACTTCTATCCAAATATTAAAATAAATAATAATTATTTTTAAATAAATAGTAGCATCTTGGAGGGTTTGTATGAGCAGTTCATTCAGTCGTTCAGCAGTCTCGCTGCCCACGGGGAGAAGCTGTTTCTCAGCCTGGTGATTTTGACTGATACTCCTGCATCTCTTTCCTGAAGAGAGTAGCTGAAAGATGCTGCATGTGGGGTGGTAGGGGTCCTCAATGATTTTGAGAGCTGTCTTTGGACAGTTAGTGAAGTTAAGGAATGATAGATACCAGAGGGAGATATAGAAAGAGAGCAGGAAAATAGAGTTGTGCAAAACTAGATTAGCCTTGACTTTATTGAATGATAGAACAGGTGCGTAAGGCCAACTGGCCTGCTCCCTCTCCCAATTTCGACCAATTACCTCATCTGTAGCACTTTACAGAGGGTTAATTATTCTCAGTTTACTGGCAAAATGTAGTCACTGTTGAAGTGTAGGAAACAGAAAATAAACTTGACTAAAGCAAACGGCTCAAAGAGTATTGTAAAAATGATCAAATACCCACTTTTTTTTCGTCAAACTTCTGTGTATCTCTCTAATAGATTTGACATTTTAATGAGGCACACAGGCCTGAGATGTCACCTTCTTTTTCCAGTCAGATTCTAGCACCTTGTCTCTACTGTCACCCTGTATGATTAATCTTCCTCCAACTGTCACTCTTCCATGCTCTCTACCATCTTCTGATCAATCACCTCTGTCTGTCATCCTCGACCACTCCCTGGTCACCCCATCCCCTTTTGGCCCCTATCCAACCCCCTCCCATTCTCTCTGTATCAAGGTAATTCTTGATTGTGCTTCCATTTCACAATATATTAAATAAATTGTGTTCTATACATGGCTAGATTAGATGTAGAAAGATTGTTTCCCATGGTGGGAGAGACTAGGACAAGAGGGCACAACTTCAGTACAGGTACACAATCCTTTATCTGGAACTCTTGGGGGAAAGTGTGTTCCAAATTTTGAATTTTTCTTGATTTCGGTAAGCCCACCCGAATTGTGCTGCCGTATCCACCCCCACTCCTTTCCAGTCGTCCAACAGTCTCCCCCAACCACCGATCCCTCGGCCAACTCCTCCAACCGCCGGTCCCTCGGCTGTCTCCCCAAACACAGTCCCTTGGCCGCCTGGCAGTCTCCCCCAACTGCCAGTTCCTCGGCCATCTCCCCCAAATGCCAGTCCCTCGGCCATCTCCCCAAATGTAGTCCCTTGGTTGCCTGGCAGTCTCCCCCAACCGCCAGTTCCTCGGCCATCTCCCCCAACCGCCGCTCCCTCAGACATCTCCCCCAACCACCGGTCCCTCAGCTGTCTGGCAGTCTCCCCCAACCCGCCAGTCCCTCGGCCTCCTCCCCCAACTGCCAGTTCCTCGGCCGCCTTCCCCAACCACCAGTCCTCACTTGCCAGATTTTGGAGCTTTCTGGATTTTAGATGTCCGGATCAAGGACCTGTATTAAAAGGCTCAGAGCAGAAATGTGTAAGAATTTCTTTAGTTAGAGGGCAGTAAATCTGTGAAATTTGTTGTCACACGTGGTCGTGGAGGCCAGGTCATTGGATGTATTTAAGGCAGAGATTAATAGGTTCATGTTTAACTGGGACATCAAAGGTTCTGGGGAGATGGCCAAGCAATGGGGCTGAGTGAGAAAATAGATCAGCTCATGATTGAATGGTGGGCAAAACTCGATGGGCTGAATAGCCTATTTCTGCTCCTATATCTTATGGACATGAATAATGTTAGAGGTAACCTGTTCTGTTCACAGTCAAACCCTTTTCATTATACTGTTATTTTGTGACAAATAATAAACTTTGTGTATTGTCCAACTATTTTATGCAAACTAGGATGATGAAATCTTTTACATCCACCTGATTTGGTACACTGTTTGATCTGCTGAGTTCCTCCAGCATTGAGTTTTCACTTCAACCACAGTTCCTGCAGATTTCGCCTTTCATTATAATCATAGCTACACCCGTCAGGCCCCTGCAGTGAGACTTGAATCCAATACCTTGGTATTGAAGACAACGTTTATAATCGAGGCAGAGCTTGAACAGGATGCTGCACCTCCACTCCTACTTCTTGTAGCTTCCCTATTTGGTTGTACAACACAAATAATTATGTGCTTGTCTCCCTGGATCATAAAGTATTGAAGTCTGTGGTGAACTGCCGAACTGTATTGTATTCCTGACTACTTGGCTCTGCCCCATCCTGTGACTGTACCTGCCGCCCCTCGCTCTTTTGACCTTGTATAAAGCCTCCACCACTGTGGTGCACTGAGGTAGCAGCAAGCAATCACAAAACTCAAAAGACTGTACAACAGTCTTTATTCTGTTAAAAGTCTGAACACCAGTTCATGCTTCGGTGGCTCCCGTGTGACTGGCTCAGGAGGGGCCCAGCTCAGGTCTATATTCGGGTCGGCTGATTGACAGCCAGCCAGGTGGAGTCATCCCCTTCGGTGGTCTTCCTGCAGATACAGTGATCGCCCCCTGCAGTAGGCTGGTGGTCGTATCACCACAATCACCCTGACCCTTCCCCAGAAAGCCCGGGTCACTTCACAGGATGAGGTCCTTGTCCATTGTGAATATAAGCCTGTAGATCAGTGACTCGGTCCCAGCCTCTCAGTTAGTCATTGTGCATCAGAATCTTTTCAAGCTAGGATATGAAGTGACGTAGCCTCCTTCCTCTGCTCTGGTTTTTTTTTTGGCTGATCTTCATTGACTGAGCCACTCCAGTTACTGTCTGTTGCTTCACCCCATGTTGTACAAAGCATTGAATATCAGCCCATGCCAACATTCAGCTGTTGAAACAGGAATAGAGGCTTTGCAGCACTGAATGTGATCTGCCTGGTACAAGCCCAGATGAAAGTTGCCTCTTATCACTTGTCAGTGGGAGATCAATCTGAGGTAAACACTTACTGCTTGAAACTATTCCATCAGGGCCAGCTGTAAGACATAAACCTTGCTCCTGGGATTCCTTTCGAAACAGCAACGAAAGGCTGTTCATATTCAGAGTGATGCTCAGTCAAGCCAACTAGTTTCCTATTGGCTGCTTTAGCTTATCCACTAAATCGCTAAGGGCTATATCCATGCAGGCATTACCTTTAATTGAAGAGTTATGCAATAGAGCAAATATCGTTTTCAACTGGAGTACAACACAGCCTCAATGGTCCAAAAGACAGAACCAAAGAAATCTGAAGGAAGTACTGAGTTCTGTGATGCACAAATGATGTGGACAGCTTTTATATTTGCTATTTTAATTATATTTTTGGAAAACTGAAGCCCAAATATTTATGGGTATAATCCCCAGATATTTATGCTCAATAACTAATACAAATGGCCAAATTTTTAACAGAGGGGTAGTTAATTAATTGCTCAGTGTTAATATGAAATCCTACAGCTGTCCACTAATTGTTACTGTTAAAATGTGTATGTGGCTATCATTTATAGACATGTGTCATACAACAAATTAAAAAGAAGCCTCTTGATATATAAAATAATTGAAATGTTGAACCCACAGAGTAACTGTGGCGGCAGGGACAGAATGTTCAAAGCGTGTCGTTGTATGTGGCTGTACGAGGGAGAGATTACAAGTTGCTGATGGGGTTCGATGAGGTATGGATGAAATATATATGAATTAAATAGAATTGAATTGTTTATTATCGTGTGTACTCAGATACAGACAGTCAAATCGTAGATTTGTGTGCTACCTAGGCATGTCAATTCCGACAGCAGGAATTGCAATAGTTGCAAATTACTAAATTAACAACGTGGCTGGGAGCTGAGTTACATACAATAAGTAGTGCAGGTTACGGAGAAGGGTACAGTGCAAAATATTTCAGGGACATCATCTTTTGCCAGCGAGGCAGAAGAGGTGCTCAAATGACCTGCATCTGGGTCATAGATCTGACAGAATATGAACTAAATGATTGGAAATTTAGTTGAATGCAACTTGATTCTTTTAATGGTTTTGAACAGATTTCATTCTATGGTTAATGCTTGGCAGAACATTCATGGATAGATGATGGTGAATTCATTGAATGTTTATTCATGGCAGAAAGCTTATCTATACACCAAACAGAAGAGTTTCTGTCTCGGCCGAACCAGACAGCATCAATATCAACCTCCAATTTCCATTCACCTCCTCCCGGTCTCTCTCTTTCCCTCGTTCCTCTGTCTCCCTTCCTCCAGTTGCCCACCCGTTCCATTCCTTCTCTTATAGGAGAACTGAGTCCTCTGCGGCCTTCACTCCCCCATCATTTCTCAGCTTCGTCACGTCCCTCCTGTATCCACCAATACCTGGTAGCCTGTGTTTCCTCCCTCTGCCCCCACCCTGTCCACCTTTTTTTTAAATTCAGGCATCTTCCTGATTTTTGGTGCTCTTCAAGGGATCAGACCTGAAATTTCCACTGCCTTTTGCTTTCTATGGATGTTGAATGACCTGCTGAGCTTCTCTGAGAACTTTTGTGTACTGCACCAAAGATAACCCAGTTTTGCAGTCTCATCTTCATCACACGTGTTTTTTTGAAAAAAGCCTCAAGGATCTGTATTGGGCCCATTGTTGTTCGTTATATACATTAATTATCTAGATGATGGGGTGGTGAATTGGATTAGTAAATATGCAGACGATACTAAGATAGGTGGAATAGTGGATAATGAAGAAGGTTTTCAAGGATTGCAGAGGGATTTGGGCTGCTTAGAAAAGTGGGCTGAAAAATGGCAGATGGAATTTAATGCTGATAAGTGTGAGGTGCTTCATTTTGGTAAGAAGAATCAGAATAGGACATACGTGGTAAATGGGAGGAATACAGAAGAGCAGAAAGATTTAGGAGTGACGGTACATCATTCCCTGAAGGTAGAAACTCACGTGAATAGGGTGGTGAAGAAGGCTTTTAGTATGCTGGCCTTTATCAATCATTGCATGGAATATAGGAGTTGGGAGGTGATGTTGAGATTGTATAAGACGTTGGTGCGGCCTAATTTGGAGTTCTGTGTGCAGTTCTGGTCGCCTAATTATAGGAAGGATATAAACAGAGTGGAGAGAGTGCAGAGAAGGTTTACCAGAATGTTACCTGGGTTTAAGCATCTAGAGTATAGGGAAAGATTGGACAGATTAGGTCTTTATTCTTTGGAGCGTAGAAGGTTGAGAGGGGATTTGATAGAAGTATTTAAGATTATGAAAGGGATAGACAGAGTGGATGTGGATAGACTATTTCCGTTAAGAGGAGGAAAGATTAAAACAAGAGGACATGAGTTAAGAATTAAGGGGCAGAGGTTTAGAGGAAACATGAGGGGGAACTTCTTTACTCAGAGAGTGGTAGCCGTGTGGAATGATCTTCCGGGAGAAATAGTGGCGGCGGAGTCAATTGTATTATTTAAGAAAAGGTTGGACAGGTATATGGATGAGAAGAAGATGGAGGGCTATGGGCATTGTGCAGGGAGGTGGGACTAGAAAGGGGTGTTTGGTTCGGTGCGGACTAGAAGGGCCTAATGGCCTATTTCCGTGCTGTAATTGTTATGTTATGTTATGTTAAAAGTAAACAATACTAGAGCATGTGAGCAGATCCTTTTGAGGAGAGGGTGTATTTTGATTGCTTGTTACCTTGACCCAGATCATGCCATCATTCACTGGACAGCTGTTACAACTGTTAGGACTGCACGGTTAGCATCGAGGGCAGGAAGGTTAGCTCTCTTGGGTTACTGAGATTTTGAGCAATGCAGGATGGGTCATGGAATCATACAGTATGGAACTGGCCCTTTGGCCTAACGTGTTCGTGCCAACCAAGTTGGCATTCTGGGCTACTCCCCTCACAAATTTGGCCATTTTACTTTTTTTATTAAAAAAAATAACAGCATAGCATGGAAACAGGTCCTTTCGAGCATGAGCCTATGCTATCCAATTACCCCCAAATGACTTACAATCCCATATATCTTGAATGGTGGGAGGAATCTGAAGCCCCCAGGGAAAATCAATGCAGACACAAGGCAAATGTACAAACTCCTTACCTACAGCACGATATTCAAACTCCAGTCCAGATCTCTGGTTCTATAACACTAACCATGTCGCCCATTAATTTAGAGATACAGTATGGTAACTGACTCTTTCTGCCCATGAGCCCATACCACCCAATTACACCCAATTACCTCTGTATGTTCGTTGTCCTAATGCCTATGCTAACCATTGTGCTAACGATAGGGTCAAGAGCCCTAATAACTAACATTGGAGAAAAATTGTCTTGAACCTGGAGGGGCTGAACTTCAGGTTTCTGAAGGTGGTAGCGAAAAGGGATTGTACTCCAGAAGTTTCATTACAAAACTAAATCAATGATTTATTTATTGTGTGGCTGAGGGAGTGTTTCAAAGCCGACTAACAAGGTCAGAATGCAAATTTTGGCTTTTACATGCCCTATATCCCTGTTATAGTTTGTCAAATACAACATAATCTGGGTAAATTTTGTATTTTTTAAAAAAATTTGGTCGTATGTGCAGATGGACCCAAGTTGCATAGATCACAAGTCAGGGAGTACCTGTATATACTCTGGACTGGGTCCATGGGTAAACTGCAGGTTGAACACCTGTGGGAAACAACTGGTGGTCAGGTATAAAACCGTGGACACAGAGTATATGTACTTGATGAAAGTGCATGTCGGTAGTCCCTGAAACCCTGGATATGGTCTACACGTGCATGTTGATAGACTCTGAAAACCTAGACACAGAATACACAGAATGCATGTTGGTTGACCCGAAAAACAGAGACATGGGATCCAAAGGGTTAAAGAAGTACATAATAAGGCAAATGGACAGTGAGAATTTGGAATTAATATTCATGATCTCCAAGAAGAGAAGGACCAATGAAAAAGGAAGTGTAGAGGGTGATACTGGAGCTTCTCCAAATATTAGGCACCTAATTTTATTAAAAGATTAATAAGAAGAAGAGTGAATACATTGGGGAGAGCACAGAGCAGTGTGGTGCCAGGAATGGAGGATGTTGGTAATAGGTAAGGACTTCATCTAGGTCAAGATCAAGTTTAAATGTAATTTACTCCCATCTGACTGTGCATATATAACAACCAAACAAAACAAGATTTCTTCAGATAACGATACATTCATCAGACACATCACGAGAAACAAAATATTACCACAAATAAGTCAATAAAATATAATTCAAAATTAATAACATTTTAATTACATAGCGATATTTCTTAAAATTCAAAAATATACATTACACTTAAATCATATCATTTCACGATCACCAGGTCACAAGATAAACGAACAGAAGCAAGCCATTAGGCCCATCGAGTCTGTTCCGTGACTACACTAAGTTAACTATGCTCACACCTAGTTCCAATTTCCTGCCTTTTTCCCATATTACTTAATACCCTTTCTCATGAGATACTTATTCATTCAAGGTACCCCACATTTTAATCAAACAGATTATATTGTATTGATATTATATTATTTTATAATAAAGAAAGGGAAAAATCTAAACACACAACGAAGGAAGAAGCTGTTTGGCCAACAAAAAATGAAATGAAAGACAGAATTCTTATCAGAATGATAAATTACCTCACTAATCAATATTTCTACCTTCATAACAAATCAAAGATTATAAAAGTAACTCAGTGTTCGAAAATTTACATTCAAAATGGAGTTTAACCATGACATAACGTCCTGTAACATACAAAGCAATACAACTAAAATAAACTTCAAATAGACCACAATGGTGACTTTCATTAGTCTCACAGCCTGAGGGAACAGGCTGAGGGGAATATAAGTTAGGGAGCATTTCGGAAATAGTGACCATAGCTCTGTATTTACAGTAAAATCCATGGTATCCAGAATTCAAGCAACTGATAACCCAAGCAATTTGCAAAATAATTGAGGGAGGAAATAACAAAATAAATAAAATTAAAATAAATTAGAATCTATACAAATTTAAAGTTTAAAATTATAAAAGTAAATGTTCTGTGAAGCATCACACAATCTCTTGGTGAAGATGAGACATTCAGCCAAGCAGCAGATTAAAGTTTCAATAAAGTTGTGGTTGAATAAAATGCCACACTCAGGACGAAGAGCTGGCTGATGCCACTTGCCGTTGAAGCCATTCTCCCAAATTGTCTCCCTATCCCTGCCTTGTAAGAGTTTTTATCTAAAATTAGTATATTATGCTATCAGTAAGCCTTTATCTGTAAACTTGGGGGAGGGGGATTAATTTTGATTGTGGCATGGTTAGTGAAACTGTTAGCCTAACTGTTACAGCGCCAGTGACTGGGGTTCGAATTTAAATATAAATTTTGTAAGTTATGGGAATTACCTGATTAAAGTGAAGTTTCCATAATTAAGGACTACAATACTGATTTTTTTTTCAAATTGCTTTACATTTTTCACTGCCTTCTCTCTTTTAAATTGCTTATTCTTAATGCAGGTGTATTAGTTAGGCATTGGTCTCAGGCAACTGGAAAATGTGGGTATCTGTCATCCGCAATCCCTGTAGGTGCTGGATACTGGGGATTTTAAGTATTGAAGTGGTAATGGATAGGATAGGAATAGACCAATCATAAAAGTGAATTGGGGGAAGGCCAATGTCACTGCCATAAAGAATAACGTGACAAGATTGGGAGCACTTACTTGCAGATGAATGTCCATCTGCACAGAGGGAAGCATTCAAAGAAGAAGTTGCAAGAGTTAAAGGCCAACATGTTGATGCAAGGGTAAAAATGAGGGTACAAGCACAACAAAGCCTGGATGTTGGATAAAAACAAAATGGGAAGCACCTGACTGACAAAGGGAATAAAGATTAGATTAAAAAAATCCTCTGATTGACAAGCCAAGAAGACACAGCACATGCATATCAAAGGTAATCAGAAATAAGCCTTTTCTGCAAAACAAAGCAGGAAACAAGTGTTCTGGGAGGTGCTAGAAAGGGAAATTAAGAAAGCTAATAGGGTCACAAACTATAATGAGCAGGTGGAATTATCTTAAATTTGAATGCATTCTTTAGGTATATTAAGAGAAAAAGAATAAGGGATAAAGACGTGAAGGAACTTAAACCATGGAAGCAACGTGCAAAGTCAAGATTAATTTTTCCATAATGCTGATCTTTGAAATGCAGATGCTGTGAGCATAACATTGATGTCACATTGCAGATCCATTAACCAGCACTACATATCCGATCCCTGGGCGATGCACCCTCATTGTATGACCCTTGTATGATCAACTAAAGACATTGGTTGCACGGTAAAGCTCCAGTTTCTCTCATCAGTGGAGTCGGCGTGATCTGCAAGGTTTATGATGTCACAGAGTCATGAAGCGAGACAGAAAAAGGCACTTCGTCCCACTGAGACTGCTCCAACCATCAGGTATCCATTTTTTACACTAATCCTATTTTATTCACCCCACATTCACATAAATTAATCTGTAAGCATTGTGATAGCAAATGGAGTGAAGCACAGAAGTCTGCAGACGTTGATTGTAGTAAAATCGCACTATCAATTCTGGAGGAACTAAGCTGGTCTCACAGCATCCAGAGGAGGTAGGGATATATTACCAATGTTTCTGGCCTGAGCCCTTCTTCAAGGTATAAGCAAAAAGCTGGCAGGAATCTCAATAAAGATAGAGAAAGGTAGAAGAATGGGAGGGGGACGAGACCAGACGAACAAACAAAAGATGTAAATGGGATATGATAGGAAGAGAGGTGAGAATTGATTTTGGCTCTGTGAAAGGAGATGGGGAAAGCGGAAGAGAGACAGACAGACAGACAGACAGAACTGGAGGGAAGGTGACAGGGGGATGATGTGGAGAGGTGGTGGTGCAGCAGGATTTAAGGGACCACCAGAGAAGTCAATGTTAATACTATCCAGTTCAGAGGGTGCCCAGACGTAAGATAAGGTGTTGTTCCTCCAATTTGTTCCTCCAATTTGTAGGTGGTCTCGGTCTGGCCCTTCCTGAGAGCATGGACAGACATGACAGCAAGGGAATGGGGTGGGGAATTGAAATGGGTGGCCACTGGGAGATCCACACTATTGCAGTGATCTCCCAGTCTGCGTCCAGTCTCTCTGATGTCGAGGAGACCAGAACGGGAGCTCCATATGCAGTACATGATCCCTGCAGATTCACATGTCAAGTGTTGCTTCACTTGGAAGGAATGAATGAACAGGTCATGGGATAGGGTTTAAGCACCAGAATTGCCTGATTCACACATAGGATATCAAAAATTAATGGGTATCAGTATTAAGAAAATGATAATATCTATTCCTGCTCAACAATATTGCATAAACACAATGCATGCAGCCAAGTACCTGACTGTTATATTAATGATCCAGTACTCTGGGAAGCATGAAGCATAATAAACATTTCCCTGTTATTGCAAAGAAAAAGTCATCTCTCTTGGCTCCAAGAAATTGGATCACATCTGAGACTTGAAAGTGTTACTGTGAAGCAATTATCAGTCAGCTTTTCAAGTAGCATAAAAGATCCTCTCACTGACACGGCAAGAATACCATGGTTTTCATACAGCTATCAAAGGTAATTAGAAATAAACCTTTTTGGAAAAAAAAGGCAGGAATTACACTGCAGGTTTTTCAGCTTTTGAGAATAAAATGGACAAGTTCCTGATTTAGTTGTATAGCTTTCATCAGACTTGTTTCTGAATGCTTTTTCTTATCTACAGACCCTGCTGAGGGTCAGTGTAGCTCGGTTGCTTCTGAGATAGGACATTCCTCAGGTGCATAGTTCGAAATGATATATTCCAGAGTGCAGTCATTATAGGTGTCAGGTTTGAATCGAGTTGCTGAATGAGTTGTTGTGTTTTCAGCTTTGTCACATAGATCTGTGGTGCAGATTTGGTATGGCTGATATTTGTGCTTCAACTAAAGGCAATCTGAAAAGGAATCTGAAACAACCACACCATACAAATGAATGTCCATATTGTGCTCCAACAGTGGGTAAAACAAGAACCATCTCTAACACAGTGGGTAAACCAAGGGTCCATGTCTAACAGTGGGTTAAGCAAGGACCATCTATAATATAATGGGTAAACCAAGGACCATCTCTAATAGAGTGTGTAAACCAAGGATCATATCTAATACAGTTTACAAACCAAGGAGCCATCTCAAATGGTTAGACCAAAAACCTGTTTCCTCTATCCAATAAATGTAAAGTAACCCAGCATATTATTTTTGAAATGAGAAAAGCTCTTCTCAAGTTGCCTCATACATTTCTCCCTCTGCAGATGCTACTTTACCTGTGAAGTATTTTCAGCATTTTCCATCTTGATTCCAGGTTTCCAGCATCACTCTTAGATTATCCAATCATTGCCACCTTGCCATCGGTGGAGTTTGCAGGCTGCGGTAGGTCTGCCTGAGAAGCACATCAATCTGAAGCTTATCCTTATATGTCTCTGGTGAAGTGGTGACAAAAGATAGGCTCGGACATCCAATCCCAAAGACTTGACTTTATATCCACCCTGATATCAATTCATGTCAATTTTATTGTCACCTGATTGTACAATTACAACCTGATGAATGAGTGTTCTCCGGTCCTTGGTGCAAAACATGCAAATGGACAATCAGACATAACACGCATACAGATGAATAATACTTACGCAGGACAAGTATTTCATCTATACAAATAAATAAATATTGTTTCATGAATATGAGAGTCTCGGACAATTTGTATAAGCAATTCCCTTGATGGTTGTGCATTCTCAATGCCCATGACAACCTGGTGGTGCTGGTATCTCTTTCCCAATGGGAGTCGCTGAAAAATTCTGTGTGCAGGGTGAAAAGGGTCCTCAATGCAATATCATAGATATTGATTCTGGTAGATCACATTGACTGATAGGACGAGGAGGGGGGGGGAGGAAGACTCCATTGACCCTCTCTGCCACTCTCATGGTCCTGTGGATTGACCTCCAATCCATTTTTCTATAACAAGCCACACTGTGATGCAAATGGTCAAGACATTCCCAATAGAGCACCTATAGAAAGTTGACATAATGGTGGCTGGTAGCCTTGCTCACTTTGGTCCTCTCAGGAAGTACAGTCACCATGGAGCATCCTGACAAGTTGAGTGTCCACAATAGGTCATTCGTTAAGTGGACTTGGTGCTCTCCACTCTCTCTACTACAGAGTTGTTGTGTAGTGGAGGGTGGTCATTCCTAGTCCTCCCAGAGTCCACAATCTTCTCTCGTCCACACTGAGACTCAAGTTGCACAATTTCACAAGGTTTTCCACTTCTCTGTAGTGCGACTCATCCATTATTGTGATGAAACAAACTCCTGTGGTCATCAGCAAGCATGGTAACACTGTTGGAACTGGATCTGATGATGCAGACATGGGCCAGTAGCGTGAACAGGAGCAGGCTGAAGACACAGCCCTGAGGTGCGCCAGTGCTCAATGGGACAATGCTTGACGTTCTGCTACGGACCAGGGCAGACTGTGGTCTTTCTGTTAGAAAGTCCAGAATCCAGTTTCAGAGAGTCCCAGTGAGGGCAGTTTCTCCATCAACCTCTGGGGAACTTTTACATATATGGGCCATGTTCTACATTGGCAGATTAAATACATTTCTCACCAATGATAAATCACAATCAAGGAACATTCTCTTTCAATATTTTTCTTAGTATCATCATATAAATGTTACATAGGTACATGAGAATTAAATTTTAACAAATCTTACAGAATATTGTAGATGGTAAAAATCACTCTCAAATAGGCATAAAACCTCCCATTGGAACATTTTGAAAATGTCCTTCAAAGTTCTCTGCAGTCTCCTGCCCAACTTAAACTTCAACAAATGGCCCTAAAGTAGATGATCTGGGGCTTATTACTTCATCATTTCTGGACATTTATTGTCTGCAAATGGGTTAACAAATATCCTATATTACAGCTGCCTTCGCATGACCTGAGGATTGCCTTGGAAATGAGGATGACTTGGGGTGATCTGATTGAAGTAAATAAAATTATGAGCCATATACATGGCAGATAGTCGCAGGGCTTTTCCCAGGGTTAGAAATGTCAAACACCAAATGGCAAAGGCTTAAATTGAGAGGTGAAAGTTTAACAGAGTTGTGGAAGGGAATGGTTTTTTGACACAGGATGCACCATACACTTGAAGTGAGCTGCCGTCCAGGTCATAGACTCATAGAACTATACAACTGGTCCATGCTGATCAAATTGCCTCACTGTGAGCCTTCCTCTTGCTCAGCTCCAATATTTCCTATCCACATACCTGTCCAGATATCTTTCAAATGTTGGAACGGCACTAGATCTATTACTTCCTTGATCAGCTTGTTCCATCTGTGTGAAAAAAATATTCCCAGTCAAGTCCCTTACGAATCCTTTCTCCCTCACCTTAAACCTCTCCAGTTTTAGGTGAGAGAAAAATGTACAATAGCAATGTTCAAGAAGCATTGACACAGGCACATGAACAGCAGGGAATGGGGGTGTATGAGCCATGTGCAGGCAGAGAGGATTACCTTAATTTAAATGGTTGTACGTGGATTGTGGAGAGACAAATGGGTTTCTTGCCTGTCTGGAATATTGTGGATCACAGGTGGTCACATGCCCTACCTCTCTGAAACTTCTTCGGAAGTTACATCACCTGTCAATCAAGGTTGGACTCCAGCCATCCATTAGTGCACACCTTGCTGTTGGCCAATTTAAATCAGATAGGATCATTATTGGCTAGAAACAGACAGGAACTATACAAAACATAACACATTCTTTCTCTGCCTCATGGTGAAGGCCCCGAACATTGCTCCATGCAAGGTCACTGCTTTGGACATCACTGGAAGTGTCGAGGGCAAGGTGTGCACTACACTGAAGTGGAGCCATAATACAGAGAGCTGCACCCTATTTGGTACAATGAACTGTGTGTGTGTGTGTGTGTGTGTGTGTGTGTGTGTGTGTGTGTGTGTGTGTGTGTGTGTGTGTGTGTGTGTGTGTGTGTGTGTGTGTGTGTGTGTGTGTGCGTGTGTGTGTGTGTGTGTGTGCGTGTGTGTGTGTGTGAAAGTCACTGTCTGTAGAGTGTGTATGTGTGTAGAGTATAAACGGCCACTGGTATTGGAGTCCAAACTAGGTCCAATATGAATGTCTATATTGTTGTTTAAGTAATAGAGTAATTGAGTACCATTTGATGTTCTCCCCTGTTTGTCTCCTGCATGTTAATTTCAGTTAGATGTGATTTGAACACGTGTCCAGACTCATCTTTCTGTGAACCCAAAGAACCTGCTACTCTTTCCAACCTGACACCGATGCGGAAATAGTGGACTAAAGGACCCATTCCTGTGCTTTAAATTTTTTAGATATATAGCACAGTTACAGGGCCTTTCGGCCAACATCACGTGCTTCTCAATTACACACAATTAACCTACAACACCCAGTACATTTTGAGCGGTGGAGGGAAACAAAGTCCCTGGAAAAAAACCCAAGCATACACAAGGAGAACTAACAAAATCCTCCCAGATCCAAACCACGGTCCTGACCACTAGCATAATCTTCTGTGTTAACTGTGACACCCTAACGGTATAACTGTGTAATACTGTTCTGTGTGGTATTTCACAGAGATAATATTTGCGATCATTTTACTGTGCTCCACTTTATTCAAGTTTTAGCGTCCTAAAAGGCAACAGAGTTCACTGTTACCTGGTACACGATGAGATTTCTGCCTTGTCTGTGGTCTCTATCTTCCAAAAGTATTTAATTAGTTGCAAAGTACTTTGGGATATTGAAATAACACCAGTCAATATCAAGTAATCCCCTTTAATCCATTTTATGAGCTTGGCCAATTTTATTAATGACATATCCAATATTAATGTCACCTTATGGCATTTGAAAATTAATTGTCAGAACAGTTAACTACGAAGTGATAAAAGTCCATCGTGCTATTTTGCTGATTTATCAAAAAGATGCTAATTTTCCTTGAAAATGGGTGGCTCCAGTCGTCATGAAAGGTGCAATAAAAATTATTTTAATCTACGCACCTTGTAAAAAAAAAAGACAATAAAGCAGAGTCGGACTCATGGCAACCAGGCATCAGAGCTGGGACTCATGGGCAAGAAGGGCTCCCAGAGGGCCTGGATGCTGATGGTTTCCTCATAGTGTTGACCCTCGGGCTGCTGATCAATTTAACGAGTCTGCATGGCTGCAGAGGCTACAGGAGAGCTGGAGGAGATTCCGCGGACACTCAGCGACTCCTTGACACTGATGGCGACTCTTGGTCAGCCTTATGGCAGGCGGAAGGCAATTTTGTGTAATATTTCATGTTCTGTACTATTATGTGACAATAAAAGAATCTTGAACCTTGAAGAACTATCTCAACGCAAGATAGTTTTGTTAAAGCAAAATGGGTAAAATTATATACAGTAAAATAGGGTTAGAGGACTCACTTTAAGAAATGGAGTGTAGCAGCCCATAAATTGATGGCAAGCAATTTGCCCCTAATCTTTCTGCTCCCACTGATGTGCCCTCTCGAAGAGCTGAACCAAGATCATGAAGTCTCTGGACTGAATACAGGTTTATTAGCTAACAAACCCTGTTGGGGAGCCAGGAGCATCCTTGATATTAAGTAGCATGTCATATATTAGTAGCACATAGTTCTGGAATGTGAAATATAAGTAGTGGCTTGATCTGAATGGGAAGATGTAAAATGCACAGGGTGTCCTTGCAAGCAATGAAAATTATTTCTGTCATTAATTCTGGTGAAGATCGTTAAATGTTACCTGCAACAGAACTCATAAAATTTTAACGTACGGAGAATCAAAAATAATAGAATAAATGTCCCAACAAATGTTCTCATGTTTTTAACCTGATCTGCCCATCTGTCTCTGCACTCATTTCGCAGAGACATTGATATAATTCAGACATTGAGGGCCAGTACAATTATGACAGGACCATATATTGCAAAGGAAATACAATAATGAGTTAATACAATTTCCTCTCACAATGAGTACCCAATTCTCACCTCAGTAACTCAGTAAATAAAGCAACATCTGCGAAGCATTGATTTTGATGTTGGATTTCTTCATTTGTAATTCTGGACAACTTTAACCCCAAATCCTAAATAATAAATATTTAAGAACCAATCTTTATGAGAATTAGAATCAGAATTTATTGTCATGAACGTGTCACACAATTTGTTGTTTTGTGCCAACATCACAGTGCAAACATTTATATAAACCACCTGACAAAATAAATAAAAATAGTGTATATAGGAAAAAGAAAAAGACAGTCAGACAATGACTGTGATTCATTCAGGAATCTTATGGGGGGGGGGGGGTGGAAGATGTGCTGCGAGTGCTCGTCTTTAGGCTCCTGTACCTTTTTCCAGATGCTAGCAGAGTGAAGAGGCCATGGACAAGGTGGTGGGGGTCCTTGAGGATAGAGACTGCTTTCTTAAGACTCCACCTCTCAAAGATGTCTTTGATGGAGTGAAGAGTGGTGCCTGTGATGACGCAGGCTGAGTTAACAACCCTCTGGAGGTTTTTCTTGTCCTGAGTGTTAGCACCTCCATACCAGCCAGAATGCAACCAGCCAGAATGCTCTCCACTGGACACCTGTAGAGGTTTTTGAGAGTCATCAGTGGACATACCAATTCTCCTTAAACTCCTCACAGAATATAGCTGCTGGCAAGCCTTCTTCATGATTGCATTGACTTGGAGGCCTCCAGAACAGATTCTCGGAGACATTGAACCTAATATCCAATAATAAAATCTAAATTCTAGCAGCAAACCTTAAATCTAAAGAAAATGAACTCAAACTCTTAAACCTTAATTAGAAGTGGCCTTACACAAACTAGGATGCAATAAAATATGTTTTTATCGTGTAAGTTTGGCCCAAGGCCCAGCTAATATTTTGCTGTCAAGTTGACACAGCAAAATGAGCTGATGACATTCCCTCAGTATCCCCAGCAGCTCACCACCAGGTGAGTTCCACCTGTGGGATGCCCCATTCATCATTTGATTTGTTGAAGGAGAATTGGCAAAGCAGTGGGACACTTTGAAAGAGATTAAAAATGTTTCTTTAATTGACAGGTGGCAAATTTTTCCTGATGCTTGTTGTTGTTTTATTTTATCAAATAGAATGGTGTGCAGAATGTAATCAATAATAGAAAAGCAAATCATCTATGAGAGAAAACGGGTGGGTCACATAGCCATACAGTATGCAAGAAGCAATTAATCTCATCTTACTTTTTTCAGTATCGGGGAAGAAAACACTGGGCAATGAGGATTTTCTTTCCTGAATACTTTTGGGTGTATTTTAAGGATTTTTGGATGCTAATCACGAAAGTTACCATATCATGTGTTTTTTTTTAAACTTATTTTTATATCTTCCTGTCATATTCTGTGCAACATTTCAATGAAAATTGAATTTCTGCATCCGCACTTGGACTTCTTCCCTCCTGCTCCTGACGCAGTCAGTGACGAACATAAATTTCACCAGGTCATTGCCATCATGGAAAAGTGGTATCATGGTAACTGGAAACCATCAATAGTGGCCAACTATTGTTGGACGCTGGCACAAGAGGAATTAGATGCTGAAACAAATGAAAATCAGTGGCAAAACATTTTTCGGTCAGTTGAACTAAGGTAATGGGCCAGCATCATTACGTGATTAAACATGCTAAATTCGATAGAAGTTCATTTAATGCTTCTCCAATTTCGTACGTGATACAGCAAATCTGGAATTATTTTTGCGTTCAGCTTGAGTTGTCTATCATAATCCCCATTTTAATTTCAGGAAGCAAACCTTTTGGAAAAAATTGTTGTCCGGTGTTTTCAGCCTCATCCCACTGCCTTTTCATCAATGAACTGTAAATGGTTAGCTTAGAGGACGGCACAGTTACCATAGCAGATAGCACAACACCTTTACAGCGCCAGTCATCGGGAACTGGGTTCAAATCCCGCGCTGTCTGTAATGAGTTTGTGCGTTCTACCCGTGTCTGCATTGGTTTTCCCCAGGGGCTCCAATTTTCTCCCACCATTCAAAACATACCAGGGGTGTAAGAGAATTGAGTGTAATTTGGTGGCATGGGCTCGTGGGCCCTAAAGGGCCTGCTAGCGTGCCGTATGTCTAAATTTTAAAAATAAATAAATATTTTTAAATGACAATTTAAATTTAAAAAGCGTGGAAATCCAGACTTACACACCCATGCTGGTGTTCGGGCCATCTAATCCTTTCTTATCTGTTTACCTGCACAATGAGTTTCAAATATTGTCATTGTATTTACCTCCACAACTTCCTCTGATACTGTGGTACCGTTTGCGTAGCTGTTAGCACAACCCTGTTAAAGGCCGGCAACCTGAGTTCAAATCCAGCACTGTCTGTAAGGAGTTAGTACGTTCTCTACTGTCTGGTTTCCTCCCACACTTTAAAGCAGACATGGTTGGTGGATTAATTGAGTGCAATTGGGAGGTACAGTTTGCAAAACCTGGAATCGGTCTCTTCCGAATTGTAAAAAATAACATCTTCAGCTCTTTACCTATACCCACCACTCTCTTTGTGAAAAACAGCCTCTTAGGTCCTCTTTAAATCTTTTCCTTTTGTCCTTAAACCTATCTGTGAATTTTATTCTCTGGCAATCAATCTCATCTGAGCCCCTCATGATTCTATAAACCTCCCTAAAATACACTTCACTGAAGGGTAAACCATCCTAGCTTATCTTCAATCACCCACAACTCCAATCCTAAAGTTCTGGCTATACAACTGGTTCCTTTTCAAATTCAAATTCTTGTTGGGTTTACTGGTGAACATGCATCCACTAACATTTCAGGCTGAACCTTCCAAATCACACAAAGTTGCTGTTTAAAGATAAGCTCTTTTGGCTAATCATGAGTGTGGCTTTCTAATTCCACTATGTTGGAGACCTGCATGGCTGTCTGAGCTTGGAACATGACAGCTGTATGGAATAATTTCTGTTTCTATTTGAGCAAATGATTTAGAAAAGAAACATGAGGAATTTTAAGCTTTATGTTGAAGAAATTTGACTTTTCCAATGGTCAGTTCCATGGACTGAAATCGTTACTGTGTGAAACACAAGTCAGCAGTTGCTGCAGTTGCAGTAAAAGCCCACCAACTCAGCCAGTCTTTCAGCATCCAATATAAAGCAAAGATACATTGCCAACGTTTCGGGCCTTAGCCCATCTTCAAGGAATAAGCAGAATGAGCCAGAAGCAGGAAATGTCGGAAGACGGGGGAAGAAGTGAGGGGATTCCTCCCCCATCCACCGCATTGTCTGAGCTTTTCTGAGATTTCCTACTTCTGGGTCATTCCGCTTATTCCTTGAAGAAGGGCTCAGGCCCGAAATGTCAGCGATGTATCTTTGCCTCCTATGGATGCTGAAAGACCAGTTGAGTTCTTCCAGCATTTCAGAATGTGTCAATTATAACTCTTAGCTATCATACGTAATGTCCTCTCATCACGAACACTGTAAAGAACCCACGTGGCTGCTTCAAATACTGCACTAATTATATTTTTGCTTTGAATCCAGCAGGGAATGACTTAATATGCCATCTTACATGCATGCCTACATCCAAAGAAATCTTCATAATACCTGTAAACATTGAACAATATGCTAAAATTATACTGTCAGTGGTGAAAATTAAATATCCATATTCTATCACAGCTCTTCCAATTTTCTTTGAACTTTAAGGTGTAACTTATTTATAGGTGGATGTGCTTCCTAATAATAAGCTGTACTTATTAAAATAAATATCAGAATAACACAAGATAACACGACAAGAGTCCAACACTTGAGCAAGCTTATCCAGAGGCACTGGTGGATTGTAGAATAAGTCTTGTGCTCTGTCTGGCTGAGTGTACAGAAGATTTGAATGGTGCCATTAAATGGACATTTATTGGTTTACTTGTGAAACCATAGGTCTTTTACAGATGGGGATGGTGGGGTTGTGAATGGTTGGTAGTTTGTGACCTGATCCACTCCTGCTGCAGGACCTCTGTGAGCACCATTGCATTGAGAAGCTTCCCACTTCGAACAGTCAAGGGCCAAGAGATTCCCAGGAATCTTCGGAGAAGTCATATTTCCTCCAGGAGTCTATAACCCTGTTCTTCTTTGGCTTGGCTTCGCGGACGAAGATTTATGGAGGGGGGTAAAAGTCCACGTCAGCTGCAGGCTCGTTTGTGGCTGACAAGTCCGATGCGGGACAGGCAGACACGGTTGCAGCGGCTGCAGGGGAAAATTGGTTGGTTGGGGTTGGGTGTTGGGTTTTTCCTCCTTTGCCTTTTGTCAGTGAGGTGGGCTCTGCGGTCTTCTTCAAAGGAGGTTGCTGCCCGCCAAACTGTGAGGCGCCAAGATGCACGGTTTGAGGCGATATCAGCCCACTGGCGGTGGTCAATGTGGCAGGCACCAAGAGATTTCTTTAGGCAGTCCTTGTACCTTTTCTTTGGTGCACCTCTGTCACGGTGGCCAGTGAAGAGCTCGCCATATAACACGATCTTGGGAAGGCGATGGTCCTCCATTCTGGAGACGTGACCCACCCAGCGCAGCTGGATCTTCAGCAGCGTGGACTCAATGCTGTCGACCTCTGCCATCTCGAGTACTTCGACGTTAGGGATGAAAGCCCTCCAATGGATGTTGAGGATGGAGCGGAGACAACGCTGGTGGAAGCGTTCTAGGAGCCGTAGGTGATGCCGGTAGAGGACCCATGATTCGGAGCCGAACAGGAGTGTGGGTATGACAACGGCTCTGTATACGCTTATCTTTGTGAGGTTTTTCAGTTGGTTGTTTTTCCAGACTCTTTTGTGTAGTCTTCCAAAGGCGCTATTTGCCTTGGTGAGTCTGTTGTCTATCTCATTGTCGATCCTTGCATCTGATGAAATGGTGCAGCCGAGATAGGTAAACTGGTTGATCGTTTTGAGTTTTGTGTGCCCGATGGAGATGTGGGGGGGCTGGTAGTCATGGTGGGGAGCGGGCTGATGGAGGACCTCAGTTTTCTTCAGGCTGACTTCCAGGCCAAACATTTTGGCAGTTTCCTCAAAGCAGGACGTCAAGCACTGAAGAGCTGGCTCTGAATGGGCAACTAAAGCGGCAACTATAGCCCTGTAGAGCGCGTCGAAAGAACCAAAGACTTGTTGATCCAAAACAAGGCTTTTATTAACTAAAAGACTGGAGCATATCACATGTAGGTCGACCAGTCCAGAATGACCTGGTCTGGCGAGGAGCAGTCCTTTAAGACCTGCCAGTAGGTGGTGCTACACTCTCAGCCAATCACATTCATTCTACACTACAATATGTACATATACACATTGGTGATGGAATCTGTACTGTCACAAGCCCCTTTTACACAGAGCTAGAAAGCTGGGTTTTATCTGCCTTTCAAACGCTGTATGAATGAATCGCAAGGTGGATTGGTGGGGGGGCGGGGGGTGGTTCTAGACTTACCGATCTTCGATCACCTTGGTAGGTAGTCCCAAGCACAAGTATTTTGACTCATGGATCCAGATTTATTTGGTTCTGTGTGAACACGCAAGCCAGCTTCCTAAGGAGAGTCATGTCTACAGCTTTGCAGTATAAAAGGGGTTTATGATGACCAATTCTCCAATTCCACATGAATTTACACTGAATTGATGAATCAGAGAAGGATACTAAATGCCATTAACAATCAAGTAAATTAAAATGAGTGAATAAGAAATAAATCATCAGATGACACCCTGCTCTAACTACGACCAGAAATCACGTTCATCGATCAACCTTAAGACTTTATTTCTCTCTCCACTCATGCTGCCTGACTTGCTGAGTTGTTCCAGCATGAGTTATTTGTATTCAGATTTATGGCAAGCACAAGTATTTTTGCTTTGCAACAACAGGATAATAACCAAATCTTACCAGATATATTTGTCTTGTCTGACACTGATCTGTTTTATTGATCTTCCATCAAACACTTCAACCAAAGATCTGGAGAATCTACAAACAAGAGGGCAGCATGGTTGACGAAGCAGTTAGCACAACGCTGTTACAGTACCAGCGATCAGCACTGGGGTTCAAATCCCAGGCTGTCTATAAGAAGTTTGTACATTCTCCCTGAATCTGCGTGGGTTTCCTCCAGGGGCTCTGGATCCCACCATTCTAAATGTACCAGGGATTGTAGGTTAATTGGGTGTAATTAGGTGGCACAGACTTATGGGGTGAAATGACCTGTTAACCGTGCCGTATGTCTAGATTTAAATAAATAAATCAATTCTTTTGCCGAATCTCATCCAGTTTTATCTCCTGATTTGGAGGGTAACAACAGTAACATCCCTTTAGTGTTATGAAAGCAGATCTGCCTTTTTAAAAGGAAAAAAAAATGAAGCCTGAGGAATATCACTTCATTCCTTTATAGGTTTCCGACATTGCTTTCACAGTGTCAACACTCAGCAAGCATGAGTTTTTAGTCAGCGCTGATTGTCATTCATGGCTTATAGTTTCTTCTGCACAATTTAGTAAGGGCAAGTTGGATGGAAATATTGAAATACTTTATGCAGGAAATATTGTAGGATTAAAGTGTCTCTCAAACAACAGAAGGGAACATTTAATAAATTGGAGTTCAGGGATCGGCGCTGGGACCATTGTGTTTGTCATCAATATCAATGATCTGGATGATAATGTGATAAATTGGAATGACATTAAGATTGGCGACGTTGTGGACCGTGAAAAAGATTTTCAAAGCTTGCAGAGGAATCTGGACTAGGTGGAAAAATGGGCTGAAAAATGGCAGATGGAATTTAACGTGGACAAGTGTGAGGTGCTTCATTTTGTAAGGACAAGCCAAGAAAGAACATACATAATAAATGGTAGTGCATTGGAACAGAGAGATCTGGGAATACTTATACATAATACCCTGAAAGTTGCATCACAGGTGGATATGACTGTAAAGAGAACTTGTGGCATATTGGCCTTCATAAATCAATGATTTGAGTCTAAAACTTGAGATGTTATGGTTAAGTTGTATATGACATTGGTGAGGCCAAATTTTGAGTATTGTGTACAGTTTTTGTCACCTAATAGACAACAGACTCGCCAAGGCAAATAGCGCCTTTGGAAGACTACACAAAAGAGTCTGGAAAAACAACCAACTGAAAAACCTCACAAAGATAAGCGTATACAGAGCCGTTGTCATACCCACACTCCTGTTCGGCTCCGAATCATGGGTCCTCTACCGGCACCACCTACGGCTCCTAGAACGCTTCCACCAGCGTTGTCTCCGCTCCATCCTCAACATCCATTGGAGCGCTCACACCCCTAACGTCGAGGTACTCGAGATGGCAGAGGTCGACAGCATCGAGTCCACGCTGCTGAAGATCCAGCTGCGCTGGATGGGTCACGTCTCCAGAATGGAGGACCATCGCCTTCCCAAGATCGTATTATATGGCGAGCTCTCCACTGGCCACCGTGACAGAGGTGCACCAAAGAAAAGGTACAAGGACTGCCTAAAGAAATCTCTTGGTGCCTGCCACATTGACCACCGCCAGTGGGCTGATAACGCCTCAAACCATGCATCTTGGCGCCTCACAGTTTGGCGGGCAGCAGCCTCCTTTGAAGAAGACCGCAGAGCCCACCTCACTGACAAAAGGCAAAGGAGGAAAAACCCAACACCCAACCCCAACCAACCAATTTTCCCTTGCAACCGCTGCAATCGTGTCTGCCTGTCCCGCATCGGACTGGTCAGCCACAAACGAGCCTGCAGCTGACGTGGACTTTTTACCCCCTCCATAAATCTTCGTCCGCGAAGCCAAGCCAAAGAAGACAGGAAAGATATGAATAAGATAGAAAGAGTGCTGAGAAGATTTATTAGGATGTTGCCTGGACTTCAGGAACTGAGTTACAAGGAGAGGTTAAACAGGTTGGGGCATTATTCTCTGGAGTGTTGAAGGATGAGGGGAGATTTGATAGAGGTATTTAAAATTATGAGGAAGATAGAATAAATGTAGATAAGCTCTTTCCACTGAGGGTAGGTGAGATACTAACCATAGATCATGGGTTAAGAGTGAAAAGGGGAAAAGTTTTGGGGGAACATGAAGGGGAACTTCACACGGAGAGTGGTGGGGTTGTGGAATGAGCTGCCAGCTGAAGTGGTGAATGTGGGCTTAAATTTAACATTTAAGAATTTGGACATGTACATGGATGGGAGAGGTATGTACTGGGTGCAGGTCAGTGGGACGAAGCCAAAAAATGGTTCGGCACAGACAATGGGCTTGTTTCTGTGCTGTACTATTGTATGCTTCTGTAGTTAAATGGAGTGAAACAAGAATGTTTGCAGAAGCTGTGATTTGTAAATACACAAATGTGCTGGAGAAACTCAACAAGTCCCACAGTGTCAAATAAAGGCAAAGATATATAACCAATGTTTCGTTCCTGAGACCTTCATCAAGGAATTCTAGTAATGGGCAGCGCGGTAAGCAATGCAGTTTTGCACATTCTCCCCGTGTCTGCGTGGGTTTCCTATGCGTGTTCCAGTTTCCTTCCACCATTCAAAATTTACCAGGGGTTGCTGGTTAATTGGGGGCAATTGGGTGGCACAGGCTTGTGGGCAAGAAGGCCTGTCGTCATGTTGTATTTCTGCATGTATTAAAAAATTAAAAATTAAAATAATGAACTTCTCGCTTAATGATGATGTGTATCCTCACGTCCATCATAATTATAATATCACAGGAAGGTACAACATAGAAATGGCCCTTCAGCCCACCAAGTCAGTGCCAACATCTTTCTACCCATAGAAACAGAAGACCTGAAGATGTTGGAATCTTGAGTAAACAGTGGGGCTCATTGGGTCAAATTGAGTCTGTAAAATGGATGCCAACCTGAAGCATTGACAGTCTGTTTCTCTCCATTGATGTTGCCGAAGGCTGTCTTCCATTGCTATGTTCTCTGAAATTACAATGTGTCCTATTACAGTGAAAACACATTGCTGGAGAAACTCAGCAGCTTAAACGGTGGACTTTATATAGCAAAGATAAAGGTAAATAACCAATGTTTTGGGCTTGAGCCCCTCATCAAGGTATATCAAGGAAGGTCTCAATCCTAAGATTAATTTATTTGCAGATATTGTATTAATGTATGTGACAGAACAACAAAGCTGATGCTATAAATTATCTTTAAGATTAAAAGAATAGAGGATAGAACCCAGTTATAAAGTAAATTGTGATAATAGTCATATTATCCCTCTTATACTAGAGGTGATTTTATTCATAGTCAAGGAGACACTCAATTTAAATGGCTGAGAGATGGAATAAAATATTTAGGGATATGGGTAGATAAAAAACTAAATAATTTACTTAAATCGAATTATTCAACTTAAGAAAATTGATTAAGACTGACAAAATGGATGGAATTGACAATCACATTCATTGTTTTAAAATAAATATTTTTTTAGAGTACAATATCTTTTTCAAACATTGCCTATAATTCCAGAATATTATTTCTGGAATTAATTAAAGAAAGAGCAAGATGTTGTGAGTTTCTTTAGAAACATAAACATGGAAACTTGAATTAGGAGGTGAACACTTCCAAATGTTAAAAATTACTATATTTTAGTAAGAGATTTCTCTCTTACTTTTTCTTTTCAAGAGGGAGAGAAACCAACATGGATTAAGATTGAAATCGAAAAGGTGGGAGAAAAGACATCAGAAGATTTTACATATAAATGGCAACCGAGATTAATATTTGATGAGAGGGGAACTCCACTGTTGAGCATTTCATTAATATATGGAATAAAGTAGACACTGAAATGGGAATGAGGAACCCTGTGTTATCTAGAATTAAAATAGACTTAATCCATTTACAAAGAATAATCAACTTTTGAATATTTGGTTTTCTAAAGGAATTAGAAATATAGCAGATTGTTATGAAGGAGGAAATTTAATGTAATTTGAACATTTAAAAAAACAAATATAGGATACAAGATATTTAGTTATTATCAGATAAACTGTGTCCAACAATGTTATTACCTAAAAGTAGTGAAATAGAAAGCTTGATTTGTAAGAGATCGATTTAAAAAAAAATCTGTTGTGTATACATTATTGCAAAAGGGAATTCAAAAGCAGGGAATTCAGAGATCTAGATTGAGAGGGGAAACAGATTTAAATATTATTGTTGGGGAGAAAAAACTGGTTGGAACTCTTTCAAGATAGTATGATAAATTCAATAAATATTAGATATAGTTTGGTTGAATTTATATCAAAAATAATTTGTAAAAATTTCACTAGCATTTTTCAAGAAAATATATAGCGGTGACATGGAAATTGGATTCACATTTAGGTTTGGAAAAAGGGCACGTGGAAATTCACAGCTCTGTATCTCTTCAGAAGATTACATATAACTTAAGAAATAAATATGATACCTTTTTGAAAATTTAGTGCCCACATTTAAATATTGTAGGTATAAATTTATAAATAGCCTTCCCTAAACATTGTGAAACATCATTAACTCCTAGGAATAAATAAGCAATTAAAACTGAAAAAGGTTGGAATCAAGTGAAAGGCAGTGATTCCTCAACAACCAGGATCTGCTTCCTTTTTCTTTTTTACTAATTGTATTTTTCTTTCTTTCTTTCTTCTTTCTTCATTTTCTATCCTTAATGGGGTTATTATTTGGGGGGAGATGATTAGTGGAGATTTTATTTTCTATTATTATTTTTTGGGGAGCTTTATAAAATTATCATGTATATAATGTAATTGATATGACTATATGATTAATATATTTTGTTTTTTTGACATATATGGAAATTTTAAATAAAATATTCAAAAAAACATTGCTTATGTATCTTTATCCTTGCTATATAGCCTGCAGCTGACGTGGACATTACCCCTCCATAAATCTTCGTCCGAGAAGCCAAGTCAAAGAGAGAGAAGAGAGAAGAGATAAGCTCACACCAAGACACAAGAGCAACTTGTCCGTGAACTACTCTTTGCAGACGATGCCACTTTAGCTGCCCATTCAGAGCCAGCTCTTCAGCGCTTGACGTCCTGTTTTGCGGAAACTGCTAAAATGTTTGGCCTGGAAGTCAGTCTGAAGAAAACTGAGGTCCTCCATCAGCCAGCTCCCCACCATGACTACCAGCCCCCCCCCACCACATATCCATCGGACACACAAAACTCAAAACGGTCAACCAGTTTACCTATCTCGGCTGCACCATTTCATCGGATGCAAGGATCGACAACGAGATAGACAACAGACTCTCCAAGGCAAATAGCGCCTTTGGAAGACTACACAAAAGAGTCTGGAAAAACAATCAACTGAAAAACCTCACAAAGATTAGCGTATACAGAGCCGTTGTCATACCCACACTCCTGTTCAGCTCCGAATCATGGGTCCTTTACCGGCATCACCTACGGCTCCTAGAACGCTTCCACCAGCGTTGTCTCCGCTACATCCTCAACATTCATTTGAGCGACTTCATATCCAACATCGAAGTACTCGAGGTGGCAGAGGCTGACAGCATCGAATCCATACTGCTGAAGATCAAACTGTGCTGGGTAGGTCACGTCTCCAGAATGGAGGACCATCGCCTTCCCAAGATCGTGTTATATGGCGAGCTCTCCACTGGCCACCGAGACAGAGGTGCATCAAATAAGAGGTACAAGGACTGCCTAAAGAAAGCTCTTGGTGCCTGACTACCGCCAGTGGGCTGATATCGCCTCAAACCGTGCATCTTGGCACCTCACAGTTCGGCGGGCAGCAACCTCCTTTGAAGAAGACCACAGAGCCCACCTCACTGACAAAAGGCAAAGGAGGAAAAACCCAACACCCAACCCCAACCAACCAATTTTCCCCTGCAACCGCTGCAACCGTGTCTGCCTGTCCCGCATCGGACTTGTCAGCCACATACGAGCCTGAAGCTGACGTGGACATTACCCCTCCATAAATCTTTATCCGCGAAGCCAAGCCAAAGAAAGAATAAGGTACACCATTTTGAACTGCTGAGTTTCTCTTCAACCACGGTTTCTGCAGACTTTCGTGTTTCGTCCATGGGCACTATTATATCGTCCTGCACTGAAGCTCCATATTTTACCATGTGAATCATTTTGCACCTCCACCCCTGTTTCCTCTTGTTGGATAATCCTTACTGCCCAAGTTTAGATCAGTTTCTCCACTGTGAGTCTCAGATTTAGTTTTTTTTAATGCTCCTGTATGATGGTTTGCTGTATTGAGCAAATAAATGAAACCTCCCTGTATAATGTGGCCACATAAACCTTTAGGATTAAATATAGTATCTCACTTTCTTAAATCAAACCCAGAGCAAACACACAATGTAACCCATCAATACTCCCCAACGCTGCAGCATACTTTTTCCATGCTCATTGAGAAATTGATTTGCTCCTCGAATTTTCTGCCTTCTCTGAATGAGACTGATAAGGCCTTTAACAATTAGAGTGAAATTTGAGGAGCCCTTTGTATTATCGGCAGAAACTGCATGCTGGGTTGAAACTGTATTTCATCGAGAGCTTTTAAGTGCTTTCAAAGGCAGAGGGCCTTTGTTACAAGAAATCTCTTTCTCCTTAATAATAAACTTGTTGTGAGCATACAATGGCAAAAGAAAAGTCCTCAACTGGAGCAAAGAAAGTAGCTGTGACCTGCATCTGAGTGAGAATGCTACTGCTTTTTAAATTTTTTTTTTTGTTTTTCACGTTATGAACCATACTGACCAAAATTTTTGGCTTGGCTTCGCGGACGAAGATTTATGGAGGGGGTAAATGTCCACGTCAGCTGCAGGCTCGTTTGTGGCTGACAAGTCCGACGCGGGACAGGCATCGGTTGCAGGAGAAAATTGGTGGGTTGGGGTTGGGTGTTGGGTTTTTCCTCCTTTGTCTTTTGTCAGTGAGGTGGGCACAAACATTTCCCTCTTGAATATACACAGTGTCATTTTCTCCCCTTTTCCCCCCTCCCTCCTCCCCACCCACTCAACGTTCAACATATACGACACATTAAACCCATTAAACAATGTCATCACACAATGAAACTTAAAGCCCTCTCGAGTCACTGAATTTGGCTTTCTTGGAACCGCTGCAAATCATTGCATTGAATAAATCCATCACATGTTCAACAAACATTTGATTCCATTTAAATTTACAAGTCATGGAGTTTTAGCGCTATTGAGGCACTTATAAGGTCCAATGGATTGTTCAATTTTGACCAGCATAGAGGCAATCAGTCTGATTTTCCTGTTTTTCTCTCCTGTAAACTGAAAACTGATTTTTTTATTATGAGATGCAGATTACAACACTGCTTTCAATGCTAAATTAATTTATTCCCTGCTATCCTTAACAGGACTTTAAAGCAATGTTCCACCAACATGCAGAAAATGGTGATCCCATGGCATTATCTGAGAAAAACAATGGAAGGTAGTTGGAAATATTTATCTTCAGGCAGCATCTAGCAACCTTGGTTTTTTATCGCATTCCCCTTTTTAAAACCTCACTCTGTCTAAATTAGCTACACCCGTTTCTCTTCATTTATCACTGGCTTCAAAGCATCTGGAAAACTATTGATTGAATAGTGGGATATCGGTGTATCTGTGTGGCCAACATTTATTGTCCATCCTTAATTGACCTTGTCTTTTCAGCCAAATATCAAAGGCTAATTAAAGGATAATCATCTCGCAACAGATTTATTCCCCTAAAGGGTTTACACAACATTCTCTTGGCTTCTCAATACAATGGACCACAATTTTTTTCTAAAGGTTTGCTTCCTGAAAAAAAATTGAAGATTATGATTGACAACGTCAAGCTGAGCATAATGATTTGCTGTATCATGTAGGAAGTCTGAGAAATAGCAAATCAAATTTTATTGAATATAATATATTTAATTGCATAATGATCAGTTGATCAACTTTTCATCAGTTGAACAAACTTAAAAATATTTTGATTGTACTCAGCATCTGATGCCTCCCGTGTCAGTGTCCAACAATAGTTGGCCAGCAATGATGGATTCCTGTTGCCCTGATACTGCTTTTCCATGGTCACAATGTCCTGGTGAAACCTTTCACCATGTTTATCACTGACTGCACCAAGATCAGCAGGGAAGATGTCCAGGTGCAAATGCAGAAAATGAATTTTCAATAACATGTTACGCTTCATGCTTGAAGCATGTTAAAAATATGACAGAAAATTATAATAATAGATTTTATTTGAAAAATGCACATGATCGGAAATTTTAAGGCAATTTTCATGATCAGCAGCGCAAAATCGATAAAAATACACCCAAAGGTAGTCAGGAAGCAAAATCTTCGTTATCCATTGTTATTTGTACCATTTGTTAAATGCACTTTAATTAAATGAATTCTACAAGTCATTTAATTAACAATTTAAATTTCTCAGCTGCCTGCTGTTGGATTTCTCATGGATTCAAGTAGACATAGAGCACAGAAACTGAGCTCTTTGACATTAATTGACATTAATTCCATTTGGGTCCATATCCCACTCGACCATTCTTAGCCATATACCTTTGAAATCGTGTCTCATAACTCAAATACTTTCTATTAATTTACTTGCAGGTTGCAGAACCAAAGACTCTGCTTTACTTTTCGAGCCTACTATTTTATAATAATGTTGTAAGATGGTTATAATATGAATGTTTGCTCTATGACGCTGCTGTTAAACACCCAATTTTATGACTTGTTCTTGACAATAAATTCTGATTCTGATCACATTGTTCTTGAACTGAATAGTGTATTGGACCAATGAGAATCAATGGTGGGTCAAGAATGATGGAAGGACTCCTTCCTTGAGGTACGTCAGTGAAATTAAATGTGTTTATTACAGTCAAATTTAATAACTGGCATCCTTGATGCCAGGATTCTGTTTCCAGTTTTCTTTATCAGTGTTCTTTTTTTTAGATATCTGCACTTTGAGGATTTATTGTTCATCATTCAATGCTCTTAAAAACTTGATGATGAGTTGCCCTACAACTCTGCTGTTCTTCTTGTCAAGATTTTTCCACAAGAGCCGAGACTTGGAAGAAAACCTGGCACTTTGAGGAGTGACTGGAGCAGAAGGTACAGAAGCCTGAAGACTATCATCTCCAGGTTTAAGAACAGCAGCGATTCTCCTCTCGAACATCCTCTCATAATTCTAATCAAGACTGTTCTGATACTACAAAAGGACTGTCCGCATTATTGTAAAGTCACTTTTATTTTGCACTCTGCAAACTAAAAATGAACGAGGGTGACTAGGAACAAGGATAATTGTGAATATTTATTTTCTTTTTATTTTATTTATTGACTCACTTTAATTCAATTATGTATAATATTATAGATTTTAATTGTTTTTGTTACAAAACAACTGCTGAGCTGTAACAAGTAAGAATGTCTGTCCATATGTACATTGTGTATGACTATAAAATATTTATCATTTTAAGTCCTGCTCCATATCATGCCATCTCTCTTCAGGCAGGTTAGCAACAGGAACATTGTCACAGATTCTGATTTGCTAAGTTTGGAACGGTGGGGAGTTTTTATTCATTTTTTAAAAAATTATGATAGAAGCTCATTCTGGCCATTGAAACCTGTGCAGCCCAATTGCACCAATTAACACTTTTGCAGGATGGGAGGAAACACATGAAGGTCAGAGGGAGATGTACAAACTCTTTACAGACTGCCAGATTTGAACACAGGTCAGTAGCGCTCTAATAGCATTGCTCTAGCTATTATGCTAACCATACCATCGTAATGCCTGTTAACAACTAAACAGGCATGCTTATATACAATTCAAGCAATGCGTGTAGGCTCTCCACACTTCTTTTCTTTGGCTTGGCTTCGCGGACGAAGATTTATGGAGGGGGTAAAAGTCCACGTCAGCTGCAGGCTCGTTTGTGGCTGACAAGTCCGATGCGGGACAGGCAGACACGGCTGCAGCAGTTGCAGGGGAAAATTGGTGGGTTGGGGTTGGGTGTTGGGTTTTTCCTCCTTTGCCTTTTGTCAGTGAGGTGGGCTCTGCGGTCTTCTTCAAAGGAGGTTGCTGCCCGCCGAACTGTGAGGCGCCAAGATGCACGGTTTGAGGCGAGATCAGCCCACTGGCGGTGGTCAATGTGGCAGGCACCAAGAGATTTCTTTAGGCAGTCCTTCTACCTCTTCTTTGGTGCACCTCTGTCACGGTGGCCAGTGGAGAGCTCGCCATATAACACGATCTTGGGAAGGCGATGGTCCTCCACACTACTCTGGAAAATATATCCTAGCAAACACATGCATTTGAGAGAGGGGTATCATTATTACATAAACCTCGAAAGATCGAAAGCCGAAAAAAGCTAACCAACCTTGCTTTGACAACTTTGTGGAAAAACTGTCCAATTGTTCTCATTTTCTTATTACTTATTTGCTGTCAATATTGGTTGAGATTTGTCTCCATTTCTTCAGCAAACCATGTAATTAAATTCCAAGAGGGCCAGGTATCTAAAGCAAAATTTAAAATCCACTTGCATGTGTGAAAATGACTGAGTAAATTTTACTAGTGCAAACTTTGGAGGAATTTGTGTCATTACATAATTCAGACAGCAATTCATTTTCTTCCCAGTTTTATTTTATTATGGCATTGGTGAGGGTAATTTCACAGTTGCATTTGCAGATGCCAACATGCTGCAATCATTTAGCCAGAGGCCATGACAGATTCCCAAAGAGCTCAGGGAGAGACTCAATGATCCCTTGCCATCTGACTAAACAGATGAAACCCTTGAATGACCCTCATCCTCAGATGATGAGCCCTAAATTCTCACTCAACTGCAGTCCAGCACAAAGGAAGTTGCGGGAATTCCCCTGAGAGTAGTCAACAATCCACTGACAAAGGGAAACACCTGACCTTCACTTTGCTTGTCTATTTGAGAGATGCTTTAGGGAGGTAATATTAATAGAAAATAAATGCAGAAGGAATTCAGCCATTTAAGATGAAAAAAAAAACTTCTGGAGACCAATTTAACTAAAAATAACACAATGTCAATCTATGGAAGGCCACTTGATAGTTATAATTTATGGAAGGTGCACAAAAGCTTGGGCTTTTCTGTTTGAAGTGATGGAGGATGACAATAGACAATGGGCAATAGACAATAGGAGCTGGAGTAGGCCCTTCGGCCTGTCGAGCCTTCAGTGACCGCCATTTTACAGATCATGGCTGATCACTACTATCAGTTCCCCTTTCCAGCCTTATCCCCATAACCCTGAACTCCTTTGCCCACTAGAGTCTTATCTAACTCTCTTTTGAACATAATCAGCGAATCTGCCTCTACCACCCTCTGTGGCAGAGCATTCCACAGATTCACACTTCTCTGGGTAAAAAAATGTTTTCTCATCTCCGTCCTAAAGGGCCTACCCTGTATTCTTAAACTATGCCCTCTAGTCCTCATCTCCCCCATCATTGGGAACAAGTAATCCGACTTCACCCTGTCAATCCCCCTGATAATTTTGTATACCTCAATCACGTCCCCCCTCATCCTTCTAAACTCGCTTCTACATATTTAGATCGGCATAGACAAGGTGGGCAGCCAGCACTCTTTCCTAGGGTGGCAATGGCCAATATCAGAGGGCATCCATTTAAGATGAGGGGAGCAAAGTTAAGGAAAATGTTGGAGGTAAGTTTTTTTTAAACAGAGAGTGATATGTGCCAGGAATGCATTGACATGAGTGGTGGTGGAGCCCAGTGCAATAGGCATATTTAAAAGTTTCTTAGTTAGATATTAAGGTAAATGGAGGGTTTTGGGTGTAAGAAAGGGAAGGGTTAGATTGATGTGGAGTAGGTCTAAATAAACAAAATATTGTGGGTCAAAAGACCAAAACTGTGATGCACTGTTTTATGTTCTAAGACCTGCCACTCTCTATAAGGAGTTTGTAGGTTTTCCCGTGACCACTTGGATTTTCTCCAGGTGCTCTGGTTTCCTCCCAAATTCCAAATATATATGAATTACTAGACATCGTTCTCCCAGGAAACAATTGTCAATTGCCCGAGGACAAAGTGGAAAGTTTAAAGGAGATGCATGGGGCACCATTTTTGTACAGAAGTGTTTGGAATGCATTGCCAGGAATATGAGGCTCTTAGACAGATGTATGGTGTTACATCACAGACTAGCAGCAATAGAAATTCACCAAGACAGTGTTATTTTTTAAAATAATATATTTATTAATAATTACTAATAATATAACATCTAACTTATATCTACTTCAACTATGTGTGAAAATACTTGTGTGTGTGTGTGTGTGTGTGTGTGTGTGTATGTGTGTGTGTGTGTGTGTGTGTGTGTGTGCGTGTGTGTGTGTGTGTGTGTGTGTGTGTGTGTGTGTGTGTGTGTGTGTGCGTGTGTGTGTGTGTGTGTGTGGAAAATATCCATACCATTACAGCTTAGGTGCAATTTTTGGAAGTAATTTCAAAAGTTCAGTCTTTGACATCCTATGTTGAAACTCAGACTTTTAAACTGATGCTCAGAAGTAATTAAAAAGGAAATGGGAGACTGAGTAATGAGACTGCTAAAAACTCATGAATCCTTATTGAGTTGCTTCCAGAGAAATGTCCTTTCATACGAATGTCAACCCCCCCCCCCCCCTTTTCCTTGCATAGGGGAAATAAAACATGTGACTTCAACAATGCTTCCAAACCCAGGCACAGGTCAGTTGAAATGGTTATGATTCAATGCATGAATTCGCCTGTTTCATTTTTTCCAGACATGGATCAACCAAAATAACAATTAAAATGGTCACGGTGGTTCAATAATTCCCCTGACAAGGAGAATCAACAGAAATGTCAATTTCCACACAGAGTCATTCCACTTCTGTGTTTATCAGATGGCTATCTGATCAATATTGAATTCCTTAAATGTCCCAATCACATGACTCTCTGTAAGTATTCCATCTGTTTTCCTGGATAAACAGCCATTGTTCTTTTGTCCTTCCAGAGCATCAACTTTTGTTTATAATTTGGACCTGATGTAAACTATAAATGTGGTGAAAATTGTAAATGGTTGCAGCCTGTACCAACCCCCAAAGTGACACTCAATAAATAAGACAGGGGCTTATAATAATGGATATGCTGGGAATGGACGTTACGTACAGCAGAAGAGATTTAGTTTAATTGGCATCATGTTCAGCACAGACATTGTGGGCTGAAGGGCCTGTTCCTGTGCTGTATTGTTCTATGTTCTAGAATTACTGCTAAAAGGAATTTGCTGCGATGGCTGTAATCTGAGAACAAAGAATCCAGTAGTTGGATTACTGGATCAGTATCCAGACCAGAGACACAAGTTCAGATCCCACCATTGTAGTTGGAAAGTCATATTCAGTCTTTCTAAATCCTCCTGGTGCTCCAGGTTTCTTCCACAGCCCAAACATATGTTGGTCGGCAGCTTAATTGGCCACTGTCAATTACCCTGAGAGTAGAGAATATGTGAGAAGAACTGATTGACATTTCAGCAAGAGAAAGTTACGGAGGAACAAATGAAGAGGATTGGGATGCAAACCAGCAGAGACTTGATAAGGAAAATGGTTTCTTTCATTATAAAAGTTATACGATGAATTGCAATAGTTTTACAAAGCGATATATTTTGCTCAAGTTTCCACTCACGCTCATTTGCTTTTCCCAAATGTAGCATTCTCCAAATATATTTTTCCATGAATAAACACTTCTGGGCAGTGTTTAGTTCTCAATTAGCTTGTGAGAATCTTACATTGAGAAATATTCTTTGATATGTGTAACTGGAGTACAAAAACACTCCTGCTAAAAGGTCACCATGATGAAACATTGTGCTGTGAGCCATTATTTTTTTCTTCTCTCTTGTTTAGTCATTAAGATGCTACTTAAACTCACCAAGAAAGGTTCCTTATTATTAACCGAAATTTCAATTCTGCTTCTTCTGGTATCTAGACCTATAATACAATATTAAAAAAAATGAAAACAAGTTAAAGGAACAGTTCTTTTAAATCAGTGGAAAGTTGTGAGCTTATTTTTAATTTAAAAATTGCATTTAAATGTTTAGAAAATTCCTTTCAAAGCTGACATTTGTTCCATTTGAGCAAACTCCTTACTGCATGAAAACAAGCACTATTGATGGAAACCTCCTATTAACCTTTCTGAAATCTTGATCAATATCATAGATAATCTTCCAGTGCATTGTTTTTTTTTTGGAATGATTGCAGGAAACTTGCAGGATGCAGTCTTCAGAGGATGCTAGACAATCTGAACTGTTCTTTTTATTTAAATTGGGAGAGACTGAAATGTGTGGTCCAGATGGATTTGAATGTCCTTGCATATCAATCATTAGCGTTTACTATGTCACCTGGGTCCCTCAACAGCTTCTATGGAAGCACTATTAAAAGTATCCCTCATGATGCGGAAGCTGCTCAGCCCAAGACGGCAAGAAATTGAGGGGAGGTGTCAACGCAGTTCAGACCATGACAGAAGACCCACATATTAACAGACTTGACCACATTCTCTTCTGCCTCCTCCAGTCGAGAAGAAGATTCGCAAGCGTGAGATCGTGCAGTGCCCGATGCAAGGGCAGTTTTGTTTTCTGCAGTTATCTGACTCCTAAACAAAACTCATACTGGTAAAATTCAGAATTCAGGTTTCTGATTTATTGTCAGATTACATACATGACATCACATACAACCCTGAGATTCCTTTTCCCTACAGGTGATGCAGAAACCACTAATTGGTAGTGCAAAAAAAACTGTATAGAGTGTAGACATGTAAACAACTAAAACAATGTAAATAAGCTAAATGTGTAAAACAAAGAAAATCAATAAAGTGCACAAGTAAAAGTCCTTAACTGAGTCTCGGATTGACTTTGTCATTGAGGATTCTGATTGCGGAGGGGTAGCAATTGTTCCTAAACCTGTTGGTGTGAGTCTTGTGGCAACTATACCTCTTTCCTAATGGCAGCAGTGAGAAGTGGGTGTAATGTGTCTTTGTGGATTTTGCTGCTCTCCGACGGCAGCGTTCCCTGTAGATGTCCTCAATAGTCGGGAGGGTTTTTTTCTGTGATGTCCTGAGCCGTGTCCACTACCCTTTGAAGGGCTTTATGCTCAGGGGTATTGGAGTCCCCACACTAGACCATGATGCAGCCAATCTGCACACTTTCCACCACACATCTGTAGAAATTTGTCAGTGTTTCTGCTGTCATACCAAACCTCCACAAACTCTGGAGGAAATAAAGGTGTTGACATAATTTCTTCTTGACACCTTTGGTGTGTTGGGTGCAGGAAAGAACCTTTGAGATAGTGACTCCCAAGAACCTAAATTTGCTCACTCTCTCCGCCTCTGATTCAACAATGATCACTGGATTGTTCACCTCTAGCTTTCCTTTCCTGAAGTCAACAATCAGCTTCTTAGTTTTGGTGACATTGAGTGTAAGTTTGTTTTTGGGGCACCATTGAGCCAAGTTTTCAATCTCCATCCTGTATGTTGTCTCATCCCCTTCTTTTATGCAACCCACTACTGTGGTATCATTGGGAAATTTGTTGATCGTGTTATAGTTGTACTGAGCCACACAGCCGTAGGTGTAAAGTAAGTAGAGCAGAGTTAGCCCTGTGCAGATGCAGATTGTGGAGGAGAAGTTCTTTCTAATCTTCTCTGATTGTGGTCTGGAGGTGAGGAAATCCATGATCCAATTACTCAGTGGGGAGTTAACTCCTAGGTCTTGGAGTTTTCTTATCAGTTTTGAGCGGATGACGTTGCACTTGCTCTGTTCTAACTGATCTATCTCTGTAACTCTGAAATTTGTCTTATGTTTGTACTACAGATGGGTTGACTAACTTAATTGCATGCAATACAAACTTTCTCACTCTACTTTGGTACATGTATCAATTTAATGTGAACTTGAATTTGACTTGAACTTGAGAAGTTAACATGCAGGTATATGAAGGATAGAGAAATAAAAATCTATACAGTTTCAGGAAAGTTTGAGAAGAATTGAGATTCACCATTAAATTAATGGGACATCTGGAGAGTCACACATGAAATATTGTCCCTGTGAGAGAATAAAGATATCCAGTAAAACCCATATTATCCGGAATTCAAGCAACCTGCAGTCTCAAGCAGCCGTCAAAAAAAAATTGAGAAAAATCATTTAATTTTTTTTAAGTAAATAAAAATAAAATAGCAAAAATAAATGCTTTTAAAATTGTAAAAGTAAATATTCTCTTAAGTGACATATAAACCTTTGATGAAGATGGGAGCAAATATTCAGCCAGTGGAGGGCCTTGGTCGTATCTTGATCCTAGCAGTTGTTTGAATAAAGTTGCGTGAAACAGCAATGGCATCGCCCAGGATGAAGGGCAGGTTGATGCCATATCGCTATTGGGATGACTCTCTTAAAGTGTCCCCTTATCCCTGCTTAGTAAGAGCTGTGGCTTTATCTGTAAACCTGGAAGGTGGGGGGGTGTTAATTATCTATAATATTATTGTTCAGCTTTTGGGTGGCTCCTTGGTGGGGGAAGAACCTGCAGATGCAGCGACGGTTAAATATTTTCAAAGAATGTGACTGAAAATGCTTTAAGATTTATACATTCAGTGTAAGTAGTATTTTTGTCTTTTAAACTGTTTATTCTTAATGCAGATGCATTAGTTAGGTGTTGTAAGAATAGTCTCAAGCAACCAGAAAATTCACTTACCGGCATCTACCGTTTTCCATAGGTTCTGGATATCAGTGTTTGCCATGAAGCTCTAAAACATTCAATGTGATCTTGACTGGTAGTTATTCTGAAGCTGTTGATCCTGTTCAGCAGCAGAATGGCAGAATTTTTACCCACTGCTCTTAACCTTGCGGAGGTGAATCAGGATCAGAATATATTGTCACAAAATGTGTTGTTTGCAGCTGTATCACAGAGAAAATATTCCTATAAATAATGAACAAACAAACACATAAATACAAATCATCAAATAATGAATTAAATGCGTGGGCAAGAAAGCAAATAAATAAACAGCCAGATAAATAAATAAATAGATGGTTAGATAAATAAATTAATGGATAGATAGATAAATAAATAGAATGAATGACTAGAGAAATAAACAGGTGGGCGTGGAGGTAGATAGGTAGGAAGGCTGGTACATAAATATAAAAATATGTAATTAACAGGTAAATATGTAAATAAATAGATAAATACATCAATTAAATTGATTAGTGCAAAACAAAAGAAAGTGGGTTTGTGTCTGTGGTTCATTGTTCATTCAGAAATCTGATGGCAGAGGGGAAGAAGCTGTTTTATTTAGCATTGGGTTTTCAACTTGAGGCTCCTGTACCTCCTTCCTGATGGTAGCATTGTAAAGAGGGCATGGCCTGGGTGGTGAGAATCCTTGATGATTGAGGCTGCTTTCTTGAGATACCGCCTCTTGGAGATGTCCTTAATGGAGTGAAAGACTATTGCTTGTGATGGCACTGGCTGAGATCACAACTCTCTGTAGCTTTTTTTTTCCCTGTCCTGTGCATTGGCACCTCCAAACCAGATGGTAATGCTGTCAGAATGTCCTCCACAGTCCCTCTGTAGAAATTTGCAAGAGGCTTTGGTGACGTACCAAATCTCCTAAAACTCCTCATGAAGTATAAATGCTGGCGAGACTTCTTTGTAATTGCATCAACATGGAAACCCCAGGATGGATCTTCAGAGATGTTGACATCCAGAAATTTGAAGTTCTTTAACCTCTCCACTGCTGACCTCTCTACGAGGACTGGTTTGCGTTCTCCTGAAGTCCACTATCAGTTTCTCGTTTGTGCTCACGTTGAGTGGAAAGTTGTTGTTGTGACACCACTCAACCAGCTGATCTCTCTCCCTCCTCTACATTGCTGTGTGTAATTCTACTGATGACTCTGGTCCATCAGCTAATTTGTAGATGGTATCTGAATTGTGCCTACCCACACAGCCATGGGTGTAGAGCAAATAGAGCCATGGGTTAAGCATGGATCCTTGGGGTACACTTTGCTGATCATCAGTTTCCGATTCATACAGACTGTGGTCATTTAATGAGGAAAGCAAGGATTCAGTTGCAGAGGCCCACGCTTTGAAGCTTGCTGGCAGCTACTGACTGTATGATGGTTTTGAAAACTGAGCTGTAGTTGAAAACTGAGTTGTTGTTGTCTAGGTGACCCAGTGCTGAGTGGAGAGCCAGTCAGATGGCATCTAATGTGGAGCAATTACAATGGTCGGTGAATTGCAATGGGTCCAGCTCCTTAGGGTGACACAGTTAGTGTAGCAATTAGCACAATGCTGTTACAGCGGTCTGCAAGAAGGTTGCACGTTCTCCTTGTGTCCGTGTGGATTTCTTCCATGAAATCTGCTTTCAATCCTCCCTCCAAAATATACTGGGCATTGTAGGCCAATGGATTATAATTGGGAGCATGGGCTTGTGGGCAGAAAGGGCCTTTTACCGTGCTGAATTTAATTTAAAATTTATTTAGGTATTTCTGGCCATGACTAACCCTTCAAAGCATTTCATCACAGCAAATGTGAGTGCTACTGAGCGATAGTCATTGAGGCAGCTCAGTCTTCGCTTCCTGGGCACCGGGATGATTTATGTCCTTTTGAAACAGGTGTGAATTGCAGCAATGAGAGATTGAAAATGTGACCAATGCAGCTGAGCTAATTCATCTAACTACTGACAATGTACTATAAAGTCTGAAGAGAATAAGAACAGAAGATGTTAATCTCTTCTAAAAATCACTGAGCTTCTGGCCCTTCACACAACTGTAAAATCTCCATTATCCGGCACTTTCGGGGATCACGGATGTTGGCTATGCAAATTTTCTGGTTGACTGAGACTCATTCTTCAAATGCCTAACTCATGCACCTGCATTTAGAATACTCCGTTTAAAAGAGACAGATCAAAATGTAAATTTAAATGAAATCAACACTCTTTAATTTTAATCACTCTTTCACTTTAATCAGTTAATTCCCGTAATTTACAAAACTTAAGTTTGAGCCTTGACACAACCAGACTCACCTCCATGCAAGTGTCCCAGTCAGGCCTTCGGCACACCTTCCTTTTACTTGAACCCTATTTATGAGCCCTGTAACAGTGCTCCACTAACGGCCTCGCTAACCATGCCGCTGTCATAATTAACCCACCCCCACCAACCCCAGAAAAAGCCTTATAAATATACTTACTAATATACTAATAGAGAGATACTTCGGGAGAGTCGCCTAGCAACGAGCGGCATCAGCCAGCTCTTTATCCTGAGCGCTGCCATTTTACTCCAACACAACTTTATTCAAATGGCTGCTGTGGGTGGGCACGGCTGGGGTGCTCCACTGGCTGAATATTTGCTCCCAAGGGGTTCTGTGTTGCTTTTATTTACTTTTCCAATTTTAAACTTTATTTATTTTTAAATGCATTAATTTATTTATTTCCTCTTTTTTTCAACGGGTTGTTTGAATTTCTGGTTGATTGAGTGCCGGATAATGGGGGTTTTACTGTACTCTTAATTTTCCTCCTAGAACGTAGTTTTCAAGTCCTTGAATTGAGTCTATAACCTGAATTAATCCAAAATAGAGCAATGGACACAAGCAACTAAATTACAGCAGACAATTTAACAACCCATTTAAGATTTAACACTTCATTAAAACAGCAGAAATGCCAAACATTTAGGTTCACTTCATGGAATTTTTTTAGTTTTAACTGTTGTCAAATTATTTTTTGAATTGAATTGGTTTATCATCACCATTTACTGAGCTGCAGTTAAAAAAAATCTTTTGATATGGGTTTAAAGTGAGGAGGGAGAGATTACCTACAGAAGGTGAAGACAGTAGCCGAGGGAATGCTATTACAACACTTAATAAATATTTTGACAGAGTGAAAGACTAACTCACTGGGTCTCCCAGCATCCATCAGAGGTAAATATATATTACCGATGTTTTGGACCTGAGCACTTCCTCAAGGTATTTTAGATACGTGGCTAGGATAGGTTTAGAGGGTTGTGGGCCAAATGCAGGCAGATGGGTCGAGTAGATGGGATGTTTTGGTCATTGTGGACAGGTTGGGCCCAAGGGCCTGTTTGCATGCCATATCTCTCTATTTTGCATGCTACCAAGGCAAGTCCATCTTGACATCATACAGCAAGTGTGGAAGCAAAGTGAAGGTACAGTATTAAAGCGTAAAGTACAGATAAGCGGTACAGTCATCTTTTGTTCAAGAGTGTGAGAACAGCAGGAGATAAACTGTCATTGAATCTGGAGGGTGCATGTTTTTAAAGTCATGCACCTTTTCTCCAAATGGAAGGGAAGGAGACTCAGAATCAGAATCAGAATTTATTATCATGAACATGCCATGAAATTCATTGTTTTGCAGCACATCACAGTGCAAACCAACTTACAATTTTTTTATGTCCAAGTAAAGGCCAGTGCCTGTGCTTCATTGATCATTCAGGAATCTGATAGCAGAGGGGAAGAGGTTGTCCTTGCGTCGTTAAGTATTCATCTTCAGGCTCCTGTACCTTTTTCCTGAGAGTAACAGAGTGAAGAGCACATGGCCTGAGTGGTGGGGGTTCATGAGAATAGAGGCTGCTTTCTTAAGACGCTGCTTCTTGTAGATGTCCTCATAGAGTGAAGTCTGGTCTCAGGTCGAGTTAACTGTTCTCTAGAGATTTCTCCTGTGCTGAGCATTGGCATGCCTGTACCAGAGACTGATGCAACCAGCCAGAATGCTCTCCACAGTACATCTGTAGAAGTTTTCAAGAGTCTTCAGTCTCCTCAAACTCTTCACAAAGTATAGCCGCTGAAGAGCCTTCTTTGTGATTGCATAAACATGGAGGCTCCAGGACAGATCCAAGAATATGTTGAGTGCATCCACTGTACAGCTATTAGCCCTGTCCGCATGTATGTAGTGTATGAGCTGGCCCGGCCCCTGCACCTCCCCCCAGAAATCCCCTTAAAGGCTGTTATGCCCAAAGTCCTTCCTCAGTACCTGCCTTGGCACCGGACCAGCAACATGTGAGATGCGTTGATGTCTAATGTGGTTGATCAATAGCATTACATTGACACTCAGGAATTTGAAGTTCTTGACATTCTCCACCTCTGAGCCCTCAATGAGGAGTGGATCATGGTCTCCTGAATTCCTCTTGAAGTTCCCCAGTCCTTGGTTTGATTAACATTGTGTGCAAGGTTGTTGCTGTGACACCCCTCTTGAAGATACGCTTCCTCATTGCCATTTGTGATTCTGTCATTGGAAAATTTGCAATGATTGTGTCTAATGAAGTGGCTTTTTCACTCCACCCTCGAGGCAGTGGGAGGTGAACAAAGTCAAATGATGATAGGCAACTTTGCATAATGACCTGAGCTGTGATTTTATTTGCAAGTCAGATTTCCTTTAATGAGAAAAGAAAAAAGGCTGATTTCATCAATGCAAGGGACAAAGGAATGAGGTGCAAATGTCACCCTCCTTGACTACCCATTCTTAATGAGGACAAGGTTATGCCTATCTCTTTTGTTCAAACAACCAAATTAGTTCTATTGTCACCCACACACAGAAGGTCATGCATACAAGGTTAAAGTTAGTTGGAAAAAGTCAAGATTAATAGAAGCCAACAGTTCCTTTTCATGTCAACTGTAATCTTGAAATACCCAATAAAGTTGTTACTGTACTGTACTGAAATTTAATTGAAACACCAATACTGGTCTTAATCTTTTTTTTTAACTTTTGAGGACGTGCTTTAAGTGGGAAAGGGGAAAAGTTTTAAGAGAACCTCTTGATTCAGAGAGCTGTGGAAGTGTGGAGAAAGCTACAGCTGAACTGTAGCTGAACTGATCTTGCCTTCCCAAGATCGTGTTATATGGCGAGCTCTCCACTGGCCACCGTGACAGAGGTGCACCAAAGAAGAGGTAGAAGGACTGCCTAAAGAAATCTCTTGGTGCCTGCCACATTGACCACCGCCAGTGGGTTGATCTCGCCTCAAACCGTGCATCTTGGCGCCTCACAGTTCGGCGGGCAGCAACCTCCTTTTGAAGAAGACCGCAGAGCACACCTCACTGACAAAAGGCAAAGGAGGAAAAACCCAACACCCAACCCCAACCAACCAATATTCCCCTGCAACCGCTGCAACCGTGTCTGCCTGTCCCGCATCGGACTTGTCAGCCACAAACGAGCCTGCAGCTGACGTGGACATTTACCCCTCCATAAATCTTCGTCTGCGAAGCCAAGCCAAAGAAAGAAAGAAGAGCAATTGAGAGGTTTTTTTTTGTATCCATAAGAAGAAGCAAACAGAACCCCAGATTAATGAAGGTAAAGAAGACTTATCTGAATTACACCATATCTGATAGCTCTCTCAGTGATGTATTGAATTGTCAACTTAGACATATGCTCTCATGGGGTTAGATCTTCCAAAGAAAGTTATTAACGAAACAACATCTCATACCAGGTTCAACAGAGAAAAATAAATATGTCGTCATGCCTTTCCTGATTGGTTTGGCTTTGATTTTACATCCACAAAATCATATCCATTATTTCTTGATGACTTTGGATGATGAACTCAATCAAAGTCATTGCCCATTGGATTGGTCAACAAGAAGTGGTATTTTTCCAGAATGTTCACATGATTGCATGGTCATCTTCATGAATACCTCTTTATTATGTTATCATCCAAGACCCTTCAAACCAACACTATAGTTTCCTGGCTAATTCCTTTTTTCTTTAATTTGCTTCAGCTTATTGAGGGTTGGCATAAATCTTTCTGTTTGGTTAAAGATACTGTTATTCATATCTCTTTGATTGTAATAGGAAAATGGGGGCAGATGTTCACCTTCTATCCCTTCTGCTCACACCACTGAGCTCAGTTTAGGAAGAGGTATTTAACATGCAACCCATGCTTGATACACTGTTTGGAGCAGTGATGGAGTCAAGCTGATGAAGCTCCTGCCAAACAAGACCAGAGACATAGGTCCAATCCTGACTGTTGGTGAAGAGTTTGCATGATCTCCATCTAACTGCGTGGGTTTCCTCTGGATGCTCCGATTTCCTCACTCATCCAAAGGTCACGGTTGGTGTGGTAACTGTAAGTCCTCCCTGCTGTTTTGGTGAAAATAATAAGTTTATTGCCATTTATATGGTACGATGTGCATATGCAGAGAAATTCTTGACTGCTGCAGCTGCTCCCATTGGGGAAAAGATCCAGGAGGATCAGAGCCAGCACCACCAGGCTGAGGAACAGCTTCTTCCCACGGGCAGTCAAAATGCTGAACGACCAAAGGAACGGCTCACACTGACCCTCCCAGACTCTCATAGTTATGAAACTACATTTATTTGTTTGTTGGTATATACGAATACTTGTCCTGCATATGCATTCTTTGTCTGTAAGTGTGTGATGTCTGTATGGCTTTTCACTGAGGACCGGAGAACACTTATTCATTGGGTTCTACTTGTGTAATCAGATGGCAATAAACTTGTCTTGAACAGGTATTTTACAAAAAGAAAACAGTAACAAAAATTGAAAAAAAGTTATAAAGGTACACTTAATTAAATTAGAAAGAGACATTACACACACAACAAAAAATAGAAAATATATATTCACAGCTTTCCTCGTGCAAACAAGGTCACTTGCAACAGTGGAGACAGTTCTTTTGTGGTGCTAGAGCCGCCCCGGATTAGGTGACAAATAGACGTCTAAGAACCTGATAGCTGTTGAAACAAACTGTTCTGGAACTTAGAGATGCTGGTCTTCAGGCTTTTATACCATCTGCCTGAAAGTAGCAGTGAGAATAGGTTGTGGCTACGGTGATGGGGATCCTTCATGATGTTGGCTGCCTTCTTGAGGCATCCCCTCGCGTAGATGCTTAGATGGAAGTTGAGTGGTCGAATTTGAGGAAAGTTAATGAGGATGTAAGAACAAAATGGAATGAATGTAGGATTAGTGTAAATGGAGGTTCATATTTAGGTCAATTTGTCATATTATACCCAGCACAGAGAGAAGGGATCTTCCGTGAGGAGTCTAACAGGCTATTTCTAACATTCCTACAGCCTTGTAAAGGAAATCATTACAGAATATCAGATTACATTGATAGGACAGATCAATTAGCACAAAACAAGGGTAGCATGATGGCATGTTGGGGGGTTCATTTAGGAGTCTGATGTTTGTGACGAAGAACCTACTTTTAAGCCTATTGATGAGTTCTTTCATGCACTTCTTCCAGATGGAAGGAGGGGCAAGTGAATGTGTCCAGTGTATAATAGGTCCTTCAGTATGCTGGCTGCCTCTCCAACGTAGTGGGTGGAGTAGACTCGGTGACCTGAAATCCACAAGTGATCGTCGATGAATTTCCATTCTGCGGCTTACACTGGTAACAAATGTGAATGGAGGGTAAAAATCAGACAAGTTTAAATTCTGACCAGTTCGAATCAATCAACGTGACACTCACTTCACATCCATTCAAAGTAAGAAGTTTCTGATGCCAAGATGGTGGAGATTGAGAAGGTGCAGTTAAGACTGCTACAGTAAAAAAAATCAATAAAATAAAATGTCAATGTATGAAGGAACTCCCTCCAGACTGAAACTGATGGTTGGAAATGGTTAGAAGATTAATATTGTACTGCTAAATGATGGATGCATTATCTTATTGACGGGACACTAAAGGGGTAGGTTTTTCTTGGTCTCTTCAGGCTGATGTTAAACATCCAAGCTTTGGAATCACTCCCTGTTTGTCACTCAGTTCCTGCATTTTTTTTCTGATTTTCCAATTATGTATTGATTTTGCAGTTACATTTTAGTCGGTTTCTGCTCTCCTCTCAGAGAATTGCATTCATGGTCAAGGGTTGAACATCCTGGAGCTTGATTGTGGGTCTACATCAGATGGGTTGTAACAGTCCAAGAAGATACGGTATGTCCCTCCACCCCCTCAAGGAGGGTCCCACCTCCCTTGGTCCCACCACCTGCTCAAAGCGGCTCCCATCACGTCGTCGTTTTGTTCCCATCACCTCACCTAGGTGGGTTCCACTGACCCCTCGAGATGGGTTCCACCATCCCCTCCAGGTGGGCCCTCACCAGCCCCTCAACAATGGTATATAGAAATGAATAAATGTATTCCATTAGAAAAAATAACATATAGTTTAAGAAATAATATTGAAATATTCGAACAAGTATGGGAGCCTTACATTAAATACAATAGCGAAAACCTACCGGGAACAAACATTACCTCAGTTGATGGAAGGAGAAGAAAAGAAAAGAATGGACTCAGTAGAATTTCTGGTGTATTTTTGTTGAATGACAACATTGTCTAACTGAATTAATGCAACCTAGATTGTATACCTAAAATGGATGAGAGGGGGGGGGGTGGGGGGGTGGCTTGGGAGGAGGGAGGGGGGAGGGAGAAAAAGTCACTGTAAATGTGTGGAAAAGAAAAAGTGTATATCATGGCTATTGTGATTTATGGTGTGAAAAATAAAAAATTTAAAAAAAAAAAAAAAAAAGGTAGCTCACGCCCTTTCCCTCAAGGTGGGTCCCACCACACTCTGAAGATGGGTCCCACACCCTCTCAAAATGGGTCCCACCACCCGGTCAAGGTGGGTCCCCACTTCCCTTCAAGGGATGACCAATGGATGGTGGAAAACAAAAGAGACTGCAGTCTCAACCTGAAATATCGACTTCCAGATTTTGCTACCTCATCTAGAGTTCTTCTGGCATTCTGTTTTTGTTCCAATATATGTTTCCCTTTCCAGAGGAATCCTCAAGGTGAGAGAGAAAAAAAAATTACATTTGATCTGGAACAAAGAAAGTTAAAAAAAATCACCATTGTCCTGTTAGATAATTTATTTCCAAATGTCATACCTATATCTTACTCATGCTTAAATAGAAACTCCCGATTTAGTCACTAAAAAAACTTTCAGAATTTTTAATGTCTCCTTAATATTAAATAAAGGATTATAGGTATGAGGTAGGGAAAAATATATTGTTGCAGATTATGCTTATTTAGCTCGGCACAGCATTGTGGGCTGAAAGGCTTATACTGTGCTGTAATATTCTATGTTCTGACATTATCTTCTCTGAGGAAAGCCATACTCTTATATCCCTCTTTGTATATACCTCTCCCACCTCCAATGCCCAGCTCCACTGAAGATGTGCGAATCTTGAACAAAACAAACTTCAGATGTAAGTATAATGAAACCATCGATTGTTCCCAAATATTATTTAGAATTTGTTAGCCTGTTGTTCCTGGGGATGATGATGTCAGTCTGTGTGCCCCTGAACTGTCACAGCTGTTGAGAAACTGAATTACATCTCCTTGCAACTTCTGAACTGAGGCAGCTGGGCTGATCCAAGCTGTTGAGAGAGGTAACTATCGCAATTGTTAATCTGTAGAAAGAGAGTGTGTGTATCAATATAATTATTAATGTCTGGAAGCATAGGTAGTGTGGAAAATCAGAACCTGATTTCCGTGGTAAAAAAGTCGTGACAGAAGTTATGTATTTAAGGCCTCCATAAATCTTCGTCTGCGAAGCCAAGCCAAAGAAGAAAAGAAGAAGGGGAGAGCGTTTAAAGGAGAAATATAGGACAAAATACAACAGTAAATTTAATTTTCTTTTACAATTTAAAATTAGATATACAGCATGGTAACAGGGCCTTTCAGCCCATGAGTCTGTGCAGCCTAATTTACACCCAATTAACCTACACCCCGAGTAAGTTTTTGAATGGTGGGAGGAAACCAGAGCCCCCAGGGAAAACACACACAGACACGGGGAGAACGTACAAACCCCTTACAGACAGCGTGGGTCCCGATCGTTGGCGCTGCAAAGGCGTTGGGCTAACCGCTATGCCAATTGTGCCGCCCCTGTTTAAAGAATGTTTAAAAGTAATGTTTTAAAGATCTTTTGGTGGACACGTGCGTATGGAGGAACAGGGATCAGATGTAGGCAGAAGAAATTCTGTTTAATGTAGCATCATGCTTCATGCAGAGGAAGTGGGTAAAGGGCCGATTCCAATGCTTTATGTTGGTGGATGAACAGAAATTCATGTGAATACATCCAGTAGTTTTGGTGTGCATCCACTTGTGCTTGTGATCGTATGTTTATATCTGTAAGTATGTTCATTGGAGGTTCATTGGGATGAATCTGGGAAGCGTTTGACAGCTCTTGGCCAGTACTCATTGGAATTTAGGAGAATGAGGGCGGATCTCATGGAAACATTTCAAACGTTGAACGGCTTAGACAGAGTAAACCTAGAAAGGTTGATTCCCATGGTGGGAGTGTTTAAGACAAGAGGGCACAACTTCAGGATTGAATGTGTCTGCTGAGAAATATAGGAATTTCTTCAGCCAGAGGGTGGTGAATTTGAGGAATGTGTTGCCACAGGATGTTGTGGAGGCCAAGTCATTGGGTGTATTTAAGATGGAGGTTTTTGGTTAGTGAGGGCATTAAAGATTATGGGGAGAAGGCTGGGCAGTGGGGTTGTGGGAAAATGGATCAGCTAATGGTTAAATGGCAGGAGAGACTCAATGGGCTGAATAGCCTATTTCTGCTCCTATGTCATGCTTTTATATGATTGTGTATTTGTGTATGCATGGTGTGTGTGTGTGTGTGTGTGTGTGTGTGTGTGTGTGTGTGTGTGTGTGTGTGTGTGTGTGTGTGTGTGTGCACATGTAATACTATAATGTGGTAAATTTAACATTGATTGGCTCTGCTTTAAGCACTTGAACATGCAATTATCTGTCACACCGTTGCTTGGAACTTGCCTGGGAGTCTGTCTGTCCCTGTTGAGAGAAGAATGTTTTGCCTCACGGTCAGCTCTTATTTAAATGAAATATCTCTGTCGTTAATTGGAAATGCCAATTATATTCCAGCATCGTAGAAAGATGGAGAGAGACATCGAAGCATGGTATTATAAATGCTAGGTGATGAAATATCAACTGTCGACACCAATCAGAATATCAAGCATGATCACAATTTTAAAGACTGTTACATAGCCACATGGATATAAGGAAAATAAAGGATTATGAAAGTGATGGAGGGAAAAATTAGATTGTTATGGAGTAGGTTTACAAAGATTGGCATAATTTCGAGGGACAAAGTGCTTGTTCTATGCTGGGATGTGCTGTAATCTCTCCCAATTAACACAACATAAAACACTGTAAGACCTCACTTGAAATGCTATGTACAGTTTTGGGTGCCTTATTTGGGAAAAGATGTACTGGTGTTGGAGTGGGTTCAGAGAAGATTTACTAGAATGATACCAGGAATGAAAGGGTTAGCGTATGAGGAACAATGGTCGACTCTTGAACGGTAATCATTGGACTACAGGAGGATGAGGCGGAACCTTCTAGAGGCATTTCGAATGCTGAAAGTCCTGGACAGAGTAAATGTGCAAAGATGTTTCCCATGGTAGGGGATTCTAGGACAAGAGGCCATAACTTCAGGGTAAAAGGAGGTCAATTTAAAACACAGACGCAGAAATGTTTCTTTAGCCAGAGGGTCATTGATCTATGGAATGTTGCTATAGACGGCCGTGGAAGCGAGGTCATTAGGTCGAAGATAGACAGGTATTTGATTAGTCAGGTCATTCAAGGTTACAGGGAAAAAGCCGGGGAGTGGGGCTGAGTGAGAGGATGGATTAGCTCATGATTAGAATGGTGGTGCAGAATCAATGGGCCAATAGGCCTTCATGCAGTGAAACAAATAAAACCGATGGATTGCAAGGCTAGCAACTTATTGTAAAAGACCATGGAGAAATTAGAGGGAAGAGTTTGCAGTGAATGTTGAGCTGGTACTGTCAATTAAACGAGAACTGCTGAAAGTAAAGATATTGTTTATTGTTACCACTTTTATCACAAGCCCTGAGATGAAACCTTGGAGAATGTGTTCAATGTAGTGCAAGCATATTCCAACAGTCCCAGCGAATAAACAACATTTAATTGACGAAGATTTTTAAGCAACAGTTGCAGAGAGAAGCCTTTGATATTCTCTATGCTGAGTTAAGATGGCAGATAATTGTAGTTTCACAAATTTGGAGCACTGTCTTGCCAGAGATCAGTTTATTTGTGCAATCTAGAATTCCACATTGAGAATGGTACCCAAGGAGTCCGCAGACCCAAGGGAAAGAGGGCAATGCACAAAAGTGCTCGAGGAACTCTGCAGGTTGTACGCTGCGCATCAAAAACAATAGGCCGCCATGATTTCGGGCCTGAGCCCCTCTTCAGGAAACGTCGACTGCTAAATCCTTTCAATGAATACTGCATGGACTGCTGAGGTCCTCCAGCACTTTTGCTTATTCCATCATGAAAGAATGGCTTCCAATTTATACTGTGTCAAGTCCACCTCAGTGTACGTACAAGCACACAGCTGCATAGCTGTGTCAAGCTGGGGAAGAAATGTCAGATTTCACAATTGAAAAAGGAATATACAGCATGTACGTTCTTGTAAAGTGCTAATTTAAGCAAAACAATGTTGAATGAAACCAATGTTATGTCGCAGTAAAATACGACGATATTTTATTTATTTTTACTTTCTTTCTTATCAACGTTATAACCCAATGTTGAACAAAATGGCATTATTCAAGGATTTACTGTAACATATATAATATTGATCAGTGGCAATTCAAGAGTTACGGTACTGAATATCATATGTGAAAGTATTGTTTAGGATTCAATTTGCCAGGAAGTTTGCATTTCTCTGTAGATAAAATCACAATAAGTGAATTCTATCCTTCGCTGTCCTTTGTGATATATTCGTACTAAATAGAATCACTAACCATTTTCCAGTTCCTTGGGGAGTGATAGGGAGACGTGTGGATGAGTGCATGGAACAGCAGGTTACAAAAACTAAATTTTAGATTTTCTAAGCAAGTACCATTAGCAGAGCGGTTAGCTCTGAGCACCTCTCTGCAAAGAATGTAGACACAAAGTCCCCAACAGGCTTTAATCAGCTTAAACTCGTAGACACGAGGTCTCTGTACCTGATTGCTCCCAAAGGGGCCGGCTCAAGTCTTTATACGGGCTGGTGATTGACAGCAGGCAGGTGGGGCCAGGCTCCCAGGTTGCCTACCTGCAGGTACAGTGGTTCCCCCTTGCAGCAGGCTGGTAGGAGTGCAGCTGGTGTAGTGGTTGTATCACCACATTAGGACAATTCTACCTCAGCACCAAAGATCCAGGTTGGAATCTGCCACTGTGCGTAAGGAGTTTGTACTTTCTCCCCAGGTCCGCATGGATTTCCTCCGGGTGCTCCTGTTTCCTTCCACATTCTAAAGATGTACCAGGCTAAGTTGATTCGTCACATGGGTGTAGTTAGGCACCACAAGCTCAAGGGCTGGAAAAGCATGTTCAATTAAAATTAAAATCCTCATCTCACAAAAATAAGGAGAAGAACTGGAAAACATCACATTAAAATCAGGTCAACTGGAGTTACATTGTCTGGCTCCTGAGAGTGACAGTAACAGTCTATGAACTTGCGTGGTGTAGGCCTGTGAATTTTGGTTCATGCATTTTACTATTGTAAATAATTTCACATGAGGTAAATGACCTGCAAATTCATTCATTCCCTATTCAATGCTCATTGTGTGATTGTTAAAAATAATTACAATTACAATTTGAATTTCAGTGAGGAGGTGCACACCAGTGTAGGCCTTATGAGCCATTCCAGATGCTCCTCTAGAAAGAACTGACTATCCATTGTCTTTCGAGACAGGAGGATGCCTACTAATGCCATAATGGAGTGAAATGTGAAAGTCAGCAGATGCAGAGACTGCAGTAAAATCGCAAACAGGCTGGAGGAACTCATCTGGTCTCACAGTGTCCATAGCAGATAAGGATGTATTACAGGCCTGTCTCTCTTTTTTACGGATACCTTGAGGAAGGGCTCAGGCCCGAAAACTTGGTGATATATCTTTACCTCCTGTGAATGCTGCAAGACCAGCTGAGTTCCTCTACCCTCTCTGGGTTTTCAGTTAATGCCACATTAATGCTTTTTAGACAACAATGTTGGAAAAATCTGTGAAAAATTTAACATAATTACTCACCTTGTGGTCGTTTACGCCACACACCATAAGTTCTTGTGCACGTTGGCCTCAGTGCTTTTACGTGGAGCAACGTAGCCTGAGTCATCAGCTGGACGTCAAATTCATGAGGTGAGTTTTGTGGTGTGATTAGACTACAGGCTTTCCCCAAAGAGTAGTAGGGGTCCTGCAGGATAAATCGCGGTGCAGGAATGGACTAACAATTCCTGAACTTTCCTTTTTAGACTGTCCATGTAACGGCAAATTCCGTTGATCGTAGTGTTCTGTGCCTGCAGTCTAAAATCCCTAAACAACTTGCAAATCTTTGACCAAGACAATATCATAAAACATTTTCCATGAAGCCCCACAACAGAGAATTCCACCATCAGTGATGGTGGTTTAACATGGTACATGGCTGCACCATTTCATCAGATGCAAGGATCGACAATGAGATAGACAACAGACTCGCCAAGGCAAATAGCGCCTTTGGAAGACTACACAAAAGAGTCTGGAAAAACAACCAACTGAAAAACCTCACAAAGATAAGCGTATACAGAGCCGTTGTCATACCCACACTCCTGTTCGGCTCCGAATCATGGGTCCTCTACCGGCACCACCTACGGCTCCTAGAACGCTTCCACCAGCGTTGTCTCCGCTCCATCCTCAACATCCATTGGAGCGCTCACACCCCTAACGTCGAGGTACTCGAGATGGCAGAGGTCGACAGCATCGAGTCCACGCTGCTGAAGATCCAGCTGCGCTGGATGGGTCACGTCTCCAGAATGGAGGACCATCGCCTTCCCAAGATCGTATTATATGGCGAGCTCTCCACTGGCCACCGTGACAGAGGTGCACCAAAGAAAAGGTACAAGGACTGCCTAAAGAAATCTCTTGGTGCCTGCCACATTGACCACCGCCAGTGGGCTGATAACGCCTCAAACCGTGCATCTTGGCGCCTCACAGTTTGGCGGGCAGCAGCCTCCTTTGAAGAAGACCGCAGAGCCCACCTCACTGACAAAAGGCAAAGGAGGAAAAACCCAACACCCAACCCCAACCAACCAATTTTCCCTTGCAACCGCTGCAATCGTGTCTGCCTGTCCCGCATCGGACTGGTCAGCCACAAACGAGCCTGCAGCTGACGTGGACTTTTTACCCCCTCCATAAATCTTCGTCCGCGAAGCCAAGCCAAAGAAGAAAAAGTTTTACCAAATTTAATTATCACGGACAACTTCTTTTCAAAGGGTTTTCAACAAATCCAGGAGTCAATCAGTTTGTCCTATCATACATTACTGTGAAAAATAGTTCCACAAACTCTTCTTGATGTACAGTTATTATGATCTACTCTGCACCTTCACACTCTCAACAGGAGTTAATGGTGCATTATTTGAGTCAGCCTGCAGCTGACGTGGACTTTTTACCCCCTCCATAAATCTTCGTCCGCGAAGCCAAGCCAAAGAAAAAAAAAATTTGAGTTTTATGGGAAAGTTTACCTTGAGCCATTTATTTGTTCAGTGCAAATTTTATTTTGATTAGACAATCAATAGTTCTAGATTGCTTTGCATTTCCTTCAGATTACAGGCTGTCTTGTTTTTAGGTTCAACAAGCAGCTATAGGTGAGCTGACTTAATTTACAACAATTTGGTTGCCTGAAATGCTTTGCTAGGAGTGGTGATGGGGGCTGCTACAATACGCATATTTAAAGGACTCTAGGTAGGCAGATGAATGTAAGAAGCTAGAGGGTTATGGGTTGAGGTATGCTAATTGAATTGATGTGAAAGAATTTACATTGGTTGGCACATTTTGAACCCAAAGGCTGTATTCATTTTAGAGATATAGCACAGTATCAGGCCCTTCTGGACCATGGGCCCATGCTGTCCAAATATACTAATTAACCTACAAACTATGTATGATTTTTAAAGGTGAGAGGAAACCAGGGCACCCGGAGGAAACCAAATCAAGGAGAACGTACAAACTCCCTACTGACAGTGTTGGATTCGATCCCTGGTTGCTGGGACTGTAATTGCTTTCTTTGTGCTAACATTCCTGTCAGCCTGACATCAGTGAGAGAAAGGTTCTGCTCGGGCCAAATTCTGGGACAAAATTCATTGGAATTTGGCTGATTAATTAAAGTTGGCTCAGATTTGTTAAAGGCAAATTGGGTTTGACAAAATTGATTGCGCTGTTTGATGAACCAATGGAAAGGACTGATAGGAGTAGACGATTGGTATATGGACTTTCAAAGCACATTTGGAAAAATGCCAAACAATAGACACAGGCAAAATGAAAATGCAGGAGATTCAAATAACTGTGGCAGGATGGATAAAATAATTGAGGAAGGGATGGAAATCAGAAGAGAGTAACAAACAAATATTTTTGACCCAAGAGGGCTGTGTGCAGTTCTGTTCCTCAAGGAACAGGAGCTCCTGGTGAGATTTTTTAATCCAAAAATTCAAAATTTAGAGGCATCTGCAATGTACTGATACATGAGGAAGATAGGAAGGCTGATTGAGAGGCATAGATAAGGAAGACACCAGCACCATTGTTTTCCCCAGGGCGGGAATAGCAAACAACAGAGGGTATCAGATCAAAGTGAAGGGAGGAAAGTCAGGGGAGATATCAGAGGTAAGTTTTTTTTGCACAGAGAGTTGTATATGTTTTTGTTTACACCGAGGGTTGTGGGCAACTGGAATGCATTGCTGGGGGTGGTTGCGGAGGCTGGAACATTAGAGGCATTTAAGAGACTTAGACAGGCGCATGAATGAAAGAAAAATAGAGCGTTATGAGATAGGGAATATTTAGTAATTTTTAGCAAGAGTAGATAGGCTGGCACAACATGAAGGGCTAAAGGGTCTGTCCTGCATTGTAGTGTTCTATGTTCTATAATTGCAAGTTTCAGGAAACCTGATGGAACGGGCAGATTGGTGGCAAACATGGAATACAGAAAGGTCTCTGGATGCTGGGATTGAGGGCAGCAACCCTTGAGGGCAATGCTGGGATCTAGTGCGGGCACCAGATCTGGATGGCAGACACAAATAACTACAAGAGTTGTGAGGGAACAGGGCAAGAAGGTACATCTCTGGAATCCCCTGGGGTTCTATTGTCCCCATGTTTTACTTTTTCTTAACCACTTTTCTCCTTTCCTCTATCATCTGACTGCAGAAATGCCATACTGCTCCTCCCACCCCTGCCATCATTGATAATCATTCTGTACCCATTGTCATGGATCCATACAGCATAGAAAGAGACCATTTGGCCTAAATCATCCATGCTATTCAATGCAAGCTCAACCACCCAGCATTTAAACCCTAGCTTTCTTGCCTTTAAATATTTCCCCTTTCACCTGAACTCATATTCTCTAGTTCTTGTCTCATTTAACCTCAGTGGAAAAAGCCTCCATGCATTAACTCTATTTTTTCCCTTCATATCTGTGTATACCTCTATGAAATCTCCCCTCATTCTTCTACACTTCAGGGAACAAAGTCCAAACTTGTTTAACTTATCCCTATTACTCGTTTCCTCAAGTCCCGTAAATATTTGTAAATCTTCTCTGCACTCTTTCAAACTTATTGATATCTTTCACGTCATAAGGTCATCAAAATTTCACACAATACTCAAAATTTGGCCTCGCCAATGTCTTATACAACTTTACCAAACCCTATACTCAATATTTTGATTGATGAAGGTCAATGTGCCAAAAAAGCTCTCTTTACAATCCTTGCTATAATTCTTCTATTTAATTAAATATTCCCTCTATCATCTCACCTGCAATTAAACTAATGAAATATTATGCTGTTTCCTGTATTAATAAATACTACAAAACATTTTATTATAATTGCCACTACCTTCTGGAAAAAAAAACTTATTTAAAAATGTATGTTCACAAAAATCAGATTTCTATAGTCCAGGTCATCTATAACATGCATTCAGTACAGTTTTAAATATGGTCAGGGAAGATACCTTAGTGAGTTCTCTTTAAGGATTGGCATGAATCTGATCCACTACTGTTGGCAATTGGTCTTTAATAGAAGCATTTGTCCTCAGAGCAAAGAAAAATATATGTGAAGTTACAAACAAAATCAGAGGGTTACAGGATGTAGAACTCCAAAGAAATACATTTTTGAATGCAATTTTGCAAGGATATTTTAAGGTTTGCAACAAAAGCATTGATTTAAATTCCTGCAGTCTCCAAGGTTAAATTGCATGTTTGGAAATTTTTTTTTCCCCCATTCAGGCATTATCAGCTCTTCTGCAAACCATGGTAGATTTTGGCTATGAGATACTTATTTTCTTTGCAAGCTACATTTTAAATCTTGCTGTATCTGCAAACTCTTGCCGTTATTTGTCACATCACTTCAGAAGCTTGGACCCACTGCCTGAATGATTGTGGTTGAGGTTATTTAGTGATTCTGTCAGCAATTTCTTTCTCTCTTTTATTCCAGCCTTTCTTTCTGAAGAAAAATGCTCTGTGTGGGGAATTATTTTATTTCCTTCCTCAAACTTTTGAATGTTCTTTCAGAGGGGAGACAAGGTTGCTCCACAATAACCAGTGTCGCCAATGATTATTGTGGCAAGAAGATGCTACCCTACCATAGAGCTAGAAAAATAATGAACTATTATTTGAATCAATACCATTTCTTCTCCAAATTTATTCTTTATTTTTCATAAACTTGGAATCATGAACAAAGTCACCATGTATTGCCATTTGTTTATTGAAGTGAGTGGCTCACTTACCTATTTGGACTCAAAGGAGACCATTCAGCCTATCATAACTATGCCAGCTCCCATTTGTGCAAACTGATTAATTCCCTTCCACCCTTCTATATTTCACTCTGCTCCCTGTACATTATTCTTTCTCACATATGCCCATCAATTAGCTATAGGTATGTTTTTGCCTTTAACCTTCATGAAAGGACAATTTTCAGTGGACAGTTAACCCATTGGCACTCCTCTGGGATGAGGGAGGAAATGGCAAAATATGAAAGTTAATTAAAATTTAAAAAATTTGACCTGTCTTGCAACTCTGTGTGAATCGAAATGTGCTGGGGCAAAGAGAAGTGCATCCAGCCCCCCAGTTCGGTGAGGCTAAGGTCCACTTCTGGTTTGAGTGCAGCAGCAGATCAAATGGTTGGACCTGCCCATGGGACTCTCCTCTTCCTCACTCCTGTACTCAATTCCAGAAAGAGCTGGGGTTTGCTCCAGGGTCATTGGCTCTGGAAGTGCTTGAATGTTGTCAGGTCATGGCTGGCACATCTCCATTCACAAGAAAGGTCAATGAGGCCAAGTGGACTATTTTTAATTTTTTTGTTGAAAAATTCATTTTTAAAAAAATCTTTCAAATCATTTAGTTCAAGTTGAATAGATAAAATGAATGAGGAAGAAAGGTGAAAGTGTTGACTACTGAAATTATAGCACTAGATTGGGATGTGATAACTTGAGGGATGAAGATCAGTCTGCTGGATTGGAACAAAAGATGATTTGAGAAGCTGTTCTGCTCTTTTATACATATGATCACTGCCAGTGGGAATGATAGTGGTACGCTACTGGATAAATTTAAGGCCACCTCCTTGAGATAGAGATTATTTAAGCTGATGTATGCCATGTATCCCTGTTGTCTAAACAATAACTCCAGGAAGTTATCTTTATAGGATCAATAATCACTAATTGAAGGAGAAAACCAAACGAAGCGTTACTGTTCACATCCAGCATGCTCATTTCAGGGTGAACTTTGAATATAGCATCCAAGCTGCACCATAAGAGAAAGGATAGGTTTAGAGAAGGTTTAGCTGAATTAATTTTTAAAACATTGAATTGTATTTGACAAAATGCAATTCTACGGCACGGTTGGCATAAAGGTTAACACAGCACCATTACAGCGCCAGTGTTCGAGACTTGGGTTTGAATCCCCATGCTTCTGTGAGGAATATGCACATTCTCCCCAGGTCTGAACGGGTTTTCCCCGGGACCTCTGTTGTAGGTTACTTGGGTATAAATTTCGTGGACTGAAATGACCTATTACCATGCTCTATGTCTAAAATTATTTTTAAAAGAATAAGTGTCTGGAGAGGCCGAGGCAGTTACTAAGAATCACAGTGATTTTGACTTTCTGATTGTCAGAGCCCAGATTTGCCTTTTGACAGAGGGTCAGAAGTCATGTGGAAGTGGGGGGGACCTTCATGTTACACCTCCTGAGGCCCCTTCACTTCTGAATCTCGTCAGGCTCTTCATGAGTGTGAATGATGGCATCCTTCCTCACTTGCACCATGAGTGCACCATGGGACCATGCGTGGTGAAGTTGGCCTGGGTCCAGAACCGTCCTGTTCAGTCACTCCCTTTGTAGTTTCTAGTCAGGTTTCCATGATTTCACTCTGTTGAAAGGCTTTAGGAAATTTCCCTACATTTATCACAGCAAGTGTTTGCCCCTGTTGTCTTGTCTTGATGTATTTAGTAACTGATGCTTGCATTCCCCTGCGATGTCCACATCAGGCTTAAGCTTCCTCTTCTGTGCCAGTGCCCCAGCCTTAATCTGGGGCAGCAGAAGTGTTTTGCTGTGTCCCTTGAGCAGCCTGTGAACTCTTGCCAAAAAAATGCCAATTTAAGGGTAAAACTGTTGGGCTTGCAGTTTTCTCAATGGGACTGCACGTCTGTAATTGGCGCCATGGAGATGCTTGACCTACACGATTTACAGCTCATTAAAAAGCATGCAGCTCGAACGTTGTAACTCCTGCCTCATGCAGCTCTATGTGTCAAATGAGGAGCAGGAGCTGTCTGACTTAACACCCTCGGCTCAATGTTCCCAATTTCCCTCAGCTGATTTTCTCAGCAACCTGAAAACTAAGAGTGAAGAAAAAAAATTCCCTCCGCAACCAAGCTGGGCAGTGTTAATCATGCTGGGCTTGGTGTTGCTAATGTCAATGTGCTCTCATGAATTAATGCTGTGCAATTTGACTGCTGCAGAGTTGCAAAATCATTTCTGCTCAGGAAGGCACCAAACAGAAAATGCTCGGGCTATTAAAGGAAGAGAGATAGAGGGGGGAAAGGGATAGAGAGAGGGAGAAAGAGATGGGTAGAGAAATAGGGAGAGAGAGAGAGAGAGAGAGAGAGAAAGAGAATGAGAGATGGGGAAAGGGGAAGGAAGGAGGAAAAATGAAGAGGCAGGGAAAGGAAAGGGAAGGTAAGAGAAAGAGAGGTGGGGTGTGGAGACAGGGAGGGGGCAGGGGAAGGGAGGATGACCGTACGGTGCCCCCCCCCCCACCCCGCCCAATATCTGGCACCTATGGAGATTGGTAGATGCTAGATAAGTGAATTTGGCGGTTGTTTGAGATAGGTGTGTTGCGTGATTGGTGAACTAACCATCAGGGGTGCCAATTTTAACCATTTGTATCTCTTCCTGTTTATTTTCCACAATTTATTTTGCTGGTTGCTTGATGCTGCCAGTTGCTTGAAATCAGGTAATGGGGATTTTGCTACATCTTTAAGCTGCCGAATAGGAGAAGGCTAGAGAGAATAAAAATATTTTTCTGTGCTGGGTTGGGAACCAAATATATCCAGGTGATCCTATTGCTTTAATTGACATCAAAGAGTGGGCGCTGACCTGTTGAAAGGAGGTTTAATAGAGGGAGAGTGGGAGAGAATGCTGTTGGGGTAGCATCTTTAAGGGAGAAAAAGCAGCTGGCATTTCATAAACCTGTTCAAGACATGGCACAAAGAGAATCAGCTGGTTTCTAAAAATATTGCATCCAATAAGGGGCCGAGAGGACTGCAAGGTCCCTGGATGAAAGTTGAGGCTCTGCTGGGCTGGGTGCAGCTAAGCTGTTGATTTGAGTTCTGGGAATACGGAGATACAACAGTCCTTCAAGAGGCCACAAATTGTTGCATTCCAATAAATTTCACATCCACATCATCCAACATTAATCATGAATTAATCCATCCACTGTTCATGTGAAGGATTAATACTGATGAACAAAATACTTTCCATTCCAAGCTCTTAAATCAATATCAAAGCCAGTTTTGGAGCATTTACTTATTGTGAAATCTATTTCTTGGAATGTGGCCATTGTTGGCAGATATATTTCAAAGTAATATTTCCAAATCAGGATGGCGAATATCTTGATGGGAGGAGGGTGTGCAGACCTTCATTTTCACTGGTCCAAAAGTGAATCTCAGAGCCCGCACCATTGAAACAATGTTCTCCTTGATTCTGGCATTCCACCAGGTGACTTGAACTGAGTGCTGACAAATGTCCGGTTTGTGCTACGTGTACTCCATGTTGGAAGCTTAAAATCAATTCACACAAGGTTGTGTGATTAAAAATCAATTGCCATTTCAACGTGGGAAGTCTTCATCCCACAATTTTGGAGGCAAATAGTTGGGGTTCTGATTGAGGAGGGGAACTTACAGGTCACCTGATTTTTAGGTGCTAACGGCACAGGCCCAATGTTATCTGGGTGCTGGGTGACGCATCTAAGTGAAACTATGCTAATCACATGAGCCAGTTAACTTTACCCAGAATCCAGCACACGGCCAAGGATGGAGCTGCTGGTGCAGCACTTACTTTTGCCTCTGTCAATGTGAACTGTGAGTTCAAAGATTTATCTCACCCCCAGTGTGTAACTGTTTCAGTTGAACTGGCAGCATTTTGCACAGTTTCGTTCCTTTGCTCACTCTTTACTGTTGATCTTGGAAGACAGCTGCAGATGGGATGCCGGCTGTTCAACATCCAGTGTTTGCACCAATTTACAAGGAGAATTCTCTCCCACAGTTTGCTGCTGGGAATTTGAATGGATCCCTCAGTAGCGATAAGACTGGCCCCACTCTGTAATTGGAGGCATTGTTATGACCATGCTGAGGCAGCAACCTAAGCCTTGTCCATTTTGAGAGACCTACTCCACAGGAATCATCAGACACAGGGTGGCACGGATGGCAATAGTGATTAACATTACAGCCCCAGTAACCCACATTCGGCTCCAGGAGTTTGTATGCTCTCCCTATGTGAGTTTTGCCCGGGTGCACGATTTCCTTCCTTTCTCCAGCTGGTACTGGTTGGCAAGTTAATTGGGTGTAAATGGGCAGCACAGGTTTCAATGGCTGGCATTGGCTTCTACCATGTAATAATTTTTTTTAAAAATTGACTGAGACAATTTTAGTGACTAGTGAATGAATGAGGTTCATTGTAACATATTGCCAAATGTAGAGATACAATAACTCTTACTTGCTGAAGTTGACCAGATATATAAAACACATGACACACAAGAGATATAAAGAGAAAAGGAAAAAAAATAAAAGGACAAACATTCAAAGTTGACCGTTGTTCAAGGTGCTTGCTGTCTGAGTTATGCAGACATATCTTTATTGGTCTGGAGTTAGGGGGGCATGGGGAGATTCATGAGCCTGAAGGTAATTGAATTTAAAAAAAACTATTCCTGAACCTAGAAGTTCTGTACTGTCTGTTGAAGGGAGCAGTGAGAAGAGAGCATGACCAAAATGATGGGAGTCTTATATTTATTTTTTTATTTTCTTTTCTTCTTTTTTTAAAATCTCCTTCACTTATTTCACTTTTTTCCCAATTAACTTTATATCCAGAAAGACATCCATGGGAATCTTTTATGATGTTAGCTGCCTTCTAGAAAGAGTACTTCATGTAGAAGTCTTTGATGGATAGGAAGTCCGTGTCTATGATGGACTTGTTTATGCCACTTTCTGCTGCCTTAACCATTCCTGGACATTCATGCTTCCGAACCAGGTAAAGATGTGACTAGTTAGCATACTTTCAACTGTACACATGCCAAATCTTCTCAATCTCTTTGGAAACCAGAGCCATTGTTGTCCTCAATATGCTAACAGCAGGAAAGGTCCTCTGGTGCACTGATATCCAAAACATTCTCCACCGTTGACTCACCAATTAAAGCTTAAATCCCAGTTCTTCCAAGTTCAGGAACAGTTTCTCTCCCAAACCATGACATTACCACAAGACCAGTAGTGTACTACTGGCAGAACACATTTTTATTTTTTAGCAGGCAAACATGAATATTTATTATTTATTTCATTTTCTCTTAATTTTATATTCATTGTTGTTTGTCTCCTTGTGATATCTTAATTACATTTGATTTGTGTTAACGTGTCTTACTTGCAAACTGCAGCAGGTAAAGACATTCATTGCATCTGTACATTGTGGCTTCTTAACAAGACAATAACACTCATTCATTCATTCATTCATTCAGGTCATAGACAACTTAGCACAGTCATGGAAAGAATGAGCCAAGTCCACACAGAGAGCAATTAAGGTCAAGATTGAAGTAAAAACACGATGCTGGAGAAACTCAGCAGGTTAAACCATGTACTTTTAATAGCAAAGATAAAGATACAGAACCAACATTTCAGTCTTGATCCCTTCATTAAGGTATGAGCACGCAATGCTTGCTTTTGTACCCTCCCTCTCTTACCTTTTGCTCATACCTTGATGAAGTGCTCAGGCCCAAAACATTGGTTATGTTACATTGTTTGATCTGCAGTGTTTCCCCAGCATTGAGTTTTTACTTCAATCACGGCATCTGCAGACTTCAAGGTCAAGATCTGGGGAGATGTGAGGCAATATATTCTATGATACTGTTCCACCATCTTTGTATTTCCCTCTGGGTCGTAGCTAATTTCAAAAATTTAGACCTTTCAAAAATATAAACTTTGTACATAAAGTTCTACTCCCTGAAGTTGTAAGCAGTGGTGCATACTGACATATCTTGCATGAAAATGGAATCTCTCTGCCCCATTGCAAAAGGATTATTTCTCCTGCAACCATGTCTTGCCAGGACTTTCCAATGGTGGGTCTGTAGGCACACAGGACCATCGAGCTGGCATTTATCTGATTGGCCAGGATTCACACTGAGTGAATCCTGAAATTTTCTTTCCTCTCCCAGCAGCCAGAGGGAGTGTTGTGACTGCCACCTGGAGTGTCCTTTAAAGGGCCAACAATGTCTTCAAAATGCTCTTTAATAAAGAGGTGAAAACATGAGTGATATACTTTAAGAAATGATGTATATCTAATTTCATTGAAAGATTCTGAGTGCAATCTAACCTGACAGCATTGAACACCGGATTTGGCAATTTCATTTTTTTTCCCTACCAGAACTAGCAGCAAGGATGTGACAGAACAGGAAGATGAAAGGAACTCTAACTTCAAAGCAAATTCAATTCCAACCTCACACTCACTGTCACCAAAACCAAGGAGCTGATTGTTGACTTCAGGAAAGAAAACTAGAGGTGTTCTATCCAATGAGCATTGGGGGATCAGAGGTGGAGAGGGTGAACAATTTTGAGTTTGTGGGAGTCACTATCTCAGAGGATCCTTCCTGGACACCCAATGCACTAATGGTATCATGAAGCAATCATGTCAGTGCCTCTACTTCCTCAGGAGTTTGCAGAAGTTTGATATGATATCAATTTCTACAGATGTGTGGTGGAAAATATGTTGACCGGCTGCATCACGGTCTGGTAATGGGGACACCAATACCCCTGAGCATAAAGCCCTCCAAAAAGTAGTGGACACAAACCAGGACGTCACATCACATCAAAACCCTCCCCACCAGTGAGAGCATCTGCAGGGAACACTGCCGTTGGAGAGCAGCACCAATTATCAAGGATCCACACCACCCAGCACACGTTCTGTTCTCACTGCTGCCGTCAGGAAAGAGGCTTAGGTGCCACCAGACTCAAACAGCCGCTAACGCTCCATCATTAGACCCAGCAGGAAAAAAACTCAATCAGGGACTTATTTAAGGACTCTTACTTTTGCACTTTATTGATTTTTTTTTCTCTGTGTGGCACACATTTTTTTTTACATTTCTTTATCTGTCTACATTATTACACTGCATACAGTTCTCTTTTTTGCATTACCGATAAGTGGTAATTCTGCCTCGCCCACAGGAAAAAGATTCTCAGGGTTGGAAGTGATATCATGTATGTACCCTGACAATAAATCTGAAATCTGAATCTGAATCTGACCTTCTGAGTTGTGTGACGCAGTACAGAATTGAGTGATCCCCTTTAACCTTGTTCTATCGCTGAGCAATGAATGCAAAATACTGCCGACACTGGAGATCTGAAAAAAAAATAGGAAGCGATTAAAATTGTCAGCAGGTTGGGCAATCAGTTCATGAAACAGAATGACTGATGCATCTTATATTATAGAATCTTCCTATTTATACTGTAAGCATGGTAAAGGAACCTTGATATGGTGGACTGCTTTCAGGCACTACCCAGAAACCAAAGTTAACATCATCTACGAATAGAGATAATATTGCATGCTTCCCAAGAGGGAATTTTCATTGTGATATCTGAAGGAGGGTTCAAGAGGCTTCTATCAGAGCTCTTTGTTTATTCATTCAATGGTTGTGGGTAATATGGTTGGAGCCAGCATTGATAGTGCAAAATGCTGGAGAAACTCAGCAGGTCAAACAGTCCCCTTTATGTAGCAAAGGCAGTGTAATGGTATGGATTATATATGCTAATTGGCTCAGGCTGGCTCACCCCCTGATGACACTCTTACTTAGACTCCTCCCCTGGGACCTAGGCCATAAAGGTTGGGCCACCTTTCCCTTCCCTACACTTCCCTAGTTTGGATCCGGGCCAGCTCAAGTCTTCTGTGCAATAAAGCCTATTGTTTCCATCATGTCTTTGTCATTGCAATTATTGGGGCAACTGATAGTGCCCAACAGGCAGAGATGCTTGATCCAGCCCGAAATGTTAGTTATGTATCTCTGCCTTTACTACATAAAGGACATTGTTTGATCTGCTGAGTTTCTCCAGCATTTTGTGTTTTTACTTCAACCACCGTGTCCACAGAATTTTGAGAGGGTGCTGGTGACCTGGTTTACTTGAACTGCTCCACTCCTTGCGCTGGAAGTATATTCACAATGCTTGGGGGTACCGACCGCTGAGGGAAACAGCCTTTCCTGATGAAGGGGGTCAAGCTTGTCGATGTGCCAGAGCCCAGAATTTGGAGGAGGGGCGCACTCTGCATGGCTTTTTTTTTGCTCTTTAGAAGCTCCCAAAAATGATTTGTGAAGGAAAGGAGAAAACATATCATACAATAGTGACACAAGAATCTTATCCTCCCCCTAGATCTAGATCTATTAATATAAATCTTTTATTTCTGCAATGACTGGGAATTTAGGTGTTTTTTGTGATGTTATTTATCATCTCTCACTATTAGCTACGGGGTCTGAAAACAGGTCAGAAAGAAAAGGAAAGATTTTGCAGTTTAGTTCAAAGAAAATACTTTTGACTGCAATCTTGCACAATATGAAGGTACATGTTATGAAGAACATCTTCTAAATGAACATCTTCAGTGCAAGCTCATAGCTCTCCACAACCCCAATATGCTTCATGTGGCATAATGGTGCCATTGAAGCATTTAAGCCTGTTATTATCTGGGAGTTACTATGGTTACAGTTAAGCATCCAGTGGTGCTCCGGGGGAAGTGGTTCTGGTTGGCTTGTTATCACACATGTGGAATTCATTGCATTAGATAATAGTATTTATCATGTCTATTAATGACATACCTGTTTGTACATTTGTAACATTTTGCCACAAGACTTGCAGAAAAATCATTTTTCATTCTTCCTGTCAATAAATGTTTACTCCTCCTGGGTGACTTCTTAGAAGTGTATCTGCCTCAATATGAAAAAAATCCCTCCATTCCTGTTTGTTGCGAGAGTTTATAAGGGCCCCATGCTTGCTTCACGCACATCTGCAGTCTCGCTTTCTTCAGATCCTGACGTGCATGTTTGATAAAAATTTAGGTTAAGCATACCCTGCCAACAATATATTTTGAAATGTCACTGCCTTCATTTTTAGAATTGTGAAGTAATTTAAGCTAAGAGGCTGAACCAGAGATAAATGGCAGCCAATTACCTCTAACTATGAATTACATTACTCACTCAATAGTTTCAACGGGGCCATAATCCTGGGCTGTAAATTGCTGCAGGCCTCTGCTTGAAGACAGATCACAAAACAATCTGCACTTACTTTCACTTTTCTTTTCCCCATTTTTTTCGAAGTCTCCTGCTTTTGCAAGGGAGTTAAGCAAAGTCCTCCATAAATGACAATGCTAGTACATCCTGGAGCAATCTGTCCAATATTTTTTATAAAGGATATCAAGGATAAGAGACATGGAAGCTGGAAAATCTGGGATTCAAGGTTCAAGGTTCCTTTTATTGTCATGGTAGGGAAAAAATTGTAATATATATGATATGCTTCACCTTTTTCCTGCTACAAGGCAAACAAAGATTTGCCATGATCTTTGCCCGGTGCCCCTAACAGTAAGAGAAAATGAATGTAGCATACATGAAATTCTTTAACTTTTGTCTACTATAAGGCAGACCGAGTTTCGCTGCATTGTCCAGCGTCCCTTACAAAGACCTACAGCACCTAGTGTTCCTTGGTGGTCTCCCCTCCAAGTACTGACCAGGCCTGAGCCTGCTTTGCTTCTGAGATCAGACAATGTCAGGTGTATTCAGGCTATTGGACAACTGAAAGCAAAGACTGTAGTAGAACCATAGAACATTAAAGCACAGAAAACAGGCTCTTCGACCTTTCTAGTCTGTGCTGAACTATTCATCTTCCTAGTCCCACTGACCTGTACCCAGACCATAGCCCTCCATACTCCTCCCTTACATCATAACTTAAAAAGTTATTTTATTCTCTTTTTTTTTAATAAACCCATCTCTGCTTTCTTTCACAATGATTTACACAACAAATAGAGTCTTCACCTGGTTTTCATTCTTCATTTGCTTCAGAAACAATCTCCTTTATTCCTGGGAATTAATTTTATATGTTTTCTCATTTATTGGCTTGCAATATTAAATTGTTAAAACTCTATTTTGACGAGGAACAAAAGAATTCTTCAGCGTATCTTAAAAAATATTTATCCCACATCTAACAGTACTCTGTGTGGCTGATCATTGTGTAGAACAGTGGTTATACATCAGAAAAATCTCCCTTGTGGGGAAAGAACTTTGAGTTGCTTCAAGATGTTGAAATGATTATGTTATTACATTGCAGCTTATTCTTTCTCCAGGTTTCAATTAGTTTGGGGAATGAAGTACTTTGGGATGTGGCAGGTGATTGATGATAAGTTGCCACTCCCCTGACTAGAACTTGTCCTCTCAATGGCTGGTTATCAAAGTAGGATAATATTTTGTTCTGATGAACCTAAAGGTTCTAAAGTTTTAGCCAAAGGATGGTAGTGGGGATGAGGTCCCACTGCTGCATAATTGCTCTTCACGCTGTGTGACTCAAATAGCCTCTGTCAACCAAGTCCAACTCCTGGCCTTCACATGGGGCATAGTTGCGATGCCCCATGGAGCTGTTCTCACTGACAGGAGAGAGGGCAAAGGTAGACCACTGGCCTTCCGGGCAGATGGGGCTCATTAACCACAGATAGTAACACATCTAGGAGAGAGAAAAATCCATTTTCAGATCTCTTCCTCCTCGTGGCTATACCTGCTCACAGGAGAGGCTTTGGGAGCAAACCCCGAGGAAAGATTCAGAGTTGGAGTCCCGAAAATGGCTGACTGCTGCACCCAGCACTGATACGGCAATTCCTGTGATGGAGCAGGCACCCAGACTGTCTTGCTTTTGTCTTTCTTCTGGACCTGATGTTAGCATGGAGAGGGGGACCCACTATTTGAGCAACAGACCGATCTACATATCAACTTTGATCTGGCTTGCGGCATGAAGAGGCTACTCCACTGTGACTACCAAAGGTGCAGTACAACCACAAAGAATGGATGCCACACGATGAACCCAAAGTAGTACCTCTCACTCTCTGTCGATGCATTCTAAAAAACTGAGTATTTCCAGTATTTAGTGATTTTCTTTTATTATTGATAATATGTTTATTATATATAATTCTTGAGGGAACTGACTCACAGAGTTTTAATCAGAACTGGATTTCTCAGAAGAATTATATTCATTTGGAAAAGCATCCTACTGAAAAAAAATCCCAAGATGTAACATGCTGAGCACTTTGGCTCTGTCCACATCAGTGACAGGGATCTTCCAAGGGTCAACCATTTCAATTATGCTTCTCACCCCCATACTCATGTCTGTCTAAGGTCCCACCAAGACCACCCATAAATTGGAGAAACATCTGGGCACTTTCCAACTGGATGGCATTAACATTGACTTGCTAACTTACTCTCCATTCTCCTTCCCTTCCCTTTCCGCTAATCTTCCTTCCCTTAAATCTCCATCACATCCCCTCTCTATTCACTGAGCCATCCCTCCCTACTCCCCCTGCTTGCTGAGGTGCCCTTCCCTCCCTTATCCACCTATTACCTCCTGCCTTTGGGACTGTGCTCCTCCCCCGCCTCTCATGTTTGGACAAATGCTGACATTTTTCCATACATTGATGAAGGGCTCAAGCCCGTAATGTTGGTTATTATCTTTATCTTTGCCATTTAAAGTCCATGGTTTGACCTGCTGAGTTTCTCCAGCATTGTGTTTTCACAATGTGACATACTAGATTGGCTAAATGAATTTTGTTTGTCTCACAAAAAAGGATTTTAGCTTTTATTATCATATGTCCCAATTCTGATTTATCAAAATAACACCAGTATTTTCTTCTTGATGTGGGTGTGTTAAGTTTTGTGAAGGTGACTTGAGGCTGGTGGCTGTAATCAATTAACTACAAACCAGTGCATCTTGGAGATATAGGAGGAAATCCGAGCATCTGGGGGTAACAAGGAAAATGTTTCAAGACTTCAAAGCCATAAGCAGGGCACATCTTCTCCTGACCTTACTTCAGAGGGAAGATAAATAAATAAAGCCGCTTAACAGAGTTGGGGCTTGGAAAATGTCAAACTGTAACATTGGGCAATTTTTTTTTCAAAAGGCTTGCTTCCTGGAAAATAAATGGGGATTATGATAGCCAACTTCAAGTTGAACACAAAGATAATTTCAGATTTGCTGCATCTCGTAGGATGTTGGTGAAACATTGAATGAACTTTTATTGAATGCAGCCTGTTTAATCACATAATGACGCTGACACATTGCGTTAGTTGTGCAGCTGGATTTTAATTTTTAACTAGGCATCTGATGCCCCTCACGTTGGTGTCCAATAGTCGGCCAGCACTGATCAATTCCTCTCTCCCTGATGTCATTTTTCCACGCTTGCAATGACCTGGTGAAACCTTTCACCATGTTCATCACTGCCTGCACCGACCGAGATCAGTAGGGAAGACGTCCAAGTGCGAATGTAGAAAATGAACTTTCAATGACAGGCTGCACTTCATGGTTTTGTAGGCTTGAAGTCGATGTAAAATAAGACAGGAAATCAGATAAATAGGTTCCATCTAAAAGATCAGTACATGATAAGACAGTGTTAAAGATGATTATCGTAAACGGAAGCCCAAAATTGATAAAATACACCTAAGAGTGTATCGGAAAAAAAAAATTGTCCGGTGTAATTGATCACCAATAAAACCATCTCTTTGCGTCTCGGTGAACCCCCCTCCCCATTTTCAATGAATGCTGTGGTTGTCTGCTGCTTGCTGCTCAAGTTAGGCATCCAAAATAATGGACATATGGGTAGGATTTCTTATCTTGTTGTCCATTGTGACCCAAATTCAAAGAACAGATACCAACAGCCAAAGAAGGGTTTGAACGCAAGCCATATCTGGACTTCCTGCATTTGGGTTGGCTATGCAAGGTTGGCCCAGGCACAATGTCTGCAGATGGTTTATCAGTAAGAACTGCACACCATCTGCACACTTTTTTACTGCTGGCTCAGGAAATACTGTGCTTAGTTGACAATAATTCAGCTGATCATTATTTGCAAGGTGCTCAGTGTGCCACTAAACAAACTTTGAAGTGAACTGCTAATACGTTGTTACTTCTTGGCTAAATATGGTAGTGTATATAAAGAGCAAGGGCTGGGAAATATAATAGGATTCCTCCTTGTCAGCTTAGTGCCTTCTTTGATAAGGAAAGGGGCTTGAGAGTTAATTTTGCATACCTGACTAGAACATTGGAAGTAGTGAAACACAAAAGTCTGCAGAAGCTGTGATTGTAGTACAATGCTGGATGAACTCAGTCAGTCTCGTAGTATCTATGGGCCTAAAGCAGTGGTTCTCAACTTTTTTCTTTCCACTCGCATCCCTCTTTAGGTAATCCCTGTGCCATAGGTGCTCTGTGATTAGCAAAGGATTGCTTAATGTGATCTGTGAGTGGGAAAGGAAGGCTGAGAATTACTGCTCTAAACCCAATTGTTACTGAAATATTTTGCTTGAGAAAAATTGTCAATGGCCCATTTCCTTTGGAGTTATGAAACCGTGCACATAACGAGTCAATTAGTTACAATTAAAACAGTGATTTTCAACCTTTTTCTTTCCACCCACATACCACCTTAAGCAATCCCCTACTAATCACAGAGCACCTATGGCATAGGGAATACTTAAAGTGGAATGTGAGTGGAAGGAAAAAGGTTTCGATTCACTGGCCTAAAGATATATTATCGACTTTTTGGGCCTTAGCCCTTCTTCAAGCTATAAGCAAAAATTAGGCAGGCTGGGGAGAAAAAAAGAGGGAAGAATGGGAAGGGGATGAATACAGGTCAATGGACAAAAGGTGTTCATTGGATATGATAAGAGGAAAGATGAGAATATTTTGGCTCTGAGAAAGGAGAATGAGGGAAAGGGAAGAGGGAAGGGGGGAGAGAGAGAGAGAGAGAGAGAGAGAGAGAGAGAGAGAGAGGGAAAGAGAGAGATCTAGAGGAAAGGAGACAGGGAGATAACCAGCTGAAAACCCAGAGGACTTGGGTTAAGGGTAAAAGGGGAATACTTTAGGGAGAACATGAGTGGGAACTTCTTCACACAGAGAGTGGTGGGAGTGTGGAACGAGCTTTCAACTGAGGTGGTGAATGTGGGCTCAATTTTAAAATTTAAGAATAATTTGGACAGGTACATGGATGGGAGCAGTATGAAGGGGTATGGGCAAGGTGCAGGTCCGTGGGACTAGACAAAAAAAATTGGTTCTGTGCAGTAATTGTTCAATGGTCCTGTGCATTTCAAAATACTGATGATTTCATCCCTCAAACATTGTGTCTAAATCTGCATGCATATTTATTGTCAGGAGAGGCATTCATGTTGGTTAAGAAGGTGCAGGTAGATACATCTGGCACTGAATTAACAAAAAAGTCAGCACTGAGCTTGTGTAGCACTTCAGAGCAACAGAATGAGAGGCCAAGATTCATTCAGAAACTATTGGGAATAGCAGCCAATTCAAATTGCATCTCACAAGAATGATCACTTCATTAAACATTTCCGTTGGAACAATTGATTTGAAATTGCAGGGTCTTATTCCTGTTAATCACAGTAAAACCCCTGTTATCCAGAACTCAAGCCATTGACAAGTTCAAGTAACCGGCAAAAAAATATCGTGGAAAATAAATAGATTTAAAAAAAATACAGAGTACATTTGGACCAGGATCACTGTGGATATTTATTATCAATCTTATTTATTTATTATAATTTATTCATTTACATTATTCTTGTAGTGTTTCTTTACAAGTACCTTTTCACCAAGCAGCATGTAAGAATATTGTTGCATATTTTCATGGACAAACGCAGGTAGGACATGCACAGAAAATGGTCGGGCACTGAGGAGCACGAAAGTTGTGTCACAGGTGGATAAGGTCATAAAGAGAGGTTTTGGCATCTTGGTCTTCATAAATCAAGGTATTTAATATAGGAGCTGGGATGCTATGGTAAAATTATACAAGACATTGGTGAGGCCAAATTTGGATGCAGTTTTGGTCACCAAACTACAAGAAGGATATCAATAAAATTGTAAGAATGCGAGAAGATTTACTAGGATGTTCTGGGACTTGATGAACTAAGTTGTGACACTGCGTGTATAACAACATAATACCTCGAGGAAGGGCCGAAGACTGAACCGTCGGTAATATATCTTTAACTCCGATGGATTCGGGGAGACTGGCTGAGTTCCTCCAGCATTTCTGTGTTTTGACTTCAATCGCAGCATCTGCAGACTTGTGCATATTCCACACCCTCCCTCATTAAAATTATCAAATTAGCAAACAAAGATATTTTTAAGTTGAAGGGTGGAGAGAACAGTCAAGAGAGACTGGATGATAGAAATGATGTTGATACCAGCAGAGTAAGGTAACAAAGGGTGTTTTTTTAATGGCAGCTGAATTGTCTGTAGGAGGCATAAAGGGAAGAAGATGAATGAGGAGAAGGATAGAGAGAGAAACTCAAACAATGCTGGGACTGTGAGATATAGACACAGCACTTACTGGTATATTAAACTCTTTCAGTTTGTGACGAGTTGAAGAATGCCTCAGTGGCTTATCAGAGACTTCTCAATTTTAAATTGATGTTGTCACTGACCAGTGGAGATCAAATAAATTGCTAATAGTGGAATTGTTTACTTCTGATTTAAAAATTACCACATGGCCTCAATGACACTAACAATCCAGAAATTCAAACTGGGCATAACTTGAGTTTATTCAATTTCCTTCGGGTTTAGAAGCATTCAGTAATAGATTTGGCACATGGGCTACTTTCCCAGAACTTGAGCTGAGATATACTGCCCACTTATAAACTTATACCTACATCAATTCATTCATCAAGTCGATGGATATTCCACTTGGTGTTTGTCTGTGATTTTTATTAGTTCTCTGAGATAATAAATTCCAAATGTAGATGTACATCATTCTTCCCACTTTCTATTCATCATGCTTACTGGGAGTTTTGATATCTCATGCTGCAAAAAAGTAGAACCGTTATGAATGAGTAGTATAGATCAGGGTCCCTTCTCAATCTATGCATCAGCTTCTTTGGTTACATGGAACCCTCAATCCATTATGTTAAATTAAAATTTTAAACTTAGACATACAGCCCAGTAATAGGCCCTTCTGGCCCATGAGCCTGTATCCCAATTACAACCCCTGTACATTTTACAAGGTTGGAGGAAAACAGAGAGCCCTGAAGAAACCCACGCAGATACGATGAGAACGTACAAACTACTTAGAAGACAGCACTGGATATGAACCCCAGTCACTAACCGCCACGATAAAAATGCTGCCCTCAACGCTGACCCTCATGCTAGTGGTTGGGATGTAAAAGTTGGAAGCTTGCAAACAAAAAAAAAATACAGGAAATAACCAACAGATCAAACAGTGTCCATGGAAAGAGAACACACACTTGACATTTCGGGTCAAGGTCTCTATATCAGAGTTTATCTCAGATTTGTAGCATCCTGCATTTAGAACCTTAGAATATTACACCACAGAAACAGGCCTTTTTGACCCTTCCCGTCTGTGCCAAACCTTTTTTTTTTGCCTAGTTCCACTTACCAGCCCTCCTTACCTCTCCCATTCATGTACCTGCGCAAATATTTCTTAAATATTAAAATTGAGCTCGCATTCACCACTTCAGCTGGCATCTCATTCCACACACCACCCCCCCCCTCTCTCTGTGTGAATAAGTTTCCCCTTATGTTCTGCATAAACTTTTCCCCTTTCACCCTTAACCCATGGTCTCTGGTTTGCATCTCATCTATTCTCAGTGGAAAAGCCTATCCACATTAACTCTGTCTGTCCCCCTCATAATTTTAAATACCTCTATCAAATCTCCTCTCATTCTTCTTTGCTCCAGGGAATAAAGTCCTAACCTGTTTAACCTTTTCCTGTAACTCAGTTACTGAAGACTGGCAACATCCAAGTAAATCTTCTCAGCACTCTTTCTATATTATTGATATCTTTCTTGTAATTAAGTGACCCTCTAAATTTGGCTGCACCAATGTCCTATACAACTTTACCATAACATCCCAACTCCTATACTCAGTAATTTGATTTATGAAGACCAATATGCCAAAAGCTCTCTTTACAACTGTATTCACCCATGACATCACTTTCAGGGATTTATGTATCTGTATTCCCAGATCCCTCTATTCAACCACACTCCTCAGTGCCGTACCTTTTATCATGTATGTCTTTTCTTGGTTCATCCTTCCAAACTGCAATACCTCACACTTATCTGCATTAAATTCCATCTGCCATTTTTCAGCCCATTTTTCTAGCTGCAAGTTTTGAAAACCTTCTTTGCTGTCGGCAATGCCTCTAACCATAGTGTCATTCGCCACTTGCTGATCCAATTTACCACATTATCATCCAGATCATTGATATAGATGACAAACAACAATGTTTCCCAGCACCGATCTCTGAGGCACACCACTAGTCACAAGCTTCCAGTCTGAGAAGCAATCATCCACCACTACTCTCTGGCATCTTCCATCCAGTCATTGTCGAATCCAGTTCACTACTTCACCATGAATACCTAGCATTTGAAACTTGCTGACTAACCTCCCATGTAGGACCTTATCAAAGACCTTACTAAAGTCCATGCAAACAACATCCACTGCCTTTCCTTCCTAGCAATCTCCTTGAAAAACTCTACAAATTTGGTTAAACATGACCTAACATGCACAAAGCTATGTTGTCTATCCTTAATCAGATCATGACTATCCAAATAATTGTATATCCAATCTCATAGAACATCTTCCAATAATTTACCTGCTACTGATGTCAGACTCACCGGCCTATAATTTCCAGGGTTACTTTTGGAGCCTTTGTTAAGCAACAGAACCAGAGCTACCTTTCAATCCTTAGGCACCATACCCATGGCTAAGGACATTTTAAATATTTTTGCCAGAGTCCCTGCAATTTCTACACTATCTCCCTCAAGGTCCAAGGGAATATCTTGTCAGGCCCTGGGGATTTATCCACCCTTATTTGCAATAAGGTAGCAAGCTCTTTCTCCTCTTTAATCTGTATAGATTCCATGACTTCACTGTTGTTTTCCTTACTTCCCACAACTCTGTGCCTGTTTCCTGAGTGAATACTGATGAAAAAAAAAGATCTCCCCCATCTCTTTTGGCTCCATACAAAGCTGGCCACTCTGATCTTTCAGGGGACCAATTTTGTCCCTTACTACCCCTTTGCTCTTAATATACCTGTAGAAACCCATAGGGTTTTCCTTCATATTGTCTGCCAAAGTAACCTCATGTCTTTTTTTTTCCCTTCCTGATTTCTTTCTTGAGGTTTCTCTTGCATTTTTATACTCCTCAAGTACTTCATTTGGTCCGTGTTGCCTATACCTTTTATACACCTCACTTTTCTTCTTAACTAGATCTGCAATATCCCTTGAAAACCATGGTTCCCTTGTGTTTAATCCTAACAGGAACATACTAATCCTGTACTCTCCAAATTTCACCTTTGCAGGTCCTCCATTTACCTTGCACTTCCTTGTCCAAAAAGAACTATCCCAATCCATGCATCTTAGATTCTTTCTCATTTCCCCAAAATTAACCTTTCTCCAATTTAGAATATCAATTTGAGGCCCAGACCTGTTTTAATATTGATTGGTAATCAGTCATTACATGCTAAAATCTCTTCCAAATCCATTAACATGTCCTGGAATAAGTAAAACCAAATAGAAATCACCATTAACACCATATTTGGTGAGTACATTCACATACTGGTTATGTGGCTAAAATGATCCTACAAATTGAAGATGGAGAGATGCTTGATGTCTTAAAGCAAAGAAATCCCCAGGGCCTGGCCAGGTACTCCTTTGGACCTTGAGGGAAGCTAATGCAGAAATTGCAGGGGCCCTGGCAGATATACTTAAAATGTCCTTAGCCACAGGTGATGTATGAGAGGATTGGTGGATTCCTCATCTTATCCCATTCTTTAAAAAAGTCTTTAAAAAAACCCGGGAAATTATAGGTTGATGATTCTGACATCATTAATAAGTAAGTTATTGGATCGTGTTCAAAGAGATCGGATATACAAATATTTGGTTAGCCAGGGACTGTCATCATGTGGTCAAGTGTTAAGCTAATGCTTCAGGTCTAGTTTGAAAACCATGTTGGTGAATCTTGGGCTGAAATGTTCAATTTGCTTCTTCCGCCATCTGACCTGTTTGTGTGTGCCCAGTATATTTCAATTTTACTGTATTTACTGTTCATTAGTTTTATTTAATTTTACTTTGGTTCTTTAGGTCCAAATCTTCATGTTTAATATCAGAAGTATTAATAATTTAATTTTCAAATTCCTTTGGGATTTTGGTACACTTTACTGAATCGCTAATTTCCTAACCTTTTTATGTTCCACTTTTGTCGTCTTCATTGTGTTATTGCCTCTAGTTTCCACAGTTCTTCCTCTTTAGTTTCAATTAACCTTTATTATCTTGGGTTAGCCATTGCCTTCCCATTTTTAACTGGTTTGTCTATTTTAACATCTCTCTTTTTCATCATCTTTTTAAACATTTTTCATTGCCATTCTATTCCTTTTTAGTGTTTGTCCTTCCCTTCAAAGGTACTTTTTCATTTAATTTACCATTGTAAATTACTAGCATTTGAATTAATAATAGAGATCGTAACATAAAAATGTTTCTCGTCTTAAAGAATCCGAATCAGAATTTATGATCACGAGCTCATCTCAAAATTTGTTGTATTGCGGCGGTATGAAACAGTGTCCAAGTACAAAGGGAAACTGAGGCAGTGTCTGTGGTTCATTGTCCATTCAGACATCCAACGGACAGAGGGGATGATGCTGTCCTTGGGCTGATGGGTGCTCATCTTCAGGCTCCTGTACCTGATGGGTAGCAGTGAGAAGGGGTGGTCAGGATCATTGAGGACAGGACCTATTGCATAGTGATCATAACAGGACACTATTATGTTTGGACATGAATCAATTAGTGCCAAAGAAAAGGAAGTGAGGTCGTGTCTGTGGTTCATTGCCGAGGCTGCGGGAGCGCTGGAGGCGAATCCACCAGGCACTCAGTGTGTCTGAAGGGACTCTCTTTTGCTTCTCTTTCTCTTATTATTGGGGCCCCGGGCAATGTTAATACTGACACATTGCCTTTATGGAAGGTGAAAGTTGATGTATATTGTGAATATTACATTTTTTGTATTATTACATGGCATTAAAGGAATCTTGCAATACCTCTCCATCTGATAAACTTACATCAGGCAATCTCTGGACTGGAAAACTCAATAAAAACCATGAAATTTTGAACAATTCTGCATCTCAGTAGATCAAATCAGAAATATTTTGTCTTGTTCTCTGTGTCATCAGTTAATTTGAGCTCTGAATAAACCACCTTATTCGGAGGCTTGATTCTGGTGTTGATTTTAAATTGTTCCAATGTGGACGATCTCCAGGCCTCTAAAATGTAATAAAAAAAAAATCAATCTGGCAAGATTGACACAATTATCCTGAGGCTCTGCTATCGAATTCTAGACTCTCCAGACAGAATGCCCAAAGTTACAATGTTCACACATCATTTGAGATGAGGGATGGAAGGGAGGAAAGATTTATATGACAATTAATTTTGATTGAAGACATTCCAGAATGGGCAACACACCAATTCATGTCCCTTTTTTTTCAATTCTTGCTTATGAATCAAGATGTTCCTGGATTCTGTCTCTTTCTGGCTGTGATTCATGCTGCTGAGACAGATTTCTGCAGGTACATCTTTTTGAACTTCTCCGGAAATCATTGGAACCTTTACTGAAAACAAGTGCCACTCATCGTAAGCTTACTGTGTCTTCAAGCATCTGCTGTCACACCTGCAGGGTCTCTCCCTGCCAACAGACATCTCTGGCAGTCAGTAACTGAATACTTCACAATTCACTGCAATAGCACACAAATGCTCAGAGCACTGCAAACGGATAACCTTGCTCACAGCAATAAGCTTAGATTGTTTTAGTAAACTTACCAAAATATATGTGAATTTTGTAATCAAAGGCATTCATTTGGACTATTTATGTCTGCACAATCAAAGACCTATTGAATTAATCCCATACATCCATTCTGCTTTGTTCTGCAATGTTTAGTCATGGAGATTTTATTCAATTTACTTATAATATTCAATTTTATTCTTCAATGCGTAATGCACATCTTAAAACTATAAGAATCTCAAACCACTGTGGAAAATTCAACCATCTCAAAATATGAAGAGAAAATTGCCAGTTGTCTGCAATGACCAAAATTACCAATAAAAAAACACATTCAGCTGGTCAGCTTTTAATTGAAGAGGAATATTATGGTGCCTATATACGGTAAATATGCTAACATTGTGTCTTCTTATTAGTTATTAATGTACTTGCAAATCGCACTGTGTTGTGTGCATTGTAGCATGAGTGTGTTACCATTCTGGATCTTTTATTATTTTGGAACATAACAAGGCAGAACAGGTCCTTCAGCACATAATGTTGTGTCTCCCTATATAAACCTACTCCACAACAATCTCACCTTTCCCTGCCACACACCCATAACCCATTAACAACTATGTTATTATCTATATTATGTATGTTATTATCTAGTATCTAGAACACATCCTTATGCTTCCCGAGTTTTTAATATAACTATATAACAATTACAGTATGAAAACAGGCCATCTCAGCCCCTCAAGTCAGTACCGATCTAAGTGATCTTCTCTAGTCCCACTTACCTGGTTCCTGCCCAGAACCCTCCAATCCCCTCACATCCATGCCCCTTTCCAACTTTTTCTTAAATGACAAAATTGACCTTGCTAAAAACCACCTCTTCCGGAAGGCCATTCCCCTCAGCCACCACTCTCTGAGTGAAGAAGCTTCCTCTCATGTTACTTCTAAACTTTTTCTCCCTAACCCTTAACTTATGACCCTTTGTTCCAATCTCACCTACCCTCAAGGGGAAGAGCCTATTCACATCTACTCTATCTATCCTCTTCTTAATTTTAAACACCTCTATCAAATACCCTCCTCAACCTTCTACACTGCCATGAATAAAGACCCAGTCTAATCAATCTTTCTTTGCATTCAAGATACTTCAATCCAGGCAAGATTTTAGTAAATCTTCTCTGTACCCTCTCTACCTTATTGATATCCTTTCTATAACTTGGGGCCTAGAACTGCACACAGTATTCCAAATTCAGTCTTATTATACTGTCTTTAGCCAAGAAGCTCAGGTTTTATTGTAAAAATGAACAAAAGGGTTTTAGAAAGGTTTTAAGAGAAAAAAAAAAGTAACTTTCTTTTTTTTATTTTAGCTGCTTGGAACACAGAAATGGCAGATGGAGTGAAGAAAATGACCTTTTCTACATGAAGTCATGCTGGATGGGATTTATTTGAGGTGCCACTTAATTTGCTCGACTTACACATCCAGTTAAAGACTGAAGATAACTTTGATAAGTCCATTCCCACAATTTCAGACTCTACCATTTTAGACTTTGATCATTTTTTCCTCGTACTTCAGATCGTGTTATCTCCACACTGTCAACTTGATTTACATTGCACTGTTTAGAGAGTGTTCTTTTCCTTTGGACAATATCACTTCATGCACCTGGATTTCAGATGATTGCCTAGTACATTTAGCACAGAAGCAGGTCATTCAGCCCATTCAATTCATTCTTGTTCCTCTTAAGATCCAGGGATAAGGGTGGGAGTGGGGAAGGGGCAAGTGCAATATATAAAAGTGCTGGGGAATCTCAGCAAGTTATGGAACACCTGGAGGAAGTAAAGGCTGACCAACGTTTCAGGCCTGGGCCTTTCTTCAGAAATGAGAAATAAATAGGTTGTGGGGTTGGAGAGGAGAGGATAGAAAGAAGGGAAGGTGAATAACACAGGTTAACAGCTCAGAGGCAATAGGTGGAAACAAGTGGATGGATAAAAGAGAAACAAAGCTGAGAAGTGATAAAGCTGAAAGAGGCTAAAAGGGGCAATTATTTGATAGGAGAAGGGGGTGGGGAGCTGGAGAGAAGAAGTCAGAGGGATAGGGAAAGAGAGAGAGAGACGAGAAGAGGGTGGTTGGGAGGAATTGGAGGTCACTGTTAATGCTATCTCGTTGGAGAGGGCTGAGACAGATTACAAAGTGTTTGTGGGAATCGTGTGTAGAACTACAAAGGTTGGTCACTGGGAGGTCCTCTCCACTTGATCCTCCTCCGATCTTTCCTCCTCTTAAACTATCCACATTATCTTCTATTCCTTTCCCTCTCGTTTGATGGCCAGTCTCTCTTTAAATCGGGATCGGAGTGAGATTGAGAATTAAAGTGGCATGCGGCAGGAACCTAAGGATTCCCCTCGTACTCTGAGTACATGTATTCCAACCTGTCTATCTTCAGCTCCCGTACTACTCAGGTGGGAGGTAAACTGGAGGAAAATAATCTCATCTTCCATCTGATTGACTGGAAGGAGCACTGAATTTTCCATCCCCAGGTAAATAGTTCTCTCATTTTTTCCCAGTGTTGTCTCCTGTCTTTTTCTTACCACCTGCCCTTCCCACCACTGCTGAGTTCCTCCAGCAGAATTTTTTTTGTCTTTTGTTCCCTACCCTCCGGTTAAAGTGAAATTCCTCTTTCTAAATGCATTCTCCCAGGTCTTAATGGGCTCTCTCTCTCTCTCTCTTTCTCTCTCTCTCTCTCTCTCTCTCTCTGTCTCTCTCTCTCTCTCTCTCTCTCTCTCTCTCTCTCTCTCGCTCTCTCTCACCACACAGAAGTCATTGACTGAGATTTAAGGATTGCAAGTTAATGAAGGGATAAGGGGAGAAGGTGGCAAAGAGGACAAGTCACAGGAACAAGAATGATCTTCTTTGAATGATGCCTCAGTCTGAGGGTCAAAATCGCCTCATCTCTTATGGTTCTTGTGTTGATCCATTAACCCATCACAAGAGCTGTCGATATTCTTCAATTGATTTATTTTCCTTAAGTTGAGATGAATGTTGGCCATTACCTGGATCAGACAGGCTAAGGCATGACTCCCACCAGCTTTTCCAGAATTAATCTTTCTGAACCATGGTTTGAAAAATGCAATGGGCTCAAATGTGTGACATTATTTCTAGAAAATCTGGCACAGGTTTACTTTCTCCCATCTGTACTTCTAACATGAGTTGCTGCCTTTTGCAGTTCATTATTGAGTGAAAAATATAGCTGGAGTTTAAATTTAACTTAATGTTGGCCTGCTTCTGCAGTTCTCATGATTGTTTTAGGTGGTGCCAGTAAGCAGGCATGTAAAGTATCCGCCTACAACCTTGTTACAGATAACGAACAGAAGGAAACTTTCTTCTCAGAGACCTAGAAATAAACTCCCACTGATTTTAAATAAATTAGCCCTGACAGATTTCATCTGAGGAGACCTCAAATTTCTTTCAACACACAAGACATCGAATTCAGGCAATGGACACCAAAATAGAAACAGTTGACTTCCAGCTTCATCAGATCGAGGCATGATGATAAAAGGGTTAAATTTTACAGCCACATCTCCATTAAGCCTGGATTATTTATTCTGTAATGTGAGTTCAAATTCGACCATGGCGAATAAGGGACTGAAATGAAAGTGAATGAATAAATTGGGGATCAGAATCTGGGAACAGAAATGACGACAAAGAAACTCTGCAGGATTTTAAAAAAAACAGTTCGTTTTGCTTATCTCTTTGAGCGAGGAGATCCATCTCCAGCATCATTTCAGACAACGAGTTCCAAACTCTTACCATGTAAAAAGGGTCCCTTCTAATCTTTTACTTGTAATCTGATATGCTCATATTATTTCAAAATATATTTTCTGCTGCATGTAGAGGTAATACTATTTTCAGTTTGCTTGGAAACACAAGTTTTCTCTTGATCAAGCCTTCTGTAAATAAATAAGTTCATGTATTCCTTTTGTATAAAGTGGTCTTCTATTTATTGTATTTTCAGTAGATACTTCCATGTTTTCTTGTTATATGACGCTGTTGTTTCAATCATAAACTTGCATTCTATGTCTTTATAAACTCCATATTCTTAGCCAATTAATTTTGCCTTTTGGACATTCACAATATCCATATTATTTTCAATATTCATTGCCTCATAATGTTTTCTGTTATTTCTACTTCCTCATTGCCTGATGCAGTATTATATATTATTGTCAGCACTTGAAGAGCTGAGTTATAGGGAAAGGTTAAACAGATTAGGTCTTTATTCCCTGGAGCGCAGAAGAATGAGAGGAGATTTGACAGAGGTTTACAAAACTGTGATGGGCATAGATGGAGTAAATGCAAGCAGGCTTATTTTTTTTTCACTGAGGTTCTGTGAGATAAAAACTAGAGGACACGGGTTAAGAGTGAAGGTGAAAGGTTGCAAGGGAACATTAGGGGGAACTTGTTCACACAGAGAGTGGTGGGAGTGTGAATCGAGTTGCCAGCTGAATTGGTATAGGCAGATTCAATTTTGACATTTAAGAAAACCTTGGGCAGGAACATGGATAGAAGGGGTACAGAGAGATATTATCCCGTGGTAGGTCACTGGGACTAGGCAGAAAAATAGTTTGTCATGGACTAGAAGGGCCGAAGGGCCTGCTTCTGTGGTTTAGAGTTATATGGTTCAATGGGTTCTAATCACACATTCCCTGATACTTTGTTCAATAAAGAATCATTTACGATTGAAGACAATAGATTTCAAGATGATAATTGACATCGCCCCATGCTCTAAATGAATCTTAAAGCACACGGTGATGTGGTTAGTTAAAAACCATGTGGTTCTCTGATATCTTTATCACTGACACCTCCAATTGCTCTGGTCAAGGCATGAATCCTGTTTCACACTGAAGAAGTGACAGTGTTCACAGAATTAACCAAGTGACCGAAATCCTTGTTAAACAACAAGTTTCTGCAGATGCTGGGGTTGAGTGTAATATACAAATATGCTGGAGTAACTCAGCAGGTCATACAGCACCCATACGAAATAAAGGACAACCAATGTTTCAGGCCTGGCCCCTTCGTCAGTTGACCTTTATTTCCTAAGGATTCTGGGTGACCTACTGAGTGCTACCAAAATACTTGGCATCCCATCGCCAAGGCAACAAGGTAAGGGGCATCACCTGCAGTTTAAGAGCAAATTAACTTTCCGTGGCTGAGTAATCTGAATTAGGTCCTAGTGCTTGGATCCGGCCTCTTGTTCACAGTTTGCAGAGCTCAAGAAACCTGCCAGGATGTGCTCGAGTTTACTGGCAAATGATGCAGATTATTGGCTCAAGTTTTCAAGTAGAATTTGAACACATCTAAATGTCAATAACATAGCAGGACGCCAGAAACAAAACTGGTGTTCAATTGGTTTTTTAAAAAAAACTGCAGAATTCTGGGAAGTGTTCCTTAAGTGGAATAATAATTAAATTTGATTAAGTGCTATTAGTTTTAGTTTGGACAGTTGCATGCACACCAGGAAGGATATCCATCAGTTTTTAAATCCATAGTCTTAAAATCCAACAAATAATTTAATTGACCAAATCAGATGATATTAACTATAATTAAATTAGAGGATGTAATTTAAAACATTTCGAAGTGGCTGTGTAACTGTAAACCAAAGATTTTAGAATGAGAGACTTTCAAACTTGCTTCTGTTTGAAGAAGCTTTGTCAAAAGGAATGTTCAAGGTCTCAGGATATATTCATCCTTGAATCTGTAGCCCTTAGTGCGCGACAAGATCTCACACTCATGAGCCTTCTTCCTGTCAGAGGAGGGGGAAGAGAGTGTAGCCAGGGGTGCGATGAGCCTTTTTCTGAGGTAAGTCGAGATATCAGGTAACCAGGTGAGATCTGTGCAGCAAGCATTCCCCCAACCAATATGCAAGTGGAAAATTGTCTTTGTTTTTAAATGTCATCAGGAGAATGGGTTCAGAAAAGAGTTCTTGCTGAATCAACATTTTCCCAGATAGATTTAATGAATTTATGACCCTGCCAGTACTACCCTGTAAAACCAGGACTGAGTATTTATTAATTAGGAAATGCTATGAGACACATTCTTATCCAGATGGTCCTTCCAAATGAAGCAACACTTCATTTTTAAATCTGCAGGGGTCATCTGCTGCATCCAGTGGCTCCTGTTGTGGTCTCCTCTACATTGGAGAGACTGGACACAGAATGGGAGATCGCTTTGTTGAGCACCTTGGTTCTATTCGCCACAGTAGCACAGTCCCTATAGGCACCCATTTCAATTCCATGCCACATTCTTTTGCTGACATGTCTGTCCATGGTCTCATGCATTGCCAGTCTGGGACACTCACATATTGGAGGAACATAACCTCATCTTCTATCTGCGCACCCTCTAACTGGATGGCATTAACATCTCCATTAGAACAAACCCCCCCCCATCTTTTTTTCCCTGTCTCCTTTCCTCTAGTTCTTTCTCTCTCACCCCCTCTCTCTCTTACACTCTCCCCTTCTCCCTCTGTCTCCTTTAACAGAGCCAATTTTGCATTGTTGCCTTTACTCTTATCATATCCAATTAACACCTTTTGTCTGTTGGTCTATACTTCCCCCCTCCCATTCTTCACCCTTTCCTTCTGCAGCTCTTTAATTCAGACACTTGGTCTTTTTCACTTGAGAAAGGGCTCAGGCCTGAAACGTTGGTAATAAATCTTTACTTCCTATGGACGCTGCAAGATCTGCCAAGTTCTTCCAGCATTTTTATGTTTTGACTACAATCACAGCATTTGTAAACTCCTATGTTTCACTTCATATACCTCTCAACTGAAACTGGTATAGTAATGATAAAATGGGTAAACTGTTGCCTACCCTGAAGATGTTCTTCCAACGGTATCTGAAGACGTTTCTATTTTAAAACTAAATTGAATATTTTTTAATTTCACATACTCAGATTTATGTTCTATACAGGCAGCATGAAAAATATCAACACACTCTGGTTCCATTATGAATCCACAAAGTTAACAGAAAGTGATATCAAGATTAATCCTAACAGTTTAGCATTTAATTTTAATGTGATTTAAAATAAAAAGTTACGGCAGGCTTTTGATGTATGAATGTGGCTCCTGTCGCAGCCCTGACTCTGTTCTGGTCCCCTTTCCCCTGTCGTGGGGCTCTCCCTCTCCCTAACTGCTGCCAACTCCACAGTCAAGTTGGAATGGTCCCCTGCATAGTCTCCTTAGGCCTCCCTGTGCCACATTTGGCATAGTTCCAATGACGGGAGGCAGCAACGGTGAGCGAGGCCGCACGCCTGACCTGACGGTGATCCAGGCCACCACCACTGCTGCACCGCTGACTGTGCAGCAATGCCGACACCTGTATGGAGTGTCAACCGAGATCATGGGCCACAGAACTTAGCAACGTGTCTGAAGTCACAACATTTAGTCCATGACAAGAGGAGTGGCTGTGAACCAATATGATGCTCTTGTAAATTGGCAAAATTTAGGAGACTATTTAATGCCTACTTTCTATGAAGAAAATAATGTCTCATTAAACTTTTGGACATTTTCTGATTGCTTGTACATATTATACATCATTCTGTATGAGTCCAGATATAGGCAGTTCCCAGGATAAAAATGACTTGTTACTTTGGTCTGTCTGTCTTTAATTTGGATTGGTATGTAAGTTGGAACAGGTACATCTGGTCCTTATTTAGCATCAGTTAGTCAAATGTTTATCTTAGTATACAGTATACATAGTATATATTTTACATTTATATGCATATAAAACACTTCCTGATTACTAAAACATCTTAAAAATAATAATGCAGTAGATAATAATAAATGTAACCACATATGGTCATAAAATCATGATTAAAAGTTAACACTCACAGGATAAGATGATATAGAGATGGCTACTCTCTGGCGATGTTGGGTCATGGCCCCCGACCCCGAGGCTCTCCCGCATTTTCGCTCTTTCAGATCTTCCCCCGGCTCCTTCGCTCACACCCTCCTCCCTCTCACTCACTCGCTCCCTCCCTCTCACTCATTCACTCGCTCCCTCTCCCTCCTCTCGCTCGGTCCCTCCCTCCCCCTCCCTGCTGGGTGACGGCAGCATCACGTGAAAGTAACTTGCGGCATACTCTTTCGTGATGCTGGGCGATGGCAAACATCATGCAGGAGTATCCTACAGCATAACCATGCTCAAACTGGAAGTTCACAGCATTCTACTTCCAGCCAGGTTCTCGGTAAGTAAATATGAGATGTTCGTAAATCAGGCTTTTTCAACCCGGAGATTGCCATATTGTATTGTACGGGTCCAAAATTTCATGAGAGAAAAAAAAATGATGGTCATATTCATGACCGAGAACATGAAGACTTTATGTGCAGGTTTTTAATCTTTAATTTGAAATCCTTGGGACCAGACACCTTTTGGATTTTGGAATTTTTTGGATAATGGAATAATATTAAAATGGCAGTATTTTTAAGTAATTGTGGAGGAGGAGTCATGATGACATTGGATGGGGGGGTGTGGTAAATGGAGTGAGGTAAGGATAGACTGCTCTTTCCCCGCCCACCTACCCAAGTCGTGCTGCCGTGCTTTCCCCGCTCACCCACCCATTCAGCACTACCACACCTTCCCTGCTCTCCAGCCCGAGCCACACTGCCGCTCTCTCCCTGCTCGCCTGACCGAGCCGTGCTACTACTCTCTGCCCAAGCCACTCCCTCCGTCAAAACCATTTTAGTACCAATTACTGAAATTCTGGTGAAGGGCAATTCCTGTAATTTTACAATGAAACCTCAAACTTAAACTTGCTCAAACTGAATTAAACACCTGAAAACAATACTCTACATATAATTTTAAAAATTCGGTTTTCGGAGATTTTTGGTTTTCAGAATTTTAGATAAAAGATTACGTTCCTGCACAAATATCTCATTGCAGCCAAACCCCATCTGAACAGTTTAATTCAGATGCTGTAAAAAGTTAGGTCTCTTGTGAAGATTCCAAAGAAACTTTTCCAGTCTGAATCTACCCTGAACTTAAAACTGTAAGATATCACTGACCTGTCGTGTTCAAGTTGCTTCTTAAAGAAAAGAACAATCAAACAAATCTCAAGCAATTGCTGATTTGTTTTGTCTCTTGGGCCTTAAACCCATTAATTGCTGAACGCTTCTTAAATAAACTGTGCTGGCTTGAAATCATCCAGCAGAAATATTAGAGCTGAACATTTAATTCATTCAAATGCTAATGCTCACACAATTGGTCAGATTTATAATATCTGGTTGGAATTAAATTGTTGTGATTTCTACCCCACTGTTGTAGTCAAAGGTTGTCCTTTTATTCTTCTAATTCAATTTCTGTGTCATATGTGTAAGAAATGTTAATATTAGCATTATTAGGAAACAGTCATCATTAGTGTGTGGATTCAGTAATTGGAACATAAATTAGTTCGGGGGAATATACATTTGAAATAGGCCTTGAGAAGAAATGTGCTTCTTTAATTCTTCTTAATTATGATAAAATAGTTGGCTGAAGGGGATTTCAATACTTGCCAGTTAAAGGTAACCAAGATATGTCCTCAAGTGAAATGTAGCAGGAATTTTGATGAAACTGTACAACTGATCTGTGAATAAATTACAGATTTAATTTTAGAAATATGAATTCTGAAGTAAGTTTCCCAGCTGCCATTATGCCAAACATTTTGCTTTGATTAATGTTAACATAAAACTTGAATTTATGTTGCACTTTCAGCTTAATAAAATATCCAAAGTGCTTTGCAGGATTTCACTGAGTCACATTAGGAGATTTTAACAAAGATGGGCAAGGAGCAATGGATATCGATAAATGTCAGAAAGGAGGTGCAGGGAAGAAACTTGCCAGTTTAGGCCCAAGTCAAAATCACTAGTGATTAACCCTTTAGATTCTGGCTATTTTTAACCTTTCTTAATATGTACTCGTGGTTTTCAAACTTTTTCTTTCCGCTCACATACCACCTTAACCAATCCCTTACTAATCACAGAGCACCTCTGGCATAGGAATTACTTAAATGGTGTGTGATTGGAAAGACTGGGTCCAAGCTTTACAATACGAACACCAGTATGAACTATCTGGTGGTTTGTATAAAACCAGTCCTGGAAATTGGGGACATGGAGTATATGCGCTTGTTGTTAGTCCCTGAAAAGCGGGGCATGAAGTTCAAAGGGTTAATGTACTGGAAGTTAGAAATGATGGAAAGAAAGGATCCCAGAAGAATGCAGGGCTAGTGATAGTTGTATCAGAAAGGGAAGGGACAAGGCTCAGAAATTTGGAACGAATGCAATCAAATGAAGGGGTAACTGGGGCAATGGGGCAGAACAAGATTCCGCGTCGGTTGAACAGCACTTTTACCATCAGCCAAGTGGCAGTTCCAGACTTCGTCAACTGGCAACATTTCCAAACACAACAGATGTTAAATATTATTAAAAATCAGGCTGATACCCCTTTGTTTAGCTTGAGTGCACATCCAGGAAAAAAAAGTTTGGAAAATGTCAGCAAATTTCGTAACAAAGCAATTCATTCAAATATTATCTTTTATTGGTAGGATTAGGGAAATTTGTTTGTTCATCAAATCACGTCAGTGTGGAGCGCAATGCTTATAAATCTTGTGCAAAATTGTGCAGAAGTCCTGAGGAGACCCTGGGCAGTGTCAAAGCCTTCCCATTTTCTCACCCTGTGGCTGTGTTGACTACATGCAGACATACAGCTCCTAAGGTCCAACTGGTGTTCCTATTTTGGCTATCTACAAGCAGCAACTAGACTGTCAAGCATCTGTTCCTGGTACTTCTGTGTATGATGTACAAACCTAATGTGGTAGATACTCCTTTTCCGTAAATCTTACTAAATTTCGTGGATGCTTTTTTGGACACTGTCTACATCACAACAATATGTTCAGAAATATTATATTGTTTTGATGTATAATTTTTATAAATTTTAAATTTCAACATACAGCATGGTAACAGGCCATTTTGGCCCACCCAATTAACCTACACCCCCCCCCCCATATGTTTCAAACAGTGGGAGGAAACTGGAGCCCCCGGATAAAACACAGGGAATACATACATACTCCCAATCCTAATTGCTGCCGCTGTAAAAATAAATTGCGTCAACCACTACGCCAAATATGTCACCATAATGTACCAGATGAATTGATAAATTCAAGGTCTGAGTTACTTTTGATGAAATGTTTTGATCATTATTTTGTCTTGCAGAACCAAGATCGATATATCATATTATCATTGAGTTAAATTAATATGAAAACTGGTTTAAAGTTTTGATACAACAAAATAACCAAAATAACATAATAAATTTTATATATGGGAATAAAAACACAGAAAATTGGAAATTATCAGACACTGATGCCAAGTAAAAGGCAAGTAACATTCAGTCCAGATGATGCAGATAAAGACATTGCTTGCATTGGAGAACTTATCTGATGAGGCAAGGCTTCTCTTGGGAACGATAAAGGATCGGAGGTGACTTAATAAAGGTATATAGGATTATGAGGGGCTTGGATAGGGTGGACAGCCAACACCTTTTTACTGGAGTGACATTAGCAAATACCAGAGCACATATGTTTATGGTGAGTGGAGAATGGATTAGGGAGATGTCATGGGTAAGTTTCTTATACTAAGAGTGGTGGGTGCTTGGAATGCATTGCCAGGGGTGGTGGTGGAGGCTGGTACAAAAAGGTAAAGGTTCCATTATTGTCACGTAATTCTACGCTTAGAATGTAACATACATGAAATTATTTTGCTTTTGTCTACCATAAGGCAGATAGAAGTAGCCTCTTGTCCAGTGCCCCTTCACAGAGACCTACACACCTGGTGTTCCTAGACAGTCTCCCCTCCAAGTACTGACCAGTCCTGAGCCTGCTTAGCTTCAGAGATCAGACAATCCCAGGCATATTCAGGCTACAATAGGAATATTCAAAAGACTCTTAGACAGGCACATGGATGTAAGAAAAACAAAGGGTTATGGGAGTGAGGCAGGAATAATTAGATTGTTGTGAAGTAGGTTTACCGATGTCGGCACATCATTATGCCTGTACTGTGCTGTAATGCTGTATGTTCTGTTTTGTTTGGGCCGAAGAAGAAATTAAGAAACCATCACGAGGACAGACAACTTTGGCGGACATCTGTCTGAAGTTTAGCATCGATCAACTCTCTGCACGTTGTATTGATACAAATGATTTGCTAATGTTCTGCTTCTTCAAATGCTCTGCGCTCGAATTGACCAACACCTTGCCTGACATCCATGAGGTTATTTTTCCACCATCGCAATAATTTCTGCAGAGCGCCAGGATATTGATTTGCTCTCTGATAATTCATTCACCCACCTTTATTATGTACCATGTATTGTGTGTGTATGTGTGTGTCCCAGAGAAGAGTAGTTTTGTCTGGTACAGTCAGATGATGACAAACGTGAACCTGAAAGCAAAGCATCCTTCCATCTTCACAATCTCCAGATGATAAGTAATATTCCAAAAAGTACCAGGTAAGGTTGAGCAGCGATACAATAAATGAGCATTAGTGGAAATGTGCCTTTTTCAGCCATGAAGAGCTGCTGCTAAAGCCACAATGTACATAGATATCCAGATTCCAACATTTATATTTTGTGGGAGAACAGTGCACTTGGACAAAATGAGTTAATCTTTTCCCTTTTCTCATCCTGCCATTCAAAGCGTCTCATAGCAAAGTCATTGTCCTGATTTGGAATCAGGCAAAAACAATGGTCACAGATCAGGCCTTTAACATAACAATGTCTTTTTTTGTACTTCAAAGGAGCAACATCAAAGGAAACGTGACACATAAAATCAAAAGAAATTAGCATTTGGGATCACTTATCAGGTCAGGCTGCATCTGTGGAAAGACAAACTGGGTTAATATTCCTGGTCAACACAGATTTGGTAAAATTTATTCAACAGAATCACAGGAGATTGAAGAAATCCACAAATTCTTAATGTTTTTAAAGAATTAATTTAATTTATTTTAATTTGTTTAGAGCATGATAGAAATCGATTCCGGCCATTTAAACCCATGCTGCCCAATTACACCCAAATTAACCTACAACCTCGTATGTTTTGGAGGGTGGGAAGAACCCAAAACATGCGAGGAAAACCCACACAGATAAGGGGAGAACGTGCAAACTCTTTACAGACAGCACTGGATTCACACACGGGTCGCTGGTGCTATGACAGCATCATGCTAAATGCTATGGTAAACATTCCATCCATAAGACCATAAGATATAGGAGTGGAAATCGACTATTCACCCCATTGTGTCTGCCCCACCATTTAATCCTGAGACGATCTATTTTCTCACTCAGCCCCACTGCCTGGCATTCTCCCCTGGCTAATCAAGAACCGATCGATAGCTGCCTTAAATGCCCCCAATGACTTTGGATCCAAACATACAGATGGTACATATATGAATATTTATGTATTTATTTGTATCGGTGAAATTCTTGTTCTGCATATGTATTATTTGACTGGATGTGCGGTATGTCTGGTTGTGTGTCTGCATGTTTTGCACCACAGACTAGAGAATGCTGTTTTGTCGGGTTGTATTTGTACAATCAGATGACAATAAACCTGACTTAACTGTATCCTACATTAATATAGCAAATGCATATATCCCATATATATAAATATATCAGATGATTGCACCATCAATATTCAGATTGGGTGAGAGAAGAAAAGTGCAAGGAGGCATGAATTAATCTGGAAAAATGGGCACATCATTGAATTCCAACTGAGTTCACACATTGCTGCTAATCAGAATCTAAATGGGATAGAGAAACTGAAAGATCTCTGAGTGCAGATACATAAATCACCAAAAGTAGCAGAAATTTAATAAGACTATCAAAAGAGCAAACTGAGAATCAGGTTCAGTTTCAATACAGAATAAAAAAAGTGCTCCATAAGATATAGGAACTATATTCGGCCCATCGAGTTCACTCCACCTTTCCATCATGAGCTGTTCCATTCTCCCATTCAGCTCCATTCCCCTGCCTTCTCCCCAAAACCTTTTATACCCTGACTATTCAGATACAGTAGCCATCAATCTCTGCCTTAAATATACCCAACAACCTGGCCTCCACAGCAGCCTATGGAAACAAATTCCAGAGGTTAACCGTTCTCTGGCGAATGAAATTCCTTCGCATCTCTCTTTTAAATGGGCGCCCTTCAATCCTGAAGTTGTGCCCTCTTGTCCTTGCCTTCTTGACTTGTCACACTAACTTTGGTTGGACAACATGTACAGCTTTTTGCAATGTAAAGGCACCAGGTTGGGTAAATAAAGATCGGCATGAATGCAAATTTAGGCTGCAATAGTAAAAAATGAACTGATTGGGTATAATTTCTCAAGTTCAAATTCAAGTTTATTTGTCATCCGATTATACCAGTACAACCCAATTAAACAGTATTCTCCCGTCCATGGTACAGAGCAGTGTAGAACACGTATGCAGACATAACAACCAAACAAACAAATAATACATATATACAGAACATATATGTACATACAGGCACTCCCTGACTTATGGCCATAATTGCGACCGAAGGATCGATCACATCACAAGATCACAAGATAAAGGAACAGAAGTAGTCCACTTGGCCCATCAAGTCCATTCCACGACTCTACCCTAAGCTGAACTACACTCACACCTTTATCTCAAAATGAATGCAAGTCAGAATTTTGCCTGTATGGATGGATAGCTGAAACCTTAAAGCAATCTTTTTAATCAAATACTATTTTCATTGTAGTTTTGACGATAACACCTGAAAGCTTACTGAATTTGTCGATCAACTTTGACGAATCTTTCCATATTCTGGTCCATGCTTACCTTGTTAGTCAGCGTTGAGGGGGCCTGGGTCCATAAGCTCAGGGCAGTGATCAAGATTACTGTGTGCATGTGCGAGTCTTCGGTTGGTGCATGCACGGAGGGTTCATGTATTGGAGTTCGGTTTGACGCAATGGCGAGAGTTAAGCACCCTAATGATGCTGAATTTGCGGCCTTAACTCTTGACCATCCAATATGTGGACCCACTCTGCATGCGACAACCGACAACTCGCGCATCCGCACAGGGATCAAGATGCCCGTGCCCAGCCCCCAGACCCAGGGACACCGACTAACAAGGTAAGTATGCACATTTTGGCTCCTCCATACCCTGTATCGCTGTTATACTTTGTCAAATACAACATAATCCGTATAAATTTTATATTTTTTCTTTATTTTAAAATAAAATTTGGTCATATGTGTGGATGGGTGTAAGTTGCGTAGATCATAAGTCAGGGAGTACCTGTATATTAAAATAAATAATATTCTTAATAAATAGTAGAGACTTCAAATGAGAGAACCAGGAATAGACTTAATTTGGGCCTAAGGCAGATTTTGATGAAGATGACACAGTTTCTTAGAAATGTGATTACATCCTGTTAAAATTTGTTTACTGAGTCAGTCAGTTAGCAGATGCCACAAGCATTAGTGGCATGTTGGGCAGTGTCGAGGGCACTCAAAAAATATAGCAGGATACAAATCATTTGACAGATAAGGGAAAAGAATTGGCAAATCCAGACAATTGTGAGGTGTTGCACTCTCGAAGGTCAACTTTAAGGGGAAAGACAGCATTGTTGTGCTGAGGCCACTGAGGATTCATTTTCAGAGCTCCCTGAAAGTGGCCAAGCAAATAAGAAGGATGACAATTGGTTAAAAAGTAAGGTGGTCAAGTTGCAGCTGTACAAACTATGGTTCGGTGCATGTGGAGTATGGCGTTCAGTTGCAGCCACCCCATTACAGGAAAAATGAGGAGACTTTGTAAAAGATATAAAGAGATTTTTAAGGTTGCTTCCTAGATTTGAGCATATGAGGTGCAAGGCGAGGCTGGGTTGTTTTCACTGAACCGTCCGAGACTGAGGGGATACCCGACAGTCTTATAAAATGATGAGAGGTATAGATAGGGTCTACAACCAGAATGTTCTTCTCCCCCAGGTTTAATGTGTTCACATATTGGAGGGCGTGTTTAAAATGAGGGAGGGAAAGGTTAAAGTTGTTTCATTTACAGAGAGTGGAACAGATTGCCAAGAGTAATGGTGGAAGCAGATATGATCGTCGTTGAGGCTTCACATGAATATTCAGGGAACTGAGGGATATATATCATGAGTAAACAGCAGAAATTTAGTTTAATTTAGCATCATGTTCAGCACAAATATTGTGGGCTGAAGGGCCTGTCGCTCACTGTTCTATGTGGTCTTGTTCCTACGACAGCTAAGTTAATCTCTGACATATTCTCCAATGACTGCTTCTTCATATGGAGTGAAGTGTCCCCATAACTTCTCTGATTTGCATTCTCAGTTCCGCACCTGACATCACAGTGAAGCGGCTCACGGCCAACATCCCAGCCCACTATCTACTTCACATCCCCCACATTTGCTGCCATTTTGAACCACACATGCATGCTCGCCATCAATCCCAACTTCAGTCTATCAACAATGATCCCATCATAGCTACAGATTCCCTCATCCCTCCTCTGCTGCCCATGCACGTTCTGCATAATTCTCAATCAGCACAATGAGTGTACTTGCATCTGGAGAATTGTACAGACGTAATAATCCATTCTGAACACCGAACAAGGAATCTTGCTGTCTGTAAGGAGTTTGCACATTCTCCCTGTGTCTGCGTGGGTTTTCCCCAGGGGCTCCAATTTTCTCCCACAGTTCAAAGACATTCCAGGGGTGTAGGTTTATGGGGTGCATGGATGGGTAGCACGGACTCGTGGGCCGAAATGGCCTGTTAGCGTGCTAAATTAAAATTAAATTAAGTCTTCAACAGATTGCTGGAGAAATAATCTTGTGTTTTGATAAAAGGATCAGAAATACCATCATTTGACTCTTTTGGGTCCACTAATTTTCAAGTTTTACCAAGTGTTTTATGTTTAATAATTCCTGTTCATAAATACAGACTTTAATTTCAACATTATCAATGGCTACAATTCTGATAAATGAACCTCCATCATTGTGAAGGGTTTTGTGAGGATTCGGAAATAAAAAAAACTTACTTATATTCATTTGATCAAATGTTCTTCATGACTGTTTTGATACAAAACTTTATTTGTGTTTTAACCTAGAAAAATAACTTCTTATTAGCCAATGGCAGAATCTATTTTCGATCAGACATTTTAACCATGTCAATGCAAGTGTCTGCATTTAGTTTGTTGAAATATGAACGGCAATTTCATTAATCATTCTGAAGCACATCACAGTCCAAAGGACGCATCATTTGTTATAAGGTTCAATGAGTGAGTCTGTTCTTTAATTATCCTCCAAAATTTCTCTTCTCATTCATCATATTGCCACAATACAGTCACAGAAATTGCATCCCACATACTGTCTACATTAAATAAATGGTCTTCTGATTTTAAGGCTAATTGTTCAAAAGTAGCAGTTACCTTTTCCCTCTCCATATTTAACAATGAAGTGCTTATCAATCTAACTTAATAATTTGTGACCTTTAATTGGGCCATGATAGTTTTTAACCTCTTTGTATGTTCTAGTACAGGTTGAATCTCTTTAATCTGGCGACATTTGGCCCTGGCCTTTGTTGGACCACAGCAAATGCCAGAAAACAGAAATTGACCCCTAAGGGAATCCCCTAGGTAAACATATCAAAGGTAGAATAAAGCTTAAAACAGGAAATAATACTGTGGGGTGAACATGGTGAGTGTAGCACTTAGCACAACATCTTTACAGCACCAGGGATTGGGGCATTAGTCCAAACTCCTTATAGACCGCACGAGACTCGAACCCCTGGTGTTGAAAAAGTTGAATCTGCCGCTGTTCACGCAAATTCCTTACAGACAGTGCGTGACTGGAACCCTGGTCCCAATCACTGGTGGTGTAAAGGTTGAATCTGCCACTGTTAGTACAAATTCCTTACAGATAGTGTGGGACTCAAATCTGTCCCGATCATGGCAGATTGCACCTTTACAGCGCCAGCAATAGGACCAGGGTTCGAGTCCTGCACTGTCTGTAAGGAGTTTGTACTAACGACACCTGATTCAAACGTGCCGGACTATGGGATTTGCCGGACCATAGAGCGCAGATAAGAGAGGTACAACCTGTACTCTGTTTCATTTTATCTCTATTATACTGAATACCTCCTAGATGTTTCATTGAGGGTGGAAAGATGATCACATTCCTCAGAGCTAGTCTAATTGTATCTAAAAATGAAGCTTAATTGTGATCACAAACAAATTGTTTCAATAGATGAGAAATATCCTTATTCAGCTTCGGCGATGACTTGAGGAAGATAACTAATTAAAAATTACTTTTCAACAATGTTTTGGTAGCAAAGATGATCATTTAATGACGAGTCATAGCCTTTCAATAACAACAATTAATTCTTCCCATTATCCCCTCATCACTTTGCATGCTACACTTTTCAAATGAATTTATTTTCCTTATTTGCAGAGTTTTCATCACTTTGCTGGTATTTCTGTGGCCACTTTACAGAAAATTGCTCGATTTGGACTAAGTGCATGCAGCAAGAATTTCTGAAACCAAATGTCAGCAATGGGAAGGCTGAAGTGGCAGAAATCTATTGACACAAGGTTAGGAAAATAGAGGAGGTCATGTAGATAGCAATCCCAGTCACAAGCAGAAAAGAAAGTTGCATGCATTTCTCAGTGAGTTAATGGCTGCTAACATTTTGGTGCAAGTAATATTGGTAACATTGGGGTTTCATTCTATCATCCAGCTCATCCAAATGTTTCCACTGGTAGAGAAAATCCCACAATATACTGAATGTCCAGCAAGATTTCTCATTACTGTGACTAATGCTGTTCATTTAAATGAAGAACTGGAAAACTAAATGAAAACACAATGCTGGAGAAACTCAACAGGTCAAACGGTATTTTTTTAATGCAGCAACAATAAAGATACATCACCAATGTTTTGCAGGCACCCAAACCCGTACCCCTCGCACCCCTAACCCCATCATTTTGTTTGGGCACCTGCCTACCTTTTGTCATACCTTGATGAAGGCTTCAAGACAAAAGCGTGGGTGATATAGCTTTGCTACATAAAGTACACTGTTTGACCTGCTGAGTTTCTCCAGCATTGTGTTTTTATGCAATCAAGTCTGCGGACTTTCGTACTTAAATCCTGGAAGACTAAGGAAGTTCAGCAGGACCACCAAGTCCCTCAACAATTTCTGCAGATGCACCATCAAAAGTGTCCTAGCCGGATGCATCACAATGTGGGATGGGAGCTGCTCTGGCCAAGATCCAAAGAAGATCTGGAAGCTGGCGAATGCAGCACAGGACATCACACAAACTTCCCACCACTCCACAAACTCAAGTTACGCCTTCTGCTCCCTCAGAATGCCAACAAACACACCAAGGAACTCATCCACCCCAGCCCCATTCTCTTCTCCCTCTTCCCTCTGGAGAGAAGGGTCAAGAGTGCAAAATCTTGAACCAAAAATTACAAAGGAAATTTCTTCTCCACAGGCATTGGGCTCCTGAATAAACCTCACAATAGTTCTTCCATGCTACCCTTGCTTTGTGCTAATTGATCTTTTCGCTGTAAAAGTACAAAGTGTATTGTGCTCTTGTTGTTCCACTTTGCACTGCTCTACATGTGTCAGAGTTCACTTAAAATATAGAACATAAACCATAGAAATCTACAGCACTGTACAGGCCCTTTGACCTCAGTGCTGTGATGACCTCATAACTTACTCTAACAGCTGCCTAGAATTTACCTACTGCATAATGCTTCATTTTGCTCAGGTCCATGTATGATCTAATAGTCTCTTAAAATAGCCAATTGTACCTGCCTCTACTTAAACTACACCATTTCCAGTCATTCCATGATAGAAAGGATGTAGACACTAGAGAGAGGGTGCAGAGGTGATTTACAAGGATGTTACCTGCATTGGGAAGCAAGTCTTATGAGGAAAGTTTAGCAGAGCTGGGAGTTTTCATTTTGGAGCATAGAAGGATGAGAGGCGACTTGGCAGAAGTCTACAAGATTATGGGAGGCACAGATAGGGTGGACAGCCAGCACCTGTTTCCTAGGGAAGGATCTGCAAACACCAGAAGACATATTTACAAAGTTAACGGAGTTAAGTTTAGGAGAGACATCAGGGGTAAGGTTTTACACAGAGATTTGTGGGTGCCTAGAATGACTTGTTGGGATTAGCAGTGGAATCTGAAACATTGGGTCATTTAAGAGACACTTAGACAGACTCATCACATAGATGAAAGAAAAATGGAGAGATATGGAGTAGGGAGGGTTTAGTACATTTTTGTAGGAAGAATATATGGGTTAGCACAATATAGAGGGTTGAAGGGCCTGTACTGTGCTTTATTGTTCAATGTTCTACCGCCATACTCTTACAGGAGTATGTAAATGACTCTTACATCCCCCTGTACTTGCTCACAAGCATGTTAAAACTATGACTTCACTTGTTAGCCATTTCAGCCCTGGGAGGAAAGCCTCACAATCAATGCCTCTCTGAAAACAAGCCCTTCTCACTAAACCAGGGATAATCTGACAATAAATGTGCAAAAATATTTTCTCACAGTTATGTCACTACCACTGTGTTAGTTAACAGGTAGAGCATTGTGAAACCCTATACAGAACACACATCAGATAAACTGATCCAAACTGCAATGCAAGCCACTGCAGTACCAGGTGTTGGGTGGCATGGTTAGTATAGTTGTTAGCACAACGCATTTACAGCACTAGCGAACTCAGTTAGAATGCAGTGCCGTCTATACGAAGTTTCTGCGTTCTCCCCATGACAGGTGTGTGTTTTTCCTGGGTGCTCCAGTTTTCTCCCACCTCCAAAATGTATGGAGTTATAGGTTAATGGGGTGTGATTGGGTGCATGGATTTCAATGGCTGGAATTGGTTTCTAATGTGTTATAAATAATATTGAAAATTCAATTATCTTTTGGTTTCCCCTCATGGTTTATTGGCTTCAAATACAAGAAAGTCTGCAAATAGAAAAGTTGCACTGATTTAATGGAAGTGAGATGTGTGGAAAATCTGAGAGAAAGATCTGACAAAATCTTCTCCACCCAGGCTTCACAGAAGACAATACTTGCAGGAAAAACATTTATGTTGTTGACCCTTCCATATGCACTCAGATCTGTGATCCATGAGTGACACCTCACATCATGGTCCACACTTCCTAAAGTCACATTCTCAGAAATCTTGTCCTGGGAGCCTTGCAGGTGTTTCTGATGGAATTTTAGACATCTGGCATTTAACTGCATTGCAGGATCCATGAATTTTCAATGTTCAAGGTGGTGAATGTTCCATGTTTGTCAAATTTGACTTCTGCATTCAGAGCTGCTGGGGGTATTTGGCTGCAGTGAAGGGTTAAATGCAGGCATTTAGGGAGGCCATGCCCACATGCATAAACACTAGCCATTTCTGGCTAGTTCGGGCCAAACCACCCCCTCAAATAGTCACCTGTCTCTACCACACACCTTCCTTCAGCATCCAGTGTTGCCTCGCTGGCAGTGTGACACCAGCCTCTTCCTATCCTGGCCGATCCCTCTCACAGCTCACATTGTCTTACGGTCATTTCACACCTCCTTTCTGACACTGCATTTCTGAAGTAATCCTGCAGCCAAATTCCCCCACCAGCTCTGAACACTGAAGCAACACTGACTGAAATTGTAAATTCCCCTTCTCCACCTGCATTCACCTATCGCCTGCCTACCTGTCTGCCTGCCCCTCCAATCTGCCCATTTCTTTCTATTCCTGATGAAGGGTTACGGCCTGAAGCATTGATCTTTTACAGCATTAGGAAGGTGGCTAATCCACAGATTTCAGATTTCATATTTATCAAAGGAGTATATACATAACATCACATACAACCATGAGATTCTTTTTTTCCTGTGAACCAGGCAGAATTACCACTTATTGGTAGTGCAAAAAACTGTCCTCATTATACACATGTAAACAAATAAAAAAATCCCACCAAACTGACTGATCATACAGAAAAAAATTTAAAAAAACAATAAAAAAACACAAGTAATAGTCCTTAAATGAGTCCCTGATTGAGTTTGTTGTTGAGGAGTCTGATGGTGGAAGGGTAGCAGCTGTTACTGAACCTGGTGGTGCGAGTCTATAGGTGTGAAATACCTAGACCTATTCCCTAATGGTAGAAGCGAGAATAGAGCATGTGCTGGGTGGTGTGGATCCTTGATGATTCCTGCTGCTGTCCATCTGCAGTGTTCCCTGCAGATGTTCTTAATGGTGTGGAGGGTTTTTCCCATGATATCCTGGACTGTGTCCACTACCTTTTGCAGGGCTTTACATTCAGGGGTATTGGTGCCCCCATACCAGACCATGATGCAACCGTTCAGCACATTTTCCACAACGCATCTGTAGAAATTTCCCATGGTTTCCAATGCCATACCAAACCTCCACAAGCTTATTTGAATGTGGAATACAAGCCCAGATAGATTTGGGGGCTAATCTGTTATGGACCAGAATAACAATCCAGTCCCATGTATCCTGCTTGGAAATATGTAGTTCAGATGTAGCAGACCAACCACATTCTGGATTCATCTCAAGGGTCAAGATGAAATGATTGTCTGGGAACAAGCAACTTCAACAAAAAGATATTGCTGGTGAATCATGAAATAAATTAACAAGTGCCTTCGAAATGTATAATTTCCTTTGAAGAACTTTATTTAGTATCATCTTTCAAAAAAAGTACCTGTAAATCTGACAACTAAACACTTTAATTTTTCATCTAATAACTTTTCATGCTCATACTTTTTATGTAGAAACAACTTCATTGCTCTCCTGCCAGACTAAAGAAAACTTTTCACTTTATGAGCCATCTTTATCTTGTCATTGACCAGATGAACAATTTAGATTTGGGAGTAAAGGGATGTCACAAAGAGAGAGAATCCAGGTTTAAATCCAGCACTGTCTGTAAGGAGTTTTGAAATTTCTCCCCATGTCTGTGTGGGTTTCCTCCGGGTCCTCTGATTCCCCCACCCTCCTAAACATACAAAGCTGTAGTTTAATTGGATGTAATTGAGCGGGATGGGTTTAAATGTCTGGAGTAAAACATAAAAGTCTGCAGATGTTGCGATTGAAGTAGAAATGAAATGCTGGAGAAACACCATATTTTATATTGCAAAGATAATGATGCACCATCAATAATCACAAACGACTGAAATTGTTATTAACTATAGACTGGATCAGCCATCAACCTCATTGACTGATCAAGGCAGAGTGAAGTGGGAAGCATGCAAAGGGCTATGGGTAGGATTGGTCTTGGGAGGCGTGTCCAGCTGGCAGCAGCCAATTGTAGCACAACAGTGGTTTATATAACCAGGTTTCGGTCCTGGGCCCTTCAGCAAGGTATGAGCAAAATGTAGGAAGGTGCTGGAATAAAATGGTGGGGCAAGAAGGACAGAGGGTGGACATGGTCCCACAGTCAGGAGGTGGATAAGGGAGGAAGGGCACAACAGCAAACAGGGGGAGGAGGGATGGCTGTGTGAATGGAGAGGGAAGGGGGTGGAGAGCTGGAGGAGAGGACACAGAGGGATGGGGAAGAGAGGAAGACAGTGGAATCAGCTTCTATTGTGTTGTAAATCAAATTTAAATTTGAACATAACCAAGTCTGGAGGAGCAGATTCTCTGGCCACTTGCTGACTTGTTGAGTGCAAATTGGCTGCGTTGTTCTCTGAACAATGTCACGTTAAAATGCAGAAAATTTGTACTGTTGGAGCAAAGTTCCAGTCTATTTGATGTTCGTTTTAAATAAGACTTCAACTATTAAGAACAGCAAAAGATCTTAATTTTCCTCATTTGTTTTTCTCTGCTTTTCCTTTCTTGCTCTTGCATCCGTTAACTGATAAAGGCACAGACATCATTGAGCAGGTGATGATCTTGCTTAAGATTATATTTCTGCCTGACACTAAATTCTCACTGGGTTCAAAGGTCTTATTGTCACAATTAAAAAGTGCATTGAACATCAGGATACATTTACAGCCATCCCTGATGAGGCCCAACATTTTTTTCCTCAATTTTATTTCAACCATTTGCATTTATATGTTGTCATTTACAAATCAAAGAATGAAACGGAATTATTTGAACAGAATTTAACTCTAGTAAAAACACAATGCGGAGAAACTCTCATCAATGGCGGAGATCTCATGGCTAATCATTTGAAGTAAAAGAAGACAGCGTGCAGACACCATGGTTGAAGTGAAAACACGATACTGAAGAAACTCAGTAGGTCAATAATATCTTTCTTTCTTTGGCTTGGCTTCACGGATGAAGATTTATGGAGGGGTATGTCCACGTCTGCTGCAGGCTCGTTGGTGACTGACAAGTCCGATGCAGGACAGGCAGGCACGGTTGCAGCGGTTGCAAGGGAAAATTGGTGGGTTGGGGTTGGGTATTGGGTTTTTCCTCCTTTGTCTTCTGTCAGTGAAATGAGCTCTGCGGTCTTCTTCAAAGGAGGTTGCTGCCCGCCGAACTGTGAGGCACCAAGATGCACGGTTGGAGGCAATATCAGCCCACTGGCAGTGCTCATTGTGGGAGGCACCAAGAGATTTCTTTAGGCAGTCCTTGTAACTCTTCATTGGTGCACCTCTGTCTCGGTGGCCAGTGGAGAGTTTCCCATAGAACACGATCTTGGGAAGGCGATGGTCCTCCATTCTGGAGACGTGACACACCCAGCGCAGTTGGGTCTTCAGCAGCATGGATTCAATGCTTGCGGACTCTGGCAGCTCGAGTACTCGATGTTGGTGATGAAGTCATTCCAATGAATGTTGAGGATGGAGTGGAGACAGCGCTGATGGAAGCGTTCTAGGAGCCATAGGTGATGCCGGTAGAGGACCCATGATTTGGAGCCAAACAGGAGCATGGGTATGACAACGGCTCTGTACACGCTGATCTTTGTGTGTTTCTTCAGGTGGTTGTTTTTCCAGACTCTTTTGTGTCGTCTTCCAAAAGCGCTATTTGCCTTGGCAAGTCTGTTGTCTATCTCTTTGTCGATCTTTGCATCAGATGAAATTGTGCAGCCGAGGTAGATAAACTGGTTGACCGTTTTGAGTTCAGTGTGCCCAATGGAGATGTGGTGTGGCTGGTGGTCATAGTGGGGAGCTGGCTGATGGAGGACCTCAGTTTTCTTCAGGCTGACTTCCAGGCCAAACATTTTGGCAGTTTCCGCAAAACAGGACGTCATGCGCTGGAGAGCTGGCTCTGAATGGACAACTAAAGCAGCATCATCTGCAAAGAGTAGTTCACAGACAAGTTGCTCTTGAGCTTGCAGGCTCCTCAGATTGAAGAGACTGCCATCCGTGTGGTACCGGATGTAAACGCCGTCTTCATTGTTGAGGTCTTTATTGGCTTGTTTCAGCATCATGCTGAAGAAGATAGTAAAGAGGATTGGTGTGAGGACGCAGCTTTGCTTCACGCCATTGTCAATGGAGAATGGTTTGGTGAGCTCATTGCTGTATCTGACCCGACAATATTTAGCAAATATAAAGACACACAACCAATGTTTCAGGTTTAGCCCTTCATCAAGGTGTGGGAAGATGTCTGCAGGTGTCTGAACATAAAGGGCAGGGGGAAGGGTGGGGGAAGGAGCACAGAAGGGACGGAGGGCAGGGGGAGGAGGGATGGCTGGGTGAATTGAGTGGGGAGGGGCTGGAGAGCGGAGGGAAAGAGGACAAGAGGAATAGTCAGGAGGGAGAAAGTAGAGTAGGTTTACAGAAACCTGAGAAACAATATTAATGGTATCCAGCTAGAGAGTGCCCAGACTGAAAATCAGGTGTTGTTCCTCCAGTTTACAGGTGGTCTTGGTGGGATAGTACATGAGGCCATGGGAGAGGGACACAGAACTGGTGTTCTCTGCATTATCCACCTATTACTTCTTGCCGTGGCCCTGTCCTCCTGCACGTCATTTTTTTTTCAGGTGCTTGCCTACATTTTGCTCATACTTTGATGATGGGATCAGGGTCAAAACATGGTTTATATATCTTTATCTTTGCTACATAAAGTACGTTGTGTGACCTGCTGAGTTTCACCAGCATTATCTTTTTAACTACAAACTACATTTATGTTTAACTTCAGAATTGAACTTTCACCCAGTTTAAAGCAAAACGCCATGGGTAAGTTTGTTTAGAAAGAGGTAGTTCAATTGGCTAAGATCTGTTCTAATCTCTCTTCTTAACATGGTAAATGAAGAACATACACTGCACCAAATGTTCTGGTTGTGTCCTTCTCTTTCCAATTTTTGGGAAGGGGTATTTCGTACCTTGACTTTAGTTCTTAATATTAATTTGAAACTAAATAATTTTCTTGCTCCCTTTTGAATAAGTGGGCCAACTGGTTTAACTCTGATAGCTTCACAATCCCATGGAGTTGCCCTCACTTCTCTTATTGCAAGAAGGGCCATTTTAATGAGATGGAAAGATGCCGTCCCTTCCACTCACACTCAAGGGTTGTCCGATGCGATGGCACATCTGACTTTGGAAAAAAATTAGATGTTCCACCACTGAAATGAATCTTAACTTTGTTTCTTTATGGGATTCTTTGCTTAATGATTTCCAAAATTTGTAAGATTAACCAGTTTTTGACTTTTGATCCCAATGTTTGCCTTCCTTTTCATATTATTAGTAGTGGACGGCTTGTGTTAGTAGCCTCCGAAGGGAGGGGATTGAATTAGATATTTAGTATAGAGTTTTTATTTTTATCTCTTTTTAATGTTACATAGGTCTCAGTGCTATTTACATTGCTAGATGAGATTTGTTAATATTTTATTTTATTGTAACGTACCTATGGACCATTTATTTGATAAAACCAATGAAAATATTGAAATGAGAGCGAGAAAGAGGAAGAAGAAGGAAAATATTTTGAGAGGAAACTCTGGATCGTAGAGCTATAGCAGGTGAAGGCGTGGCCACCACCAATTGTAAAGGTTTTTTTTTAATTTGGAGACCCAGCACGATAGCAGACCATTTTGGCACACAAACCCACGCTACCCAAATTCACCATGTGACCAATTAAAATTCAAACCCCTAGGCCTCTGAGGAAACCCACGCAGACACGAAGAGAACGGGCAAACCAAAGCAATGGTGGATTCAAAACCACAATGCTGCCGCTGTAATCGCATTCCACTAACCTCTAGGCTAACCGTGCATTCAGAATTGGTGCAGATCCCGGACTTAAAATAGTGCTGAGATTTCAGACAGGTGTAAGTCTAGGATGGTGGTTCTCAACCTTCTATTTTCCCCACTCATATACCACCTTAAGTAATCCCTTACTAACCACAGAGCTCCTATGGCTCCCTATGGAAAAATTACAGTGACCCTAGTTCGAATCTGGTTCTGTCTATAAGGAGTTTGTATATTCTCCGCATGTCTGGGTGGGATTCCTCCGGGTGATTTGTTTTGCTCCCACATTCCAAAGATGTACAGGGTTAGTAGGTTAATTGGTTGGGTGGCAGGGGCCTGTTACTGTGCTCTAAATCTAAAACTAAAAATAATGGTGTAAAGTATAATTTTGATAGCAATCTAAAACTTATAATTTCTCCTGATATTCACACTCAAGCACTGCTGTTGAGGTTGGAGCCAGGCACACTGGCACCATTTTGTTACTTGGATTATGACATGTTAGTTTAGTGACATTGTTGAGTGGCAGGAGGTCAGGGAAAGGCTTGCGAACACTTCATAATTCCCGTTCCACTTCACAGTCTGCTTGTAAATTTCAGCATTGACAGTGCGTTCCCAATGAGACCAGGTAAAGGAATTGCAGTCCAATATTAGTACACCACAATTTGCTGAATTCTCCGTCTATCCCGAATTCATGCTGGAAATATAAATGGTCATTACAAGTCGGTATATTTTTTACTTATCGATAAGATGTGCCGATACTCCTAAAGTTGCCATTTACAACGTGTCCACTAAATTGTTCCACCATTTTATTGAACCAATGAACATTACAGTACAGAAAACAGGATCTTTGGCCATTCTAGTATGTACCGAAGTATTATTCTGCCCAGTCGCACTGACTTGCTCCCATTCTGTAGCCCTCCAAACTCCTCCTATCCATAAAACAGTCCAAATTTTTCTTAAATGTTAAAATTGAGCCCGCATTCACCACTTCATCTGGCAGCTCATTCAACACTCCCACTAATTTCTGTGTGAAAAAGTTCCCCCAATGATCCCTTTTAAACTTTCCCCTTCGACCCTTAACCCATGTCCTCTAGTTTTAATTTAATCTAACCTCAGTGAAAAAAGCCTTTCGATACCTATCATAATTTTGTATACCTCCATCAAATCTCCCCTCATTCTTCTGCACTCCAGGGAATAAAGTCATGACCTGTTTAATCTTTCCCTGTAACTCAGTTCCTGAAGTTCCAGCAACATCTTAGTAAATTTTCTCTGCATTGTTTCAACCTTTTCTGAAGTTAGGTGACCAAGGCTGCAGAGAGTACTCCAAATTTGGCCTCACCGATGTCTCATACAACTTTACAACTCCAATACTCAATAATATGATTTATGAAGGCCAATATGGCAAAAGCTCTCTTTACAACCCTATTTACCTCTGATGCCACTTTCAAAGAATTATGCATCTGTGTTCCCAGGTCCCTCTGTTCTACCGCATTCCTCGGAGCCCTACTATTTACCGTTTATGTCCTTTCTTGGTTTCTCCTTCCAAAATGCAACACCTCACACTTGACTGCATTAAATTCCATTGAAATCAAGGATGATCACAACTTTCTTAAATTCATGTTGTTTTAATCATTACGACCATTCCTTCATAAAATAACCTCGGGCTCTTGGGGAATTATGGATTTAAATGATGCATCAGCAATTCAATTGACTGCACTTCAATTAAAGTTTCAGCAAATTACTTTGCCTGCCTGCTGGGAGACTTTTAGGGGGTTTCATTAACTTGATGTTTGTCACTGTTTTGTTATTATCTTATGATTGCTCAACTACATTTAAAATGTGGCTTTCCATCTTTCAAATGACTTTTAGAGATGGCCAGGTTCGTGTCTGGAACTAACAGGGTACAAATTTCATTTGAGACTCCTCAAATAATAACAATGGTCAGGGCTGGGCGGCACCAAGAAACACAAGAACTCAACGAGTGGAGCAACTTGTGCAGAGGCACAAGGTGTTAGCTGATATTTCAGCTCAGCGAGCCTGTGTCAAGATCAAAATGGAAAAGGAACGATTCCCAGTATGTTGCAGTTCAAGGAGAGTGGTGGGGGATGGCTGGAACCTGATGGAGAGAAGATGGTAACAGGTAGAACCAGATGGGCCAGGAATAAGAGGGGGGTGGGTGAGGTGGTGGTGGGGGTTGGGGGGTGGGTGGGGAGGTTGGGGTGTTGAACAAAGGTGGATGGTCAGATGAAAGAGGGTGGTCGGTGATGATTGGAACCCGATGGAGACGGGATGGTGGCAGGTAAAACCAGATGGGGCAGGGAGAAAAGAGGAGGTGGGGTGGGGTGGAGAACAATGGTAGATGATGAGTGAATGTGGGAAGAGAACACTGGGAGTGTGGCTTTCCTGAATTTGGAAAATTCAATCTGGTAAACTAATGTTATTTATTAGTTACAAGAACCACACACAGTGAGAAAGGTTCTTCTGTGACCAGACTAATAGGTCATTTCAAAAAATCAATCGCCTGTGTAAAGTGTCAGATTGCAAAGAAAGGCTATTCAGCACCAAGCAAGGGCAGCATGGGAGCACTGTTGTGGGGTTCAATCAGGAGCTCAATAACTGTGGAGAAGAAACTATCTATAACCCTGTCAGTGTGTGCTATCACACATTTACACCTTCTCTGTGATGGGAAGAGGTGTAAGAAAATGTGTTCATGGTGTGATGGGTTCTGTAGTATGTTGGCTGTCTCTCCTAAGCATTGGGAGATGAAGAGGGAATCCATAAAGGGGAAAGAAGCTTGTGTTAACTTCTTGCAAACAGAGTGGAGGTTATCCACTTAATGCAAAGGAGGCTGTGATGTGAGCATCAAGGTCTTTAGAAAGTGGTGACAGGACAGGAGTCACAAAAGTGCCGGGCACAGGAAGGGGTAGCTTGGCAGGGAAAAGTAGACCAGGGAATCAAGATGAGAATGGTCCCCAAGGAAAGGTGGGGGAGGGGGAGGAAGAGGAGAAGTTTTAAGTGGGGGTGGGATCATGTTAGAGTTGCCTCAAATGGCAGCGGATGATGCAGAGGCTGGTGGATGAAAGGTGAGGACCCAAGTGTCCACCTCCATTTCATCCAGGGAGAGATAATTGATGAGAGATGACACATGAGTAGTGGAGGAAATATGTGTGAGGGACTCGTCAACCTTAGCAGATTACAGAAATGGTAGGACAGATTAGAGGCCCTGTATCCTGAGTGACTTACATCACAACAATTTTGACAGTCTACAAGACATAGATCTGGAGTCTAATAGAATCAAAGAGGAGGAAAAACACCTTATACACCATCTTGGCAGTCTCCGAACAGGCACCATTAATATTGACCTTCAATTTCCTTTAACACCCCCCTCCTCTCTCTCTCTCACTCTCTCTTTCCCTCACTCCCCTATCTCCTTTCCTCAAGTTCTCCATAGCCTTCCCTTCTCCTATCAAAGAATCAGCCCTCCTCCCACTCCCCTATCACTTCTCAGCTTTTTTTCCTCTTCTACACTTCCTGCTGTGTAGCCTTTCATTCTTCCCCTTTCTTCCTCCTCTTCTCCTATACCCTCTGCCCGCTTTTCAATTCAGGCATCAGCCTGTTTTTCTTTATCCCTGACAAAGGTCCCAGCATGAAGTACTGATTACACTTAATGTTCTATGGATGCTGCGTGACCTGCTGAGTTTCTCCAGCATGTTTGTGTATTGCATTTAACCCCAGCAGCTGCAGACTTCCTTTGAATCTGAGCAAATGCTCCATTTACTTGGATGAATTCTTGTGCTGGGATGAAACATGATTGGCAACTGTTTATCAACAGAAGCAGATATTCCATCTATCACCAGTGAATGGAAGCTGCCCTGTACACCAAACTATAGAAGGTAGTGAACATAGCTCAGAACATCATGCACACACCCTTCACCTCCATGGATTCCATTTACATCTCCCGCTACCTAGGAAGAGCAGCCATCACACCCTGGAGAACATTCTCTTTTACCTTCTTCCACTGTAGAGATTCAAGAGTGTAAAACCTCAGGCTTAAAGACAGCCTCTTCACTGCAGCCATCAAGCTCCTGAATGAACCCCATAACAGTGCTATCATTCAACACTTGTTTGTGGCTCATCAATCTCTCTTTTCATTGTAATCCTATATTCTGTAAATTGTGCACTCTGTACAGCTCTATGTTTAACAAAGATAACTCTGATGAGCTGCTCGCAGAAGAAACTTTCTCATTATATTGGACTATCTACAAATGCATTGCCGCGACTCACCTGGGGTTTTAAAACTTCAAGTCTCTATGATCTTGAAGGAGGAGAGAGACAGGAACTGAGAACACCACTATCTGCATGGTTCTCCTTCAAGTTGCATTCCCTTTTGACTGAAAATTTGTATTGCTGTTCCCTCATTGTGATTGGAAGTCCTCACCCCTTCCCTTTACAGGCAAATGAAAGAAAGCAAACGTTGTTCTCATGAGAACAACACCTATGGGAACAGGATCTGACTGTTGGAATTCAGAAAGGTTTAAACGATAATTGATTGAAATAGAATAGGGTTATTTTCATGAACTCAACGTCAATTACGTTTCTGGCAATTGAAGCAATTGCTGTCATTTTATGGTAACATTCTATGGTCTGAATTGTAACCCCAAATGGTCAATCACCAACAACAAGAGACATATTTTGATAGGAAGAAAGACTTGCCTTGATATTAGGGCAGTAAAACCCTTGGTATCCAGCACATATGGGGAATGGTAGATGCTGGATGTGAATTTTCTGGTTGCTTGAGATTGTTGCATGGTTTGGCAAACTATCGGTGAGGCGTGCCAATTTTAAACTTCTTTATTTTTTTACCTTTTTATTTTCCTTGATTCTTATTTTGCCAGTTGCTTAAGGCCGCCGGTTTTTTGAATTCCAGATAACAGTAATTTTACAGTATTCTGCTTCTTGGTTACACACTGTAAATCAGTTTTACATTACAGGCATTACCCAGGCACATAATTTCCAAACATATGGAAGGAAATCATCAGTTATTGGAAAACTGTTTGTATTTTTTCCTCATTCATTCCTTCTGCCCTGCCAAAAGATTAGATCAATCCTCGAGGTCACCGTGTCATGTATGGGGAATATATTTAGAATTCAGTGAACACATTGAACTACCAAGGAACATGAATGAAAACCAATGATGGATGGAATTCTGATGTGCTGCCCATAGGGATGGTTGGTTGGACGGACAGTTTAATTAAGTTGGAGCTGGTGCACAAGGGAGCAAAGCATGAAGAAAATGTACATTTTTTTCAAGAGTCGTTTACTGGTCAGTCACCTGTCTCCAGGCAGAGACAGCAGTGCATGAAATGGGGAACATTTCTATGAATTAATGTCTTCCATACACAAGAAGGAAATAAATGATAAAATGGTTCTTTTGTATGAGGAAGAATGTATTTACACAAGGAAAGAAATGATTGAGAATCACAAAACAGCCTCTATCCTCAAAGACCCCAACCATCCAGGCCATGCCCTCTTCACTCTGCTACCATTGGGGAAAAGGTACAGGAGCCTAAAGACAAGCACTCAACGGCTCAAGGACAGATTCTTCCCCGCTACCATCAGATTCCTGAATAATCATTGAACCAGACACAGCCTTACTTTTCATGCACGACTATTTTATTTTTTTTAATATATAAATTATTGTTATAAGATGGTTCATAATGTTTGTACTGTGACGCTGCCACAAAACACTGAATTTCGTTACTTGTTCATGAAAATAAATTCTGATGTTGATCCTGTATTGGACCAACTTGCTGAAAAAATCTTTCGCTTCTCCACAAATAAGAAATAAATCAAGACATTTCAATGCACTCGATGGACATTAAGGCATTTCTGATTGAGAAATGCATGAATTGGCTATGGAATGGTTTAGGTCATAGACAGTGATCCTTTTCTTCCCATGTTCTCTTATACGCCTTCTGCACTGAAAACACTACATCAATGCAAAACAGTCTGAACTTACATCTTTGTGAATGTTATGGTGTAATTTACAGTCAGAACCTGCCCTAACTCCAGAACAAAATAAAGTCTCTTCTCTCTAAATTTAATCTTTCAGAAAAATGTTCATCAAATATTTATTTCACAACCTTCATCATTAATAAAACAATCATGGAATTCCTGAAATGTTATATTTTACTTTGCAGGAGCTTGCACTCAAATTTTTTATCATATTTCGTATATTATAAAATTAATTTCACTTTAAAATGTTGCCCAATTGGTTGTAAATTAAGATAACCTGGTTCTGACTCAGTAAATATTGTTCTTTCCAACAATATTACATTATTAGAAATATTGTTTGACCTGTTGAATTTCGCCACCTTTGCATTTTTACCATTGTTCTTTTTTTCTCCCTCTCTTTCTCTTTCATTCCTTCTTTATCTTTCTTTTCTTTCCTTCTTTATTTTTTCCTTATATATTTCTTTTCTTCCTTCCTTCCCTCCTCTTTTCTCTCTTTCTTTCTCTCCTTTCTACCTTCTTTTCTTTCTTACTTTCTCTCTTTTTTCTTGCCTTTTTTCCTTTCTCCTTCTTTCCTCCCTTTCTTTTTTCTTTCTTTCTCTCTTTACTTTTCTTTCTTTCTTTTTTATTTCCTTCTGTCTTTCTTTCCATCCTTTCTTCTTTCTTTTTTTATTTCTTTCTTCCTTCTTTTCATTCTTTCTCTCTTTCTTACCTTTCTTTCTCTCTTTTTCTTTCATTCTCTCCCTGTTCTCTCTCTCTCTCTCCCCTATCTTATCTCTCTCTCTCTCTCTCTCTCTCTCTCTCTCCCCACCCCCCCTCTCTCTCTCTACCCACCCCCTGCAAATTTACCACGTTCTTGAGAATTTCTGGGCAGGCTAAATATGGAGACAAAAATACAATGGCTAATTTTTATCCCTTCTACATTTCGAACCTGTATTCAAATCCAGTGCTGCTGTAAGGAATTTCCACATTATTCGCCTTGATCACGTGGTGCTCTGCTTTCCTCTGAGATTGCAAAGAAATGAAGGGTTAGAAGGTTAATTGGTCACGTGGATGTATTTGGTCAGTGCGTGTTAATGGGCTGAAAGGGCTTGTGACTGCGCTGTATCTTTAAATTTAAAAAATGCTTCATTTCAGTCCTGACTAAATATTGACATTGCAGTGAGTAAAATATGATGGTCGTGATTTTTAAGTTAAAATCAAACTGCTGGGGGAACTCAAGCAGCATCTTGGAGCAATGTTTCAGGTCAAGACTGTGCATTAGGAATGAGAATGTGAAGGCAAGTTAGCCAATAGAAAGATGTAAGGAAGATATGAGTCAGGGTCTGATCTGGCAGTTGACAGGTGGAACGAGGTGAAGTGGAGGATGTTATGCAGTTGGACCAGGGAGGGTAGGGGCGATGAGGGAAAGAAGGTTGGCAGGTGATAAATCGAGCAAAACACAAAAGTCTTGTAGTTAAAACACAGAAATGCTGAAGTTTTGCATTCTAATAGGAGGCAAAGATATAAAACCCCATGATGAAGGGCTCAAGCCCGAAACGCCGGTATTATATATTTACCTCCTATGGAAGCTGCGAGCTCAGCTGAGTTCCTCCAGTGTTTTTGTGTTTTGGGGTGTTAAAAAGATAATAGAAGGATGATTTACGTGCACCTCTTCCAACTTCCAACTTATTGCATTCGCTGCTTTTGATGTCTATGTCAACTGGACCAGCCTTAGGAGCCATTTTGTAGAGCACCTGCACTCCATCTACAAAGGCTATTTTGAGCTTTAGGTTCCTTGCCATTTCAACATCTCTTCCCATTCCCACATCGATTCATCAGTCCCCTGCATTTGGCATCTCTATGGTAGGCAATCTGGAAGAAGGTTTAAGGTTATTTTACTGTCATGCAATTATACATTTAAAAATATGATTCACTTTAACATTTATCTGCCATTAGGCAAACAAAGATTCTCTATAAGCAAGAAAGTGTAAAAGAGATAGGTAGGCTGATTTTTAAAATTTAAATTTAGACATACAGCACAGTAACAGGCCATTTTGGCCCATGAGTCCATGCTGCCAATTTATACTCAATCAACCTACACCCCCAGTGAGAGAAAATCAGAACCCCTGGGGAAAACTCGCACAGACACAGGGAGAACTTACAAAATCCTTACAGACAGCACAGGATTCAAACCCCAGTCTGGATCACTGGCACTGGAAAAGTGTTGTGCCAAATACTATGCCAACCATGCAGCCCTTTCACCCATTTTAAGCACCTACCACTCTTTCACAGAGAGAGTGGTAGGTGTCTAGAAAAGACTGCCTGGCACAGTGGTGGAAGCAGATACAGCAGTTGTGTGCAAGACAGTGATCACATGAATATGGAGAGAATAGAGGGGCATGTATCATGTGCAAGCAGCAGAGTTTTTAATTTAGGCATCATGTTCGGTGAAAACATGGGCTGAGGTATGAAAAGTCAACTTGCACTGTAATGAAATAAACAGCAGAATCAATTAAACATAAAACTGTTTCCTTTATTCCACCTTGTTAATGTTAGCGGGAGTTAGGTTGTACAAAGAAAGAGTTTAATAACTTGTTCTCTACACTGAATCCCACTCAAAGCATACTGAGCATTCATTTAAATAGGGGTCTGTGTGAGACCTTACAAGTTGCACACTAGTTTCACACACCTGGTGATTTCTATTTTTACAACAATGTTTCCTGTGGTGTCTGCAGACAAGCTGCCAAAAACAGGACGAACTTGGTGTTAGATACTATCTCATTATTGCAAAGGGAAGGTCATGTTAGAAGGCAGTCACATTTTCATCTATGTTACAAGGCCATATTTTCACCCAGTTCATTAACCCTTTGTTAAGCATATTCATTAAACTTATTCGTTCACAGGGGGACCTGCCCCTGAGGTGTTCTGTTCATTTTTAACTCTGAAACAAAGCAAAAATCTCAGGCCACTTCTGGTAACCATCTTCATTTTATGTAACTGGGTTATTGATTCCTCCATCAGCAGATTTTTTTTTCCATATTTCTTCTGTCTGCACTCTTCATGATATCAACCATTACTGTCAATTCCCAGGATGACCTCTTCTGTTCTAAAGAAATCAACATTAACATCTGCGCCTATCCACACCTGAAATACATTTTATGAACCTCATTTGCACTGTAACTAAAAGCCTTTCCCATCCTTTCTGAAATGTAACAAGTGGAACTGGATGCATTATTACACCCAGTGTTTTAACAGGTTCATCGGCTCCTCCCTGCTCTTCTATATTGTCTCTTGACATAAAGCTCAGCATCTGCAATGCCTTTAAAACCATTTTCTCAACCTGCTCTTCCACTCTCAATGAATTATGTTTGTAGAGCACATTGCCGCCCCCACTCTATATATATGTTTAAATATTTTCTTTAAATTTTTTGCTTGAATCATCCTAAATATTTTTTTATTTGTAAAATATATGTTCAGATATATGTACGATACATAATGCACTGATACAATAGTTTATATATGATAACCTAAACTGTATACGGTTGCTTTCTGTTAAGTCGCAGATCTAAGTGGAGGATACGACTGCTAAAATATTCTACAAGCCACCTAAGACCATGAGTCATGGAAGGCCATTCAGTCCATCAAGTCAGCTCTGTCATTCCATTATAGCTGATTTACTATCCTTTTCAAATTCCATTCTCCTGCCTTCTCCCCATAACCATTGATTCCCTTCCTAATCATGAAGCCATCTACCTCTGTCTTAAATATCCCCAATGGCTTGGCATCCACAGCCAATATGAATTCCACATATTCACCACCTTCTAGGGAAAGAAATTCTTCCTCATCTCTGTTTTAAAGGGAGATTTTTTTTGCATTCTGAAACTGCACCCTCTGATCCAAGACTCCCCACCATAGGTTATGTCATGGTCATGTACTTACCTTCATTGGGAGGAGGAGAGTGGGCATCAGTGTGGTAGTGAACCAATGAGAAGGTGAGAAGAGTTTAGCTGGGTGGTGTTTTAAGAATTGAAGAATGCGATGTTGTGTCTAATGAATAATAAAATGAAAGAAATGAGTGAGAGTATTCTTTATTTGTTTGTAAGCTGTGGTAAATCAGTATAGTTACAGAAACATCCTTTCCATGTCCACTCTATTCAGGCCTTTCAGTATTCAACACGTTTCAACTAGATTTCTCCACCCCCCCCCACCCCAACTCTAAACTCCAGCATGTAAGTCATCAAATGCTCCTCATATGATAATTCTTTCATTCCGCAGGTCATTCTCGGGAAGTCCTCTGGACCTTCTCCAATGCCAACACATCCATCCTCAGATAAGATCCCAAAACTGCTCACAATAATCCAAGTGCAGTCTGAGCAACACTGCAACATTATATCCTTGCTTTTATATTCTGTCTCTCTCAAAATGAATGATAGCATTGCATTTGCCTTCTTTGGTACTGACTCTTCCTGCAAGTTGTTAACCTTTGGGGAATCTTGCACATGGATTCCCAAGTCCCTTTGCATATCCGATTTCTGAACTCATTACCAGTTTAGAAAATAGTCTACGTTTTTATTCCTCCATTTTTGTCATTTCTTTTCCCAATCTTCTAACCTGTTTAAATCATCTGCAGACGCAGTGCTACTTAACTCTACCTTCCCTTCCACCTATATTTGTATTAACTGCAAATTTAGTCCATGAAGCCATCAATTCCATCATACAAATCAGTGACAGATAATGTGAAAATAAGGGGATGCAGCATTAAACCCTGTGGAACCCATTCGATACTGGCAGCCAATCTTCCATCAATGCTCATATGTTTCCTTGAACACCATGGACCCTTATCTTGCTTAGCAGTCTCATGTGCACCACCTTGTCAAAGGTCTTCTGAAAATCCACGTGAACAGCATTCACTGACTCTCCTTTCTTTGCCCTTCCGATTATTTCCACCAAGAATTCCGACATGTTTGCCAGGCAAGATTTCCTCTCAGGTAAACCATGCTGACTTCAGCCTCTTTGGGGCAGCACGGTTAGCGGAATGCTATTTCATCACCAGCGATTTGGGTTCAAATCCGGCATCGTCTGTGAGGAGTTTGCACCTTCTCCACGCGTCTGCGTGAGTTTTTCCTGAGTTATCCAGTTTCCTCCCACCCTCCAAAATGTAGGTTAATTAGGGTGAAATTTAAACCCAGCACGGGTTTAAATGGCTGGAATTGACGTCTACCTGTAAATAAATTGAAATTTAACCATATCTCTCCAAAAAACCCCAACACCTCATCCTTAAAAATAATAGATTCTCCCATCTTACCAACCATGAAAGTTAATCTCACCAACCTATAATTTCATGTCTTTAGTCTCCCTCCCTTCTTAAAAAGTGGAGCAACATTTTGTAATTTCCTAGTCCTCCAGAACCATGCCAGAATCTATGCAAAAAGAAGCAGAGAATTGGACCTGAAAGGTTACCTTGTGCTCACGTACGCAGCCTTGCCTGCTGAGTTTCCAGAACACTCTATTTAGATTTCCGGCAGCTACAGTTTTTCGTCTGTTTCTCAGTGTGTTATTTTTCTGAATAAAATCATTTTATATCTATAACGATGCCTAAAGTCGAACCAATTTGGAGCATTTTACATGGAAACAAAGTGGTGTCCCTGAGCTATTGTGTACTGCTGTTATATTCCCTTGGTGGCAGTTCAGCAGACTGCTCCTGTCATTTCAACTCAGGACTGCAGTATAAGACTCCTGTGAAAAGTCCCAATTCAGTTGTGAAATGTACTGCATGCATAAGGGCTCCATGTCAGATCTTAATTGTGTTAAGTTCTTGCTGCATATAATTCCAGACTCATTGATGAAGTGCTCCTCACAAGAGTGAACTCGACATCCTTCTTTGCCTATCTAAAAGAGCTGTCATCCATTTGTTCTGCAAAGTGAAAGGTTCAAGTTCAAGTTCATTGCCATCTGATTGTACAAATACATACCCAACCTGACCACACAACATATCTCCAGTCTATAGTGCATGCACAGTTTACCCAACATATCTCCAGACTATAGTGCATGCACAGTTTACCCAACATATCTCCAGACTATAGTGCATGCACAGTATACCCAACATATCTCCAGTCTATAGTGCATGCACAGTATACCCTACACACAAACAACATGCATACACATAGTGACCCAAAATAAAAATAATAAATAACTTATGGGTTTCTACAATTGTTCAACAGTATCACCTCCTGTTGGAAGAAGCAGTTCCCCAGCCCAGCAGTCCTGGTTTTTAGGCTCCTGTACCTCTTCCTCGAAGGTAGTGTCTCAAAGATACTGTGGGCTGGATGCTAACAGTTCTCAATGATTTTCTTAGTTCTCTTTACACACCATTCCCTGTAGATATTGTTAATAAAGGGCAGACCCCAGTGATCTCAGCAGTTTTAATCACCCTTCGTGCTAACCTCCGATCAGGTGCTTTGCACCTACCATACCAGACTCTGATACGGCCAGCCTGGACATTTTCTTTTGTGCTCATGTTGAATATTGTTAAGATGGAGGCTGGTAGCCTTGCCCTCCCAATTATCCTTAGAAAATGTAGGCACTGCTGTACCTACCTGATTAATGAGGAGGTGTGTGGGTCCACGATAGGCCATCCTTTAAATGGACACCAAAGAACCTTGTGCTTCCCACTCTCTCCATGACAGAGGCATTGATATAGAATGGGGAATGGCCCTTCATTTTCCTAAAATCCTGCTTTAACTCTATGAATCCAGAGTATTAAGTTAAAGGTGCAAAAGGAATTGAGGAGTTTGCTTCTTGGAGTTCAGAGAAACATCAAAAGTGTGAGTTTCTGTAATAGTATATTTCCCAAAATGTGTTCTCAAGCTGATATGAAGTGCTTTTTACCTCATATGGGTGTACAAATGAATGCAAAGTTTACTGTTAATGTTTGGATTTAAGTCTTGATGAGATCTCCCATATAACAAATTAACAACATACTGTGTATGATTAACACATAAGCCGAGAGAAAATATAATATAAAAGGAAGAGAAAAACATCATAATAAATATTCATATTTGGGCAGTAGTGTAAAAAGTATGTTGTGTTAATCATATAAACAGATCTTTGGTGGTCTTGGAGTAATATTTGTGATTCGGGTGATATGGGGAGGTTCATGAGCTTCATAGCTCAGCACACTAATCTTGAACCAAGAGGTGCTTGACTTCTACCTTGTGTACCTACCCCTGAAGGTAGCATGGAGAAGAGAACATGGCCCAGGAAATGGGGGTCTTTTGTGACATTGGCTGCCTTCTTGTGGCAGATGTCTTCAGTGGGTTGCAGACTGGTACCCGTAATGGACTTGGCTATGTCTTTCACTATATGCAGCTCATCTGTGTCCTATAGAGAAGACCTTTGAGACATGTAGTCCTACAAGAATCAAGTATTTTTGTCTGCCAGACCATAGACCATCCATTTATAATAACGACACAAAATATGACAGATGTTGGTGCTAATACAAGGTCTAGACTCTAGACCCAAAACATTTCCTGAGTATTTCTCTCAACAGATATTGCTGAACACATTGAGTTCTTCCAGTAATTTTTAACCTTTTATTCACTAACCTACACTAATTACTTTCCAGTCTTTTTTTTTGCACACATAACTTTGTATATCCATTATCAAGTCATTGATAATTGCCCCTTAAATAAATAACTTGCTCAGCCTATTTCAGAGAGATGTTTGACATCAATAGTAACCAGTGAGTCTGGAGTCACTTCCAGGCCAGGCCATGGAAGGACAGCACATTTCCTATTCTGTAGGATATCAGTAAATAAGAAAGATTTTTTTTTTGTTGGTATCTGTTAAAGGAGCTCCAGGTTTATTCCACAAATTTAAATTCTCTCAGTGGCGGAATTCAAACTCCAGATTAATAATCCCTTCTTGGTAATCCACCACCTCCCATGCTGTTAGTTCAATCTTGTCCAGGCCTGTCCCGGTAAATCTTCTGGAAGGTTATATCTAAAAAATGGAACATGATGGGAAAATCTTAAGGTGATTTTTTTTCGATCAGCAGCCCAAGCTCCATAAAATACACCCAAGGGTCTTCAGCAATAAAAATTCTCTTTGTTCACTATAACTAAAGCCACAGGCAGATACCAACACTCTCCTGGTTCATCATGATTGAAAGGCTTCAGGAACCACAAGAATCCTGTGTTGCATCTTGGAAACACAGCAGCATGACAATATTGCAACGGCGTGCACATTGCAAAGCCATCGGACAGACAAACCGGATCAGCACAGCTGACTGATGTCATCCTGTTCACGTTAGCAATAGCAGTGCTGTTTCAAACCACGGGTGAGAGAAGAAGGGGAAAAAAAAATTAAAGCAATAAGTAAGAGCCTGACAAACTCAAACAGTAATAAGGCCATATTTTGAGACTTTGCTCTTGCTTTCCCTGTCAGAACTACCCCATCATTCTGGTGACGCTTTGGATTACGGTTAAGGTTCTTAATGAGGCACTCATCTCATTACTGTCAAAGAAAATTATTCATTCCCAAAACTATAGTAAATGTACTGATTTGTACTCGCTGGAGTTTAGACGATTAAGAGGAGATTTAATAGAAACGTTCAAAATTCATAAGGGATTTGACAGGCCAGATGCAGGAAGATTGTTCCCAATGTTGAGCAAGTCTAGAACCAGGGGTCACAGTTTAAAGATAAAGGGGAAATCCTTTACGACTGAGAGGAGGAAGAATTTTGGTGAATTTATGAATTCTCTGCCACAGGAAGTGATTATAACTATATTTAAGAGAGAGTTAGATTTAGTACTTGTGACTAGGGGGATCAGGGGGTATGGAGAGAGAGAGCTGGAACAGGGTACTGAATGGATGATCAGCCATGATCAAAATGAATGGCGGTGTAGGCTTGAAGGGCCAAATGGCCTCCTCCTACACCTATTTTCTATGTTTCTATGTTTCTAAAGAATGAAATACTTTTTTTTGCCTTATCATATCCTTTACAGTGAGACCAATTTCTTCCTTCCAAACCAGCTTGTTTCCTAAATAGAATAAATGACCGCAGCAAATTCTGTGGCATGAACAAGGCCTCAAAGGACGTATTTTTCTCCTTCTTTCTTCAATAATGTTGTGATTTATTCAGTCTGATTTAACTCAATGAAACGGGACACAATAAATAATGATAATAAAACTTCATTAACTGTTGTGTGTTGAAAATAATTTTCAATGTAACCCAGATTTTTCACCTGAACTCTTGAGGGAACAGGGTGAAGTTCAACACAGCGTTTCTTTAGTTTTTCCAATCTCCATCCACACTTTCACCAAATGCAAGAGGAATTGTTGCTTTCCTAACTTTGACGTCAAATCCCAATGTCCATATAGGACTTGACCCTCTGGAGCAGCACAGTTAGTGTAGCAGTTAGCGTAATACTATTATGGTGCCAGTGATCCAGGTTCGAATTTGGCGCTGTCTGTAAGGAGTTTGCATGCTCTCCCCATCTCTGTATGGGTTTTCCTCGCATGCTTTGGTTTTCTCACATCTTCCAAAAATGTTTGAGATTGTAGCTAATTGAGCGATGCAGGTTTAAACAGCTGGAATCGGCTTCTACTGCGCTGTAAACAAAATATTTTTAATTTAAAATGACATGATAATCGATTATTCATCAAAAACACATGAGACTGATATTTTTTGTAAGAGAAATATTGGAAGATTTATAGTGGTAAGATTTCTTTTCAAACATCTCCTGCAGTCCAGTCTGGCTGCAGAAATATCTGGTGTCTCATTATTCTGTCAGCTTCCACAATCATACAATGATCCTTGGCAACTTTTTTATTTCATCCATAACTTCAATAAATATGGTCTTTCCTAAACTCTCACTTCTAATTTTCAAGTTTATTGATGTGCATTCTCTCCTCACCACCTAGGTCACAGGATAGTTGTAGTCAATATGTGCAAGAGCAATGAAAACTTTTCTTATACAACTCCATTTTTAATACAGCTGTGCTGAGCAACCCAAGTAATTCTCAGAGGCAAGATGCTTGTCTAAATTTGAATGAAATACAGACTGGACAGCCTGCAATAAGTAAAATAATCTGGAGTTTGAGATGATGTATTTGCTTCTTACTGCTTGATAAACAATATAAAAGCACAGTGGTCTTTGGGCCAAGATGGCAGCATCCATGCTCAGCATTGGGCCATGAGGGTTGGTGACTATGAGGGATTATTTAACTAGTACAGGGCACCAGAGCAGTAGAAGACTCCTACAACCGCCCCCTCCCACCTTGCCCCACCGACTTCCCGTCCATGCTCTCTTCCTCCTGCCGAGAAGGGGAAACTAGGGAGTCAATCCTTCAGGGAAGATGACCACGGCAATGGACCAGCAGCTATAGGACCCACACTGGATGCTGGAGACTGGCTTGTGGAAGCCAAGCATTAGAACTTGCACAGGAGGCTGTGCAGTTACAGAGGTTGTAGAAGCACTGACAGCGAATCCACGGACAGTCAGTGTCTCTGAAGAGACTTTATTTTGCTTCCTTTTCTCTTATTGGTGGGAACATTTGGCAATCTTAACGGCACCTCTGTGAGCGCCTTAACAGCAAACAAAGGTCATGTATTATCACATGACAAAAAGGAAATCTTAATACTTATGTCCTCAACATAGATTATTGTCCACCACTAATTCTCCTTTTTTTTTAATATTTTATATAGAAGTTTTTTCCATACATGTAATTAATAAATCTTTATAAAATAGATGTTTAAATTGAAGAAATTTCATTTATTACATGATGCTTATAATGCCTCCCTCCTTCTCCAAGCCTCTCACCCCCCCTAACCCCCTTCATCTCATATGTATGTGTAAAGAATTATATATAGTAAGAAAAATTAAGAAAAAGAGAAAATATAGTATCTTGGACTGCCCGGACCAACACACTGGAATTTAACAGATTTTATATGGTCATTTTCAATTTAAGGATGAAAGTTAACACAGGAATCAAGACATTGGAAGAACATTTCTAGACATTTATACCTCATGTTTGCATATACAGGCTCAAAATTCACAAAAAAAATAGAATATAGAATTTTTTTTCTCAAATTGAATGAAATTTTCTCTAAAGGAATACCACTTTGAATTTCTGCATTCCATTTTCCCATCCTAGATTTCCAAATCACTGCAATACATTTCCTCAATACTGCTAATGCTATTTTAACAAATTTCATTTGATAGATCAATAATTTCAACTTGGGTCTCATTCTTTCTCTGTTTCCCAGTAAATCTCGATTTAGTGGAAATACTGTATCTGCAGCTTGTTTTAAAAAGTACCCTAGATCCACCCAAAAAGGTTTTACCTTGGAGGATGATCAAGTTAAATGCAAGGAAGTACTTACCTCTTCACCACAACTAAAACATTGATCTGATATACCTGATTTCATTCTATTCAGTTTTTGTGGTGTTAAATATAACTGATATAAAAAATTATACTGAACTAATCTATATCTCACATTAATAGGATTTGTCATACCATCTTGACAGAGATCTCACCATCTTTGCTCATCAATTATAATATTCAAGCCCAGCTCCCATTTCTATCTAGATTCATGCACTTCCTGTTTAATAGTTCTCTTTTGCAGTAAAAGATACTTTGCAGAAGTAAATTTCTTAGTATTTCCTCTCCTAATTAGAATTTCCACCTCACGACAAATGGGTAGCTGCATCTATAAACCTTAAATATGGTCTCAGTTGTAAATAACAGAACAAACTATTGTTAGGTATTCCATTTTTGTTCCTCAATTGTTCAAAGGATATCAATTGACCTTGCTCATAAAATCTTCAATATTTTTCTCACCCTAACTAAACCAAGTAATTTAAAACCAATGATCCTTTGAAAAAGGTTCAGGTAGGTTTTGAATTAAAGGCATCTTGGGTGATATACTTCCCTTTTTTCCAATTTTGTCATTTATCTTTCTCCAAACAGTAATCAAATGTTTCAGCAATGGTGTCTCTTTAACCCCAATTAATAATTTTGAATTCCATTTATATATAAATTCCCCTGCTAATCTCTCTCCTATTTTATCTGACTTTATTTTAGCCTATGCCGGCTTTTCTACTCCTTCAAAGAGAGAGGTAAGAAATCTCATTTGAGCCGCTTGATAATAATTCTTAAACTTAGGAAGCTGTAGGCATTCCAATTCATATTTCCACATTAATATTTCTATAGAGACTATTGATATTTTACTCTTCCAAAGATTATTTCCTTACATGTTTGTTTAATTCTTGAAAAATAACTTTTGTGGCATTAGTATAGGTAAGGTTTGAAAGAGATATTGAATTTTTGGGAATATATTCATCTTTATACATTTAACCCTTCCTATTAATGTTACAGGTAAAGTCATCCATTTTTAAAAAACAAAGTTTCAAATTTTTTGAGTAATGACAGACAAATCAATTTATATAATTTTTGAAAATTATTGTCTATAGGAATCCTTAAATATTTAATCCCATCTTTTGATCATTTAAATTGAGTATTTATTTGACAATAACTATAATCTCCTTCTTTAAGAGACATAATTTCACTTTTGTCACAATTTAGTTTATAACCAGAGATTTTACTATATTCTTCTAAATTAAAGTGTAATTCCCTTAAGGAAACCTCAAGTTCTATCAGGTATATGAAAGCATCATCTTCAAATAAGATAATTTTATGTTCTTCTTGACCATCCTTAATCCCTTAATTTCCAAATCTTTCTAATTACTTCTGCTAATGGCTCTATAGTTAGTATGAACAAAGCTGGAGATAAAGGACATCCTTGTCTCCTTGATCTCTTCAGTTGAAATGGGGTAGATATCTGTCCATTAGTCACTACTTTAGCTTTAGGATCATTATATAATGCCTTAATCCAATTTATAAAAGTTTGACCAAATACAAATTTATCCAGGATTGTAAACAAAAAGCCTTGTTCCAATCAGTCAAAGGCTTTTATTTTCTGCATCTGAAGCAATGGCAACACTTAGATCATTACTTTTTTTTGTGCAAAATGTATAAGACTAAGTAGTCTGGCCACATTGTCCACTGATTTTCTCTTTTTAACAAAGGCTATCTGGTCCATATTTATTAATTTAGGCAGTAATTTAGTCATCCTATTTGCCAATATTTTAGCAAGTATCTTGTAATCTGCCTTTCATAATGAAATAGGTCTATATGATGAGAGTTTCAAAAGATCTCTATTTTATTTTGGTGTCACAGTATGAAAATGATTCTGGAAGAGTATGGATTCTTGATGCTTGATCAAGTATTTCCATAAAAATGGGAATCAATAATTTTTAAAATTCTTTATAAAATTCAAATGGGAAACCATCTTCTCTTGGTGCTTTATTTCTTTGTAAAGAACTAATTACCCTCTTCTAATAGTGTTAAATTAGTACTTAATTTTGCTTCTTCTACCCTGCTCAATCTAGGTAAATTATCTGAGATAAATATTGCAAAACACCGAATTGCATGTCTTGTTCATGATGATAAATTCTAATTCTGATTCTTATTCTGATTTGTGGATCTGGATTTACATACAGGCCCTAGTGATTAGTAATGAGCTTATTGTTATATGCTTCTGTACAATGTATGCTTGCAATGAAATTCTTAGATGCTGCAGCCACAGATGTATGAAAGATGCACCAATCAAACAGTAAATTTCTACAGTATGCCATGGCAAAATGAGATAAGAAATAAAACAATAGATAAATAAATATTCACAGTTGCAGCTAAAGCAAAAAATGATGACTCAATAGTGAAAATAAATCTATTCGTGGTCCTGGACTCTTCTGGTTTGGGTTAGTGGTACGTGGGGGTTCTGATAGCTGTGGGATTAAAAACTTGTTCTTGAACCTAGAGTTTCTGGACTTCAGCTTCTGGAATTTCTGTCTGAAGTTAGCAGCAAGAAAAGTTTGTGACCAGCTGGTAGGTGTCCTTTATAATTTTGGCTGCCTTCTTGAGGCAACGCCTTACATAAATGCCTGAATGGATGAGAAGTGAGAGCCCATAATGCACCTGGCTCTAAATAGAAATGGTGCAAGTTTCCCTACTTTGAAAGATGTTAGTGCAATGTATTTTTCTCCAAAATAACCAGATGGTCTTCACAATGATCCATTTGATTCATTGCTGGTATATTATTGTGCTAATGTTTTAATTCCAGATTTTATTTAATGCCTTCTGTTCAAATCCACCAAATGACATGATAGATTTTAAAGTCACCACTAGACATGAAACTCGGGAAATGGATGAGGTTCCAGGTGGTGCAGGAGATGGTGTTGCTTCCTCAAAGCTCTAAGAACTTATATTTCATTGAGTGCCTTTGTTGTTACGTGCACAAAGTTTGCATCTCCCCTGTAACCACCTTTTTTTCCCACCCAGTGCTCTGATTTTCCTCCCCTGTTCCTAAGGAATGCTAGTTTATAGGTTAAGTCACTACTGTTCTTGGGTCTTGAGAAGTTGAGTTGTAGGGAAAGTTTGGATAGGCTTGGACTTTACTCCCTGGAGTGTTGGAGAATGAGGGGAGATTTGATAAAGGTATTCAAAATTATAAGGGGAATAGAGTAAATGCAAGTAGGCTTTTTCCACTGAGGTTGGGAGGGTCAAGAATAACAGGAGATGGATAAAAGGTGAGAGGTATAATGTACAAAGGCAACATTAGGAGGAATGTCTTCACTCAGAGGATGGTGAGAATGTGGGATGACTTGCTAGTGGAAGTGTTCAACTTCAACATTTAAAATAAATTTGGACAGGTATATGACTGGGAAGAGTATGGATGGTTATGGCCTGTGTGCAGGTCAATTGGACTCAGTGAAAAAAATAGTTTGGCATTGACTAGATGGGTTGAAGGCATGATTCTGTGCTGTAGTGTTCTATAGTTCCTATCCTTCCAGTCCTTTCCCTGAGCTTGGGATTCTCAATTCTGACAGATGATCATAAAACCAAACGATTCATTTCATTTCTCACTTCATGGATGCTGCCAAACCTCCTGCCACTTCCAGGTTTCCTGCATTCACATTATTTAGCTTTTGGGTCCTTGCAATCTATTCCTTCCTTTCTCATATTTCCCCCGACATCTGCCCTTCCCTCTTTTGGGCTGTGGCTTTCATTTCCTCTTTTTTCTCATCCCCCACATTGAAGCCTATGGTGGGCAGATGGAGATATCTCTCCCACACTAAATAGGCTTTTGATTAGCAGCGTGAGACATTGAAGCTTCCTGCTCTGACATGCCAGTATCAATCACTAACATTTACAGGCAGATCAGGCATCCTGTTCTTTTTCTACATCATTTGCAAGCTTTTTGATCAGTGTACTGTGGAGGCTGTGTTAATGGACTGGTCAGTAAGAGAGAACTTCACTGCAGTAATGATCAGAGGCAGTTGGGCCATATGACAAAACCCCCCTGCTCGAGCTCATTGCAATTGATTGAGTCAGAGCTTTCACAAAGGATCCCTTCAATTCACAATTGCTACAAATGGTACAAGTTTATTTGAGTTTAATCACTTCTCAGGGAATATGCTTCATTATGGCAGTAATGTTCCCTGAGTTTTAATAAAATCCATACTCAAACAGGTTTAAAACAAACATATTCTATATTTTAAGCAGCAAATTATTGGCTAATATCATATTGAGGGGAAAAATAAATAAAACGTTTTTCATTCTTTTAGCCAGCGACCTAAAATCTATTCCGCTATTGATTCATCGTGTGCTTTTTCACTGTTCTCTGTCTTCACTTCCATTTCCACAATGAAAATAATTGTCAAAACCTAATGGATTTGGTTCGCGTGTAATATGAGTCGGAGGAAAATGGCTGCAGAGAAACCATGGCAGCAGATGCTGGAATCTAGAGCAAGTAAAAACAAATTGCTGCTGGACCTTAGCATCCGTGGAGGAAAATGATTCTACTCTGCATTCACACTGCTCCCCACTCTCACTGTTCTTGTTGTATCCCGTTAATTACTTAAATGGTTTAACTACTTCCATTTCACTCATAAATCATGAGTCAATTGTCTACAAGAGCCGGCTGCATCATAGTTTGGTAGAGCTGCTGTAGAGAAATGAATCGGAGGACATTCCACAGAGCCATAAAGGGAGCAGAGAGGATCACTGGAGTCTCTCCCCCGTCAACATGATCGATCGAGATCATTGTCTGAATAGGGTGTGCAAAATCATTGGGATCACCCCCCCCCCCAACCATCATCATCCCGCACACAGCATCTTTCAGTTGCTGCTGTCGGGAAAGAGATACAGGGGTATCAGTGCCAGAACCACCAGAATGAGAAAAAGTTTCTTCCCACAGGCAGTGGCAATGATGAACGTCCAAAGGAACTGTTCACACTAAGCATCATGAAAAAAACATGTTTATTTTTTTATTTGTTTGGTTGTTTATTTGTTTGTTTGTCTATTTATCTGTCCATCCATTTATTTATTTGTCTATGTATCTATTCATCATTTATGTATCTATTTATTTCTTTATATTAATACTTGCCCTGCATATTTATTGCTTGTCTGTATGTTTTGCGGAGAGCTTTGTTTTGTTGGGTTGTACTTGTGCAATCAGATGCCAATAAACTTGACTTGAAATAAACATATCAAATTGAATGCCAAGGTGTCAGGAACATGCTAACGAGGTTTCTGCAGAACACATTTCACAGAGGATTCCTTTAGAGTCAAGGTGGAACATTCGCTCCCTCAGTTTGCATGGATCCTTTCAGAGATGTCACTCCTGATTCTGTGGCTCACAAGGTTGTGATGAAATCTGACCCTCTATCAGGTTGATGAAAGGGATGTAGTCATCAGGAAGGAAGACACTGTAAGTCAGTGCATCAGTGAATATTGGGCTTGCCCAACTGCATAGGCCTCTGGCAAAGCCGTCACTTACCACAGCTCGGCCATGTCACAGAATAGGTTAGAATTATTTCACCACAGTTGTGGATCCCCAGTTACATAAATCTGGCCTGAGTCTCAATTGTAAAGGACATTAGTGAACCATACAGGTTTCTATATAATCATCACACCCCCTTGAATTTAGCTTTTTAATTACAGATTTATATCATTATTTTGATCTCCCTAATTGCCTTTGTGGGATTCAAACTTGCATCTCCAGCTACTGCTTTTCCCAGAGGGCGGTGAAACTATTGAATTCGCTGCCTATTGAAAGAGTGAAGGCCACCTCAGTAAATATATTTAAGACAAGGTTGGATAGATTTTTACATAGTAGGGGAATTAAGGAATAAGGGGGAAAAGGCAGGTAGGTGGAGATAAACCTATCATCAGATCATCCATGGTCTCATTGAAAGGTGGGGCAGCCTTGAAAGCCTGGATGGCCAACTCCTGCTCATATTTCTTATGTTCTTATTAGTGGTGTGAAACACATAGATCATCAATCGAGTAGCATAATTATGATGCCACAGAGTTCCCTTAGCTGGATACATCCATCATATTTGCATCCATGGAAGTCAAAGGAATGGATTGCATGGAGATCAGTGCAATGGGTTATGTCAGGTTACTCCAAGGCATGTGGGATAGGATTGGTGGACCAAATGATCTTTCCCTGCCTGTCAGTTTTTATTAATTGCTTTTAATTTGAAATGCAAAAGCCCCAGTGGATCAACGATCAAGACAGTCAAAGCATTTATTGGACTTAAGCTTATTGTTTAGATGGACTTTTCCACTTCTGCCTGGGATGTCAATGCTTGGTGTGGTTGGTAGAGGTAAAAGCACAAAAAATGTTGCGGGAACTCAACAAGCCATGCAGCGTGCATGAGAGGTAAAGATATATAATAATATTTTGTGCCTAAACTCTCCTTCAATGTTTGAGCAAAAATCATTCAGGCTCCTGAACATAGAGGTTGGAGAAGGAGAGAAGATTGCTGGCCAACAGGAGAGGAAAGGTGAGAATTGATTATGTGAGGGGGTGGTGGTATGGCTCTGTGACTTCAGAGCTAGTGGAGACAGAGGAATGAGGAAAGGGGAGAGACGTGGGGTGGGGGGTGGGGGCTAACAGGAACCGGAGAAGTTGATGTCAATGCTATCTGGCTAGAGGGTGCCGAGAGAGAATATGCAGTGCTGTTCCTTCTATTTTTCTCAGTCTGGCAGTGCATGAGACCATAGAAGACATGTCGGCATGGGAATATGGGGCAGGGAATTGAGATGGGTGGCCACTGAGGGTTCCCCACTACTACAGAAGATAAAGTAATTTCCCAGTCTGCACCCTTTCTGTGCTACAACAGGTCTACTGGAAGTAACAGTAAATTCTCAAGTGAAGTGCTGCCTCTATTGGAGATTAATTGTTAGGCAGACCAAGAAATTAGCAATTTTCAGAAACCAGGGAAAACAGGGCAAGTGTAACCAAAATTCCCTATTACTTTTCCATTCTTGAGCACATTCAAGAATGCTCAAACTCATTGCATTCAGTTTAAATTCTACTTTCGATAGTCTTGGCCTGCTCTAGGGACCACAGGGTTACCTCAGTGACAAGACACTCTCTCATCCTGAAAGTCATTGTGGGAGTGGTGGACTGACGCGCACGTGTTCAGTTTTGTGGAATGAGTCTGATGTATCTATGATAGTGGGGCACCACGTGCAGCCCTCAGCCAAGCAACAGTTGCCATGGTGACATGGCTGCTTGTCATTTCCTACGAGGGACATGGATTGAAGAGTCAAAGTCCAAGGTACAGAGCTGAATTTTGAAGACAGCATGTAGGACACTGATTTGACTGTACGAGGCACTTTGTGTCATTCAATTGAAGTGAATTTTCAGTAAAACAGACTTTCAGATAATTATGCAACCTCTGTTTGCCAGACTTGGACAACACAGTAAGAATTAATGGAATTGATTTTTAACAGAGCATTCAGTCTCTTTGCAGCAAGTTGCTCTGTTTTACAAAGCGCAACACCAGTGCATGCAAGGTATTTGTTCTGAGTCCTGATATCAGGGCAGATACTTCCTCTCCAAACATGGCCATTTCTGGAATTTCTCCTTTGATTCCATACTCCATCATGCATAGAGACTTGTCATAATAGGTTTCTCGGTTTCATGAACCCTAACACCAGTGCATGCAGGAGTGATGGGCTCAGAGGACCCCAAAACCCACCAGCAATAGAAATTCACCAAGACAAATGGTTACTTAAACAAAAGTGAATTTTAATTTTCTTTAAACATAAAACAGGATCAAACTTTAACTTATTACTATTAACTTTACTTAACCTAACTTAACCGCTTCTAATTCTAAGAACACGTGTATGTAATGTGTGTATAAGTTCAGAAAAGTTCTTTGATTTGCAGTCCAATCTCACTTCTCACTCTTCCAAGTTCACCAGTATCAGGCAATTCTTATACGGTGCATAGAATTTAACATTTATGAATCTTCACAAAGCTTTGGTGCTTGAAAGATAAATGGTTACTACTCAGGAAGGTTCTTATTGGTTTTCAGAGAGAGGCTTGTTGCTTGTTGGACAACACAAACTGATTCCTCCCAATCAGTCACTTCAGGGTCTTGCCGAAGAAACTTGCCCCTTCAGGATTTTCCAGCTTATAACCTCTTTCTTTCAGGTCACCACAGAACTCCTTTTCTGTTTCCTTATCTCAGGTGAAACATTATACAGCCAGCCATGTCCTCTTGTATGGACCACAAGGGCTTTGAACAGGCTGAGCTCAGAACTCACAACCCATCTTCAAAATGGGGTTTCAAACAAGCTTCCAAAAGCCACTTCAGGAAACCAGCAGTCTCACTCTCTCTCTCTTAGAGAAAAGCTGTTTAGTCTTCTCTCTCTCTCTCTCTCTCTCTCTCTCTCTCTCTCTCTCTCTCTCTCTCTCTCTCTCTCTCTTTCTCTCTCTCTCTCTCTCTCTCTGCTTGCAAAATCTCATGACCTTGTTAGAACACCAAACTGAATTCAGACAGATTGTGGCACTGGACTCAATCTTCTGAGTCCGTTCATCTATTGCTTTCCAAAACCAATAATCCATTACTCCACAGCATGTCCAATTAACACCTACTTGTGAAGCCCTCAGCAAAGCAGTTTCCATTGTCTGGCTATAGCAGAGCTCTGGCATTTTAAAAATGAGATCTATGTTGTGAAGTGTTTGTGTTTGTTTGTGAACTACACTAAAAATATCTCACAATTTATCTCCTTTAAAACATATCTATATACAATATAGTCTTAGAGCACAGTAACAAGCTCTTCTGGCCCAAAAGCCTGTGCCGCCCAAATATCCCAATTAAACTACAACCCCCGTATGTTTTGAAAGGTGGAAGGGAACATGAGCACTCCAGGAAAACCAAGCAGACAGGTGGAGAACATACACATTCCTGGGGCACAGGTGCTGCAATAGTGTTGCTCTGCTAACCGTGACCCCCCCCCCCCCCCGAACTAACCATTCTCTGCTTTAAGAAAATATATTTTGTCTCACAACCAATGCCATCATTGGTTGAGCTTCTACCTCACAGGCATGGAGGCAGGGGTTCAATCCTGACCTCAGGTGCCACTTGCATGAAGTTGGCATGTTCTCCCTTTGACCTTGAAGACCTGCTCTAGGTGCTTCTGTTTCCTCTCACCTCCTGATGGCAAGCAGGTTGTAGGACATTGGAAATTGCCCAAAGAGTGTAAGTGAGTGGTGGACCTGGAAGGAGCTGATAAGAATCTTGGGAAGTAGAAAAATGATAGGATTAATGTACCATTATGGTAAATGGATGGTTGATAGATAGCGCGGAATTAGTGACCTGAGAAATTACTTCTCGCAGACTTTATCACCTCCTCTTCTATTTTCCTGTGTCTTTTACCCTTCACTTCAAAAGACTTGAGTCACAAATCATGCATGAAATTAATTTATCACAAGATGTCTCAAAAAAAAGGATTAATGTTTCATAAAGTGACCATGTACAATGTTGACTTCCTATTTGATTCATCCTAGTCTTTCAATTATTACTGCCCTGTATCTGAAGTGTTGTCCCAAAAGGTGCCTTTTGTCCACTGAAGGTTTGTAAGTAAAATAGGATAGAAGGCATGGTAAATGCAGGTAATTTGTTCAATTAATCATCTTCTGGCACACTGGCTCTTCTCTCAGAACAACACAGAAATGCTGGAGGAACTCGGCAGGTCTCCTAGCATTCATAGGAGGGAAAGAGAAATAACCGACGTTTTGGGCCTGAGCTCTTCTTCAAGGTAAAAAGCATCCAGGTGCCTGAATTAAAAAGGCTGGGGAGAAGGCAAGGGGAAAGTGTACAGTCGAACAGACAAAAGGTGTTAATTGGATATGGATAAGACACAGGAGAGATGAGAGGTGAGAATTGACTGGGGGGAGGGGAGTTATTTTTGGCTCTGTGTACATAATAGCAATGTGTCCAGCTTTTCACTGTCTTTCACAATCGGGACTGCTCTTCCCTCTAATAAAAGTTCTGTCAAAATTCTTTGCAAAACAGTCTAATTGTTGGTCAACTTGTAACATGCTTTGGTAAAATAAGTCTTCAGATCTTAACAGAGGTGTATCAATATATATAAGACACACATACATATAATTATGAGAGGCATAGATTGAGTGGACAACCAGCTTCCTTTCCCTGCGACATCAATGACAAATACCAGAGCACATCTGTTTAAGGCGAGCAGAGGAATGTTTAGGGGAGATATCAGAGGTAGTTTTTTCTTACTCCGGGAGTGGTGGGTGCCCAGAATGCATTGCCGGGGTTAATGATGAAGGCTGGTACAACTGATACATTTAAAAGACTTTTAGATGGGTGCATGAATGTCAGTCAAATAGAAGGTGATGGGTGTGAGGTGCAGAAAAATTAGATTGTTGTTACATAGGTTGGTACAACATCATGGGCCATTCTGCCTGTAGCCAAACTGAAATTCTGCTGACTATAGCCTGTTCTGTTGTCCATCGTCACTGTCAGTAATGATCGACAATGATTTCCACCCACAGGGCTCCAACTTTAAAACTTATTATCCTCATGTTTAAATCAGGTTTTGGACCGAAAAACAGAAGTTGCTATTTAAATGCAAGTGGTTCTTCCTTTCCCAGTTATTTCTCTTGTTCATCTCTGCAGTTCCTTGACCCCACCAATGGAAGATGCCTTTAAGGTCATATGTCAGAGTTATACACTGCAGGAACAACTCAAATACCATCAAGCACCATCTTATTATTCATATGCACATCACATTTTATCTTCCCATAAGGGTAGATTCTATCACTCATCTTTCCACTTGAGACAATTTACAATAGCCAGATAACTTGATGACCTATGCATCACTGGGATGCAGGAGGAACTAGGGTACCCGGGTGAGGTGCGCTGTCGGTCAGAAGCAAGCACGCAAAACCAAAAGACTGCACAACAGGCTTTATTCGACGTAAACTTTAACAGAGCCGGCTGTGAGAGCACGCTGCTGTGAGCTCTGAGAGTGACTTCGAAAGGGCCGGCTCAGGCTTATATCCCGGAGGGTGATTGACACCCGACTGGGTGGGGCTTGGTCTATTCAGGTCGGCTGATTGACAGCCGGCCAGGTGTTGTCTTGTCTCCATGCTCTTCTGCAGGTACAGAGGTTGCCCCCTGCAGTAGTACCACTACACCTGGGAAAAATGATCGGTCATGAAAAGAGGGAGTAAACCCCACACAGATGCCCCCAGAGGTCAGGATCGAGCCTAGGAGCCACTTGAGTTGTGGGCACAATGACATTTCTGGCTGTGCTACTCTGCTGCCAATATGGCCCACGGCATAAAATTCCCACCTAAGTCCCATTTAAGTCCTGGAGCTCGTTCCACTTTGCCATCTCTTCCTTTAAATGTTGTCTGTGTCAAACTCATGATGAAGTCTTCCAACATCTCTCCGTTAGCTGATAGCTTTCTTCTGATGGTGCTCTTGCAGAGGTCATGCCCTCTCTGAGACCAAGGGTGTAGGCCTGAAATGGCTTTTACTTCCTCTGGATGCTGCGTGACCTCCCGAGTTTCTCCAGCACTGCTTGTGTGCAGCAACTAGTATTTGCAGACTTTCTCATTCAACAACTTTTCTCACTATTGTGTTGTAAATGGAAGCGGAATAAAAATAAGTGGGTCAATACTTCTCCAAAAATAGTGTCCAGAAGCAAAGTACATAGGATTATGTAGGATATACAGTTCAGTAATGGGCTCTACCAGGCCACAATAGTGTGTAGGCTCCACTCAAGTCTCTCATTGTCTTTCCTAATTTAAAACCATTAGTTTACCCATTCACTCTCACTTCCTCATGCGTGTCCAGCAACAATACTATTTGCTTAATCCGTTCCTCGACGAGCAAGTTTAACATTCTCACTCTTCTTTGAGTGACGATACTACTTGAGTTCCCTACCTGATTAATTGCTAATTTTAGGGCATTGATGGACTTTGAGCAAGCCCTTCCCTTAAGTGGAAACATTCACAAATAGCCCAGGTTGAAACAATGATTACCGCCAATATCCTATCATGATCTACTGAGTTTGTCCAGCACTTTTAAAACCTATATTATTTTTAATTTTGACAAACAGCACAGCAACAGGCCCTTCCGGCCCATGAGCCCCAGCCGCCCAATTACACCAATTAACCCACAAACCCTTAGTTTTTGTAAGGTGGGAGGAAACCGGAGCACTTGGAAGAACCCCACACAGACGTGGGGAGAACCTATAAACTCCTTGCAGACTGTGCTGGATTCGAACCTGGGTCACTGGCGCTGTAACTGTATTACACTAATCGCCACGCTCACCCTGCCGCACATTGTATGGCACTTGACCCTAGCATCTGCAGACTTTCATGGAAGTATTTTCTCAAGGTTCAGGAGAGTAGATTTTAGGCAGAGATTAAAAGAATCTGCTTCTCCCAGAGAGTAGTGAATTCATGCAACTCTCTGCCCATGGAAGTTGTTAAATACATTTAAGGCAAGAAAGATAGAGTTTTTTGTGCACAGAACAGGAATTAAAAGTTAAGGGGCACAGGCGAGTTAGTGGAGCTGAGTCCATGGCCATATCGGCTATGATCTTATTGAACGGCAAAGCAGGCTTGACAGCCCAGATGGCCAACTCCTGTTCCTGTTTCTTCCGTTCTTATTTTCCCCGCACTGTCAAAGTTTAATGAAATTTTAAGGCTTTAATTAGGCCACCCTCTTTTGCCTGTTGATCAACTGCTATGAACATCAAAGAGTCATATTGATATAACACAGAAACTGGTCATTCAGCCCACCATTCAGCTATTAACCATTAACACTGGATGAATCATTTCTCCTTGCATTTTTATCAATTCCGGCTCATTTACATGCAGGAGACAACTAACAGTATCCACTGACATTTTGGAAGTGTGCGAAAATAAATCAGAGCCCCTGGAAAAAAAATCCACAAGGTCATCTGGAGAACTCCACACCATCAGACTGAACCTGATCCCTTGCTCTAAGAACTGACCACTTTACCAGTTGTGCCACTGTGCTGCCCTCTAGTGTTAGACAAAGGCACAATTTCATCCAATGTCATCATCAGGGGAAGCTTTGTTCAAGCTTCTCACTCAAGAATTCAAAGTTTCTGGATTCATATTCCATTCTAAAAGTCATGCATACAAACGTCTAATCTGATTATCCAATGCAAGAGCTGAGGGAATACTACGCTGCCAGAGGTACAATTTTTGTTTGAGGTGTAATGCATATCGTGAAAGGAGAATTTATTGTCATATACATGAGTGAAGATGCACCACAATTCTTATTTGTTGGAGTTAAACAGGTGTGCAAGATATACCAACTCTAATACTTACCACAATTTGCCAAGACAGTAAAGAGATAAAAAATATGAAGTCAAAGTTCAAAAATCCAGATGACAGAAATCCAGAGAATCCGGCGTCACGAAAACTCTCAAACTTTTAAAATTTTTGTTTGTGTGCATGCGTGAGCACCACAGATGTGCAGAATTTGTGGAAACAAATTAATGAATAGGCTTGTTTTATTGTACTTTGTATTTTATATGAAAAAAATATTTTGTTAATGAACTATCAAAATGTACTTATTCATCTCTTTATTCTCCTTCAATTTGAATTTTATAAATATTGTCTGAGAACCCGGGAAACCAAAAATCCAGACGAACCCAATCCCCAACCAATCCAGATTTGAGTAGTACCGCTGTGTAGTGGTCAGCGCAACATCTTTACAGCGCCAATGATCGGGACCGATGTTCGAATCCCTCACTGCCTGTAAGAGGTTTGTACATTCTCCCTGTGTCTGCGTGGGTTTTCCCTGAGGGCTCCGGTTTCCTCCCACCATTCAAAACGTACCAGGGGCATAGGTTAATTGGATGCAAATTGGGCGGCACGGACTCGTGGGTTGAAATGACCTGATAACGTGCCGTATTTCTACATTTAATTTAATTTTTAAAATATTATTAAAAAAGGGATAGATAGGTAAATATTCACAGTTGCATTTAGTGGAAGAAAGCAAAAGTAATGTTTCAGATCATGCAGGCAGATGATCTGATGATTCTGCACTAGTTTATAGTTAGGGTTAGGATCGTGTAGGGAGATTCAAGAGCCTGATAACTGTTGGATCAAAATTGTTCTTGAACCTGGAGGTGTTGGTCTTCAGGTTTCTGTGACCAGAAATGAGTGGGGGGGTGGGGGGGAAGGGGGTTCTGTAATGATGCTGGCTGTTTTGCTGAGGCAGCATCTCATGCAAATGTCTTCAGAGGATGGGAGGTCAGAGCCAATGGCGGACGACTGGGTCTGCCGCAATCTGCAGTCTTCTGTGTTCCTGGGCATTTGAATTTCCAAAGCAGGAAGAGTATTCAAACATAACCTTATATATATACATATATATCGTCACAGTGTTTCAAAGATTTGCATGTTTAAGAAAAAATAGAAAGATGCATGAATAGGATAGATTTAGGGGAATACGAACCAAATGTGAGCAGGTGGGACTACTGTGGATGGACATTTTGGATGGGATGGCCAAGATGGGCTGAAGAGCCTGTTTCCATGCTGCATGACCCAATTTCTTTCCTCTGTTGAATCCAATATTTATCCATCTAATTCTGTATTCTGGCTGATTACATCACTGTCTGGTATGGAAGCCCCAAAGCTCAAGACAAGCAAAAACACCCAAGGGTCGTTAACTCGGCCTACAACATCACGGGCACCAGTCTTCACTGCATCGAGGACATCTGCAAGAGGATGTGTCTTAACAAAGCAGCCTCTATCCTAAAGGGCCCCCACCACACAGGCCATGCACTCTTCATTCTGCTACCATCAGGAAAAAGGTACAGGAGCCTGTAGGCACAAGGACAGCTTCTCCCCACTGCTCCATCAGATTCCTGAATGAACAATGAACCACAGGCACTGCATTACTTTGTCTTTTTCTTGCACTATATTTTTATATTTTGTAAGGTGGTTTCTAAATATTTACAAAGTGACGATGCTGCAAAATAATGAATTTCATGACTGCTCATGACGATAAATTGTGACTGTGATTTTGATTCTGACTGAAAACAGATGATATAATCTTTACTGCGTGCGAGATTACTGTGCAACATTTTGGCTGCCAAGTTTCCTGCAGTACAGATTGCTTTTAAGATCTCTTCACTCATGTTCTGCGGGCTAGTGGAAGGTACTTCAAGATTCTTGTTATCATAGGGTATGGGAGAAAGGGTGCAATTATATTCCTTCTCAATAAATAGGTCTGCCTAGTTCCTTATTTAGCCAGTGAATGCTGTTTGATGTGCATGACAACCCTTGTTTCCAACTGACTTCACGTCAACACACTTTGTTATTGTTCCACTAAGAGCTGTCAGCTTTGTCAAGGCGACAAAAATACAAAATTGGATGGGCTGGTCATCTTGTGACACCAAAACCCCCCCAAACAGATGCCCTGTTCTGACTGTCATTACACTTTCACAATGGGGATCTCAGTGTTCTGTCAGTAAAGAGCTCTTTGCAAAAAGGACGCATGCAGAGAGCAGGACACAGAACACGGAACATTGTCTAAATAAAGCAACAGTCAGTCTGATTGAACAGCATTTGTTTCCTTTCACAGGTTTTTCTATTTAAATATATTAAGCCCAAAAGTTTGCAGTATTTCAAGTTGCGCAGACACACAAGTGTAGCAGGTAGGGAAAGGGAAGCAGCAGCAACTATTAATGGCTGGCAGATAGATCCGAGGGACAGATTGAAGTCTGCCTTCGGAGGAAGATGGAACATCGTTAGTGATAAGCAGGATGTGATTCATGCACTGGTGAGCAGCACCAACATTAATCATCAGAGAGGAAGGAAAGTCTACATTTTATAGTGTATTTTGTGTTATAGTCAGGCTCGTTGTAATCATGGACGGTACAATAACAAAACTCCACTGGATCAATCCTGACATCTGGCTCTGTCTGGACAGAGTTTGCTCACTCTCTGTGGCCATAGGCATTTCCTCTGGGTGCTCTGGTTTCCCTCCAAAGATGTGCGGGTTGATAGATTAGTTGGCTACTGCAAATGAATTGGGTATGGCATGGAGCACAAAAGTTGGGACCTTATCATACAGCTGTACAAAGCGCTCGTGACACCACACTTGGAGAACCATAGAGCCATGGCACAGAAACAGGCCTTTTGGCCCTTCTAGTCTGTGCTGAACTATTATTCTGCTTAGTCCAACCCAGACCATATTCCTCCTATTCATGTACTTGCCCAAATTCTTTTTAAATGTTAAAATCGACCCTGCATTCATCAATTCAGCTGGCAGTTTGTTCCACACTCTTACTGCTTACTGCATGAAGAAGTTGCCCCTAATGTTCCCCCTAAACTTTTCCCCTTTCACCCTTGGCCCATGTCCTCTGCTTTGTCTCTCACCTACCCTCAGTGGAAAAAAGTCTGCCTACGTTTACTCTGTCCACACCTCTCATAATTTTGTCTTCCTCTATCAAATCTCCCCTCATTATTGTACACTCCAGGGAATAAAGTCTTAACCTGTTTAACCTTTCCCTTTAATTCCTTTCCTGAGAATCCAGTGCTGCTTCTTTGTACATTCTCCCCGTGTCTGTGTGAGTCTCCTCCGGGTGTTCCAGCTTCCCCCATCCTTCAAAACGTACAGGGGTTGCAGGTCAATTTCCTGTAATTGGGAAACAAGCACTTGTGGGCTAGAAGGACCTGCTATCATGCTGTATGTCTCAATTTAAATAAAATTTAAATTTAACCTATGTGCATTACTGTTCATATGGTCATAGGAAGTTGAGAAGAGTGTGGAGGAAATTCCACGAGAATGTTGGCAGGGCTTGAGTTATAAGGGGAGGTTGGAGGCTGGGACGTTATTAGGAGGATGAGTGTGGATCTGATAGAGGATTATAAAATTTTGAGGAGTGTCGATAAAGTGAATGCTCAAAGTCTGTAACAACTATTTTCTATTTCAGTTGCTTGGATGCTAAAAGAATCTTATTGTCTAATGACTCATTCTAAAAAAAATTCCTACCAGTTAATTTGAATTTTCCAAAGTTTATTAAACATTGTTAATGTTATTATAAGTTGTTAAGCATTGCTAAACGTTCATTAGAAAATCTCAGAAGCTTTTACCATCCATTCTGCAGAACAAAGGAAGCTTAAATCTCTTATCTTCCAAGCAAGCAGAGAAAACTAGTTATGAACCTGAAGCAAAGATGTTACTAGGAGACAGAATAGAAAAAAACAACAAAGCCACAAGCAGACAAGTGGCGAGTGTGAAACACATTTTAAACCCTACAGTCTTTTTCCAGGTGTAGACCTTTCATAAAGTTGAGAGGATAAATGTTTTAGAGGGACCTGACGGAAAACTCTTCAGCGGATTGTCCGTATCTGGAACTGGATGCCAGAGGAAGTAATGTTGAAAAGACTTTTGGACAGGATGGGCTTAGAAGGACATGGAGGAAATACAAACAAATGAATCCTACCCAGAATGGACGTTCTGGGCCTAAGGTTCTGTCCCCATGCTCAGAATCAGAACTTATTGTCATGAACATGTCAGGAAATTAGTTGTTTAGTGGCAGCTTCACAATGCACACGTTTATATAAACCAACACAAAATAAATATGAATAGTGCAATAAAAAGGAAAAGACAAAGCAAGCCAGAGTCTGTGGTTCATTGTTCATTCACGAATGGGCTCTGTGCCTTACTATCCCCAAGGCTTTGAACTGGATCTTTTCTTTGCCCATCTGGTAACCTCTTCCATTGGATAGCTCGAAATGGACATTGCATACAGGTGGAATACTCAATGGAACAAACTTCAATGAAGGACTCTGTGATGAATTTGACAAGCCACACATTGGTTAACATTTCCTTCCTGTGATTCATTTTGCTGCACTTTTTAAATATTTCTTATCGTGGATGAATTTCAAGAGAAAATTCTCTTCAATTTTTCCAACAATGCATGTCATGTAATCCTCACTATTGGTGAGTGAACCAGTCACAATGACCCATCAGCTCAAAAAGAGCACTGAGGGGTTGGGAGGGTACTAGAAGTTTCTATTCATTCGCACTCGAATGAATTTGCAAAGGTGACTTTTGAAGCTCTATCAATCAGAATATTGACGTGGGAACAAGATGAACTGTTAAAGGGGAAAATATGAAAGCTTTCTTGCAAAGAGGAGGAACAGAGGAATAGTGCAAGTTTGGCACCTGTACAGACAAATGAGCTAAATAGGTTCCATCTGTGCTGCTTTATTTTAATTGGTTTAATGCCCACATTTGAATACCAACTAATTGTGCATAAATGAATTAAACACTTTCAGAGCTCTGGTCAATTGTATTGACTTTGCATTTTTAAAAATTTCAAAGTCCTTCTTCTGCCTGTGAAAGGCCAATGTACAGATTTGAAGTTACCCCAAAGATCCAATCTGAAGACAGTATTATTACTTTCTCAATAAATTATTGCACCGATTTCATCGGGGAATTAAACATAAAAGCTGGTTGTTCTCTTCTGTCTCTCCTTGAAACCTCTGCACAAGACTAGCCTAATCAGTTCTCCCTCTTGTAATCCTGATTAGGTTTTCATGATTGCAAGACAAATCCTCTTGCCTGCCTTCCACTTAACCATGGAAGTTTTTCTTTGTTTGTTTTTGTCCTGTCCTCTGTATTTATTTCCCCCTCAATATGGTCTCCCTTGTTATCTGAAACCCTTTGATCCTTAAAGTATCTCAGAAACCAGGCGTCAGCATATTGCGTGAAAACCGGTGATCCCATTGCTGCCTCCTCTATATCAGAGAGACTGGATGCTGACGGGGAGATCACTTCATTGAACACTTTCGCTCCACCTGTGGGTATCACCCAGTGGCCAACTCATTTAAATTCCCCGGCCGGTTGCCATTCTGACATGACTGTCCATGTTTTCATGCATGACCAGACTGAGACAACCCACAAATTGGAGGAACACCTCATATTTCATCTGGGCACCCTCCAACCAGATGGCATTAACATTGAACATTCTGGCTTCCATTTGGCATCCTCGTCCCCATCTCTCCTGTTCCTATTTCCCTCCGTCTCCTTTCCTCCAGCTCTGCATTCACAGATCTACACCCCTCCCCCCAGACAATTCTCAGTTTTGCTCCCCTTCCCTCCTATCCATCTCCCATTATGACCTCTTGGCCTCTTGGATGTTGGCCTGTGCTCCTTCCCTTGCCCCTTCTTTCCCATCCGCTCCTGTTTTTTGCTCCTACATTAACAAAGAGTTCAAGATCAGACAGTTATGTATCTTCACCTTCTATGGATGCTTCGTGACCTATTGAGTTTCTCCAGCACTTTGTGTATAATCTACAAATTGATCCCTTGAGGGTGAAGTTCAGGGGTGGCATAGCTTCTCTTTCTGATGCTGACATGAAAACATTTAATGCTGTCAAGCTACATTGCAGGCAGCTGAGTAAGACTAGGTTATTTTACTTTGCAAATAATCCTATAAGGAGTATATTCTTGAACTGAGTATCGATGCATTTGTGCATTCCATACTAGGCAAGTTTATTGTCATCTGATTGTACAACTCAACGAAATAGTGTTTTCCAGTCCTTAGTGCAAAACACACAGACATACCACCAGACATAAATCACGTGCATACAAATAACACTATACATATGCAGGACAAATATTTCATTGATGCAAATAAATAAATAAATTGATTTTGTTTTATGAATGTGAGTATCTCGGATGGCTAGTGTGAGCAAGTCCTTTGGTTGTTCAGCATTTCCTCTGTGGAAAGAAGCTGTTCCTCAGCCTGGTGGTGCTGGCTCTAATATTCCGACATCTCTTACCCGATGGGAGCAGCTGAACGATGTTGTGTGCTGGGTGGAAGGGGTCTCTTCAGGCAACGTTCCCGGTAGATCCCGTCAATGAGGGGTGGTGGGGGTGGGGGGGGAGGAGGTGGGAGATTCCACTGATCTTCTCTATCACTCTCATGGGCCTGATCATTTCTATAATTCCTGATCTTAGCTTTGCAATTCAGAAATCTGCCACTTATTTTTTGATACTGTTTGGTCATCTTTCTCATAAGCATGTGTGTTTTATTTTCAATGTTCAGATTTTTTTTCTATTTTATTTTCCTTTTAGACATTTAGTTGCCTTTGGGGACCATTGCCTCCATAAAACAAAGTCACAGAGCAGCTTTGATCAATTCCAGTAATTAATCCATGAGCAAAAAAAAAATGAAGCCCCATTTCGCTTTAATCCCTGTACACTACGACCTACGATCTGACAGCAAATCTTCTCTACACAATATGCAAACAGTTTAATCCCAATCATGGTGAGGCTTGACCTTGGAAGGAAACAAATGATACCAGGCAAATAATGTAAAAAAGAGAAATATTTCCAGTAATTAGATCAGTTTCTGGTCACAGAGCCTTTGACACATTCCAACAAGGAAGTTCAATGATCAAGGAAACAATTTTTTTATATATAGACATAAGCTGAATTTAACTGTGAATTGATAATAAAAGTCATAAATTGTTTAAAGCTTCAACAAACTCTTTGAGGTTGAAATTGGGCACAGGAATAGCAGCATCTGATATGTTAATTAGTTTACATAAAATTGCTTTGTCTGCTATTTAAAAAGCAGACACTTTAATATTTGAATGCTAATGTTGCACAGAGCAATTAAATCATTAATAACTCATGCCTCATTTTACTGATAATGTCACGTGGCTATATTCTATAGGATTGAATTTGAGCTATGTCTTTGGACATAGAAGAAAGACAGAGATTTATAATGGTGTGTGTTTTAATTTTAAAATATTCCAAAGCTTTAACACTTTATGTGCCTGTTCTCCTAGTTTATAGTATTTTTGTTTAGTTTTTAATATCATGTTTTTCTATTCTATAGCTTTGTAGTGTATTATAATGTCTTTTTATTCTCTAATATTCCATATTTTTCTTTTGTTCCTGATATCAGATATTCTTGCTGATAATATCTTTCCATGTACTGTATAGGGGAACCAAAACTATACCTTGGGTCTCTGATATTTGAAACTTGGGAGATGTTGGAGATGACCCAGTTGACAATTTGCATGTGGATGCTGGAAATCTAAAATTTAAAAAAACAGAAACAGGAAATCTTCACTAGGTCAAGCAACATGTTTGGAAAGGAAAAAATATAATTAAATCTGATGATCCTAAATTGGAATTCTGACTTGTTAAATACTTAACAAGATTTACATAAATAATAAAGCAGGAAGAAGTTGAGGAAGGGCAAATAGAGAGAAATAAAGGTTTACCTTAAGGTGCAAAACAGAAAAGAAAAATGTTAACAAAAAGAATGAAGATGTAAGTGATGGAGTCGGATAATGGAGCACAGTGAAGACAAAGTGACTATATTAGATAAAAAAAAATAAAAGCAGAAGAATGAGAATTTCTGTCCAAAGGAATAATGATTGTGGTCCAATTTATTTTAATCTTTAATTTTGTGAAAAGTGAAAAGGTGTGAGTGGGACTAACCAGTTAAATCATGAGGCTTTTGATGACACTTTGGTGAAGTAGTATGTGCATTTATACAATTGACAGATGGTCTGATTATTAGGTTCAAGCCTAATATTATTTTGATATGATGGTAGGTTAAATAACACTGTATAATTTGCTGCATTAGTAAACCGGAACTTCATAATTTACTTCAACTCCTTCACAGGGTTTTTTGTTCTGATAAATCTCACTGTTTTTCACGAGTTGTCCACAAAATAAAGCACAGAACCAGAATTACTGCCCCTCTTCTCGCAAGCAGCATTCCATCCTCCAACAGCCACTGGTATCCAAGTGCTGTGTCAAGTTGATTTGTTTCTCGGAAATGACCTCTTATCGTCAGGTAATATTTTTAGCACGATGTAACATTGACTCCATGGACAAAGACTTTAATGAAGTAACCTACTTATGAGACTTGGTCCAGAACCAGACAGATGAAGTGTTTGTATCTGTATCATTAACCTAACTTTTTTTTTCCTTTCTGAGTGCTGACAGCAGACCACTGGTGCCCCACAAAAGGATAAATTTTATTCCATACTTTCCAGAATTGAAAGGAATATGCAGTCCAAAAACATCAGGTAATTGAAGCTTCAAAAAAGACCCCACACATATCAATATAGTGGAAATATTTAATTGCCACAATTAATTTCTGAGCGTAAATTTCAGCATGAACCTAAATGAAATTGTATGATAGAATACATTTGTTAAACTTTAGAGAGTGACAATCTAGTGAAGTAACACTTGGTTGTGATCTTTTTGGAGATGGAGGAAGAAACATGTTTATGCTAACAGTATTTGCATGTTAGCTGTCACCAGCAGGCAGCATGTTGTCTTTGAGTTAAAAGGACCACACTTTCAAATCTCATTCTATTGAAATGATGAAGCTGATGTTTTATTGCAGCAACATGGAAATTCTGCACAATCAGGAGTACAGACTTCCAACTGAGGTGTTGAGCTGGTATTGACTGCATGGTTGAAGTATAATGGTCATCACCCTGTAGCATCCTGTCCCATAACACTTGTTCAGGACCACAGGCTTGTTTACACTCTTGTTAAGGTTTTTTTGTGAATATTTATCTATTCGCAACTGTGAATATTTATCTATTCTTTTATACTTATTAATTTTGGTTCTGATTTTATTACGAGTTAAATTTGTGACCCTCAATACTTACTAATTTACAACAACCTCAGCTTTTTAATCTGCAACGTGGCACTCGTCAGGGATGTCTGTTAGGGCCTTTATTATTTGAGCTGGCGATTGAACCATTGCTTTTCATGAGTGCAAAGACATCTTAAGGATATGGCGAAAAGAGATTGAACACAAGGTCTCTCTCTCTATGCAGATGATCTCCTACTTTATATTTTGAATCTACCCACCTCCCTTTCCCATATGATGGATCCAACCACCTCCCTTTCCCATATTGAATCCAACCACCTCCCTTTCCCATATGATGAATCCAACCACCTCCCTTTCCCATATGATGAATCCAACCACCTCCCTTTCCCATATTGAATCCAACCACCTCCCTCTCCCACATGATGAATCCAACCACCTCCCTTTCCCATGTGATGAATCCAACCACCTCCCTTTCCCATATTGAATCCAACCACCTCCCTTTCCCATATTGAATCCAACCACCTCCCTCTCCCACATGATGAATCCAACCACCTCCCTTTCCCATGTGATGAATCCAACCACCTCCCTTTCCCATATTGAATCCAACCACCTCCCTTTCCCATATTGAATCCAACCACCTCCCTCTCCCACATGATGAATCCAACCACCTCCCTTTCCCATGTGATGAACAACCACCTCCCTTTCCCATATTGAATCCAACCACCTCCCTTTCCCATATTGAATCCAACCACCTCCCTTTCCCATATTGAATCCAACCACCTCCTTTTCCCATATGATGAATCCAACCACCTCCCTTTCCCATATGATGAATCCAACCACCTCCCTTTCCCATATGATGTCATGCTATCAAAATTTAGTCAATTCTCAGGTTATTAATTGACTGTGCATAAAAGTGAACTTCTTCCATTGAATTTTTCTACAGCAGTGTGTGGTGATTTAAGGTGGTTAAAAATCAGTTTACATACCTTGCTATTACAATTATAAAGATTCATAATCATCTTTTCTAAGGAGAATAATCTAGCTCTGCTTAAACAAGTGAAACATTCCCTGACCCAATGGTCACCTTCGTCTACAACTCTAGTTGGCTGTATAAATTCGAATAAAATGAATATTCATACTTATTGCAGTTAATTTTGTGGTAAGTTAATTTATGCTTATTGTAACTGCAGCAAACAAGAAGAATGTCAGTGCATTTTTACTTTATGACATTAAACTCTCAGCACATGTCACCTCATCTCAGGTGGGTGAGAAAAGTTGGGAAATGTATTGAGGGATTATCCCTGAAAGATTTTTAATTAAAAAAAAATTAGACATACAGCATGGTTACAGGCCCTTCTGGCCCATTAGCCCGTGCCACACAAATCCCCCAATTCACCTCCAGTCTTCATGTTTTTGAAGAGTGGGAGGAAACTGGAGCACCCGGCAGAAACACCCAGACATGGGCAGAAAGTACATGTTCCTTGTAGATGGCCCAGTATTTGAATCTGGATCGCTGACATTGCTATAGCATTGCACTCTCTGCTACTTTAATTATGCTACTCCATTTCCCCAGTCCACACCACAATGAATATCATCTGATTACATTGGACCACAAAAAATTTGCTTCCTGAACACTTTTAGGTGTATGTTATGGATTTTAGGCTGCTGGTCACAAAAATCACCTCTGTCACATACAATTTTCTTTTAGATACAACCTACCTTTGTGATTTCCTATCATATTTTCTTTGTCAACATTTTTATTAATTACCCTAAAACAAAACACTCTACTAATTACCAACCCCCTCCTTTTGGATGCTACTAAGCATAAACAGTCCATGACCTGATACTAAAAAAGGAAGGTAATCAATGGGTTAAATGGAGCATCTAATTTTTTTTCTCAAGTCAGACATGCCATCTTATCGGACAGCCATTGAGTATGAGTGGGAGGGACAGCATCTTTCCATCATTAAAATGACCCTTCTATCAATAAGAGAGGCAAAGTCAACTACATGGGATTGGGAAGCAATCGATATCATCTTGCCATATGTTAAGTCCACTCCAAGAATACAAAAGCATGAAGTGTAACATGTCATTGAAAATTCTTTTTCCGCATTCATACTTACATTCCTTCCCTGTAGATCTTGATGCAGCCAGTGATGAACATGGTGAAAGGTTTCCCCAGAACATTGCAACCATGGAAAGGCGGTATCAGGGCAATTGGAATTCATTAATACTGGCTGACACAATTGTTGCACACTGACATGAGAGGCATCAGATGCCGAGTATAAAGAAAATCAGTGGCAGAACATTTTTAGGTTAGTTGAACTAATGAAATTTGTCAGCATCATTATGCAATTAATCAATAAAAGTTAATTTAATGTTTCTCCAACATCCTATGTGGTACCTTTATGTTTTGTTTTAAGTTGTCCATGACAATACCCTTTGTTTTTTAAGTAAGCAAACCTTTGGAAAGAATTTGTTGTCCAGTGTTTGAAATTATAGCAATGCATTTGGTTCGAAATGAAGAGTATGAAGAGATATGACTGCAATATTTTTGTATTATTTTATGACCTTTTATTGCCTTTTTGTCACAACATTATATTTCATTGGGCAGTTTTTATATTAATTCTTCAGATGTGAACAAAATAAGAGGTCGATGTCAGCTGTCTGTTTCAAGTAATAAGGAGACAACAACTACTGATACCAGTGGGAGATTCCTTTCATACAAAAGTTGATACAAAAGGCCATTCTAACGAGTATTGTACCAAGTCTCCTTTTAAATTAACTGCCCAATTTTGACCATCTAAAATACTTTTCAATTCATATCGGTATCTATTAAGAAAAATATTGGGGACATGTCAAATTTCCTTCAAGTTCTGAGCAAGTAGAGACGATAATGTGCTTCCTTGACCATAGCGTTAACATGGTTGGACCAGGACAGGTTGTTGTTGATATTCACTCCCAGAAGCTTGAAGCTCTCCTCATCTATACCCACCACACTACTGTTGATATAGGCAGGAGTGTGTGCCCAATGCCATTGAGTCATACACCATAGAAACAGGCCCTTTGTCTAAATGGCTCCAGTTCAACTCCAAGATCCAATTTATCTAATCCGGTACAAGTCCCATTTAATTTTCCATTCATAACCAAAATCCTCTCCTTCTGCCAGTTTATACCTCTCATCTACACATTAGGAGCAATTTACAGTGGCTAATTAACCCACCGACCTGCTAATCTTTGAAATGTGCGATGAAAGCAATGTGCCCAGAAGAAGCCCAAGTGGTCACAAGAGATAAATGGCAAACTCCACATTAGGTATGAATCAAACCCGGTTCATTGGAATGTTCAGACATTTGGTCTGATCACTGAGTCACTGTGCTACCCAGCATGTGACACAAAGTGCATTAGTGGGAGACCAAGATGGAGTGAGCCACATGCATCACAAGGAGGCTGACCGAGCCCCTCCTAATTGGCTTCCCTGGTTAGCAATTAACTGTTCATTATGCTGAAAGGCTTTTCCACTGATTCTAAATATGTCATTGTCTTTTTTACTATTTGCTGTTAACATTGACATTTCACATCCAAAAATACAGAGTATTAAAGATATCATTACGCATAAATCATATCATTTCATCCCAGGTACTCCACATTTTAATCAAACAGATTATATTGTATTGAATTTCTGTATTTTATTATTTTATTATAACATAGAAGCTCTTTGGCTAAAATAAGAAGCTAGAATTCTTATCAGAGAGATACATTACCTCATTAATCAACACTTGCACCTTCATAACAAATCAAAGATTATAAAAGTAACTCAAAAGGGCCCCCACCATGTTTGCAAATTTACATTCAAATCAGAAATTGAGTGTCTAATCTTCTCTAAGCTTAAACATGACATGATGTCACATAGCTATTGAGCGTGATTAGGTGGGGTAATGTCCCTCCATCTGAGCAACCCTGACCATTTAGCCATAAGAGATATAAAAGGTATACATGCAGCTCAGATGTTGTTAATGTTATGTCATTCCCTCCAGCAATACCAAATAAAGTAGATAAGGCATTAGATTTAAAATTAACTTTAAAACGTGCAGTGAAAGTTTGAAATATTTTGTTACAATATTTCTCAAGATTCTGACATGTTCAGAACATATGAATTGAAGAGGCATCTCCATTGTTGCATTTATAACAATAAGGAGATACATCCGCATAAAAACAAGATAGTTTGACTTTGGACATGTGAGCCCTATGGACTACTTTAAATTGTAAAAGAGAGTGTCAGGCACATAAAGAAGAGATATATGAAACTTACGTTCCAAAGAAGCTGTAGATTCTGTTCCCTGGCTTTTTAAATTTTATCTGAGGGAGCCTCTCTTATTCCCAACAACATTCATAAATGTTACATATTGGACCATTATAGAAAGGTTGTAAATTAAAAATTACATCAATTAAAATTTTGTCAATGTCAATGTTAATGTATTGTTAGATATACAAGTACAATGTACAAATGTACTGAAATTCTTACTTGCTGCAGCCAAACATCAACTTTAATATAACAATTTGAATTACCACAATATCGTCCAAGAAAGAGATAATAAATATAGATAAATATTCACAGTTGCAGTTTGTAACGAAGAAAATGGTGTAGAGAAGGTCCTTTGGTGGACCCAGAGTAATTCATGATTAGTGGTCAGGTAATATGGAGAGGTTCAAGAGCCTGATAGGTGTTCTGACCCAAAAAGTCAACCATTCTTTGTCTCTCATTTATGCTGCTTGACTTATTGAGGACCTCCAGCAGATTGCTCTTTTTGCCTTTGCAGTTGCTCTTTGCTCATAGACTTTAATGCTCCATATCCAGTTTCAGAAACCATTGAACCTAGGATTTGTCAGTACTTCTCAGAAGATGGAAATCATATTATCCACACCGACCAGTCAGTGGGAAGGTTTCCTTTCCAAAAGCAAGGCCCCACGTTTGACAATCATCTAGAAAAGGCCATCAGCAAATAAAAATATTTCTCCTTCCCCTTACCCCTAGACATAATACACTGGGATCATTGTCTGAAGAGGGCATGTGTGTAAAATTGTTGAAGTCTTCAATTGCAGCATTTTTCAGCTGCTCCCATCAGGAAGGATATACCAGAATATCGGTGCCAGCACCACCAGTCTGAGAAACTCATGGGCAGTGAGAATACTGAACGACCAAAGGAACTGCTTGCACTAGCCATCCGAGACTCTGATATCATTTAACAAAATCAATTTATTTAACTATTTGTATATATGAATACTTTTCCTGCATATGTATTGCTTGTCTGTATCTGTGTTGTACCTGGTCATGTGTCTGAGTGTTTTGCACCGAGATCCAGAGAATGCTCTTTTGTCCAGATGTCATATGATAATATATTTGACTTGATAAAGTGTGTGTGTGTGTGTGTGTGTGTGTGTGTGTGTGTGTGTGTGTGTGTGTGTGTGTGTGTGTGTGTGTGTGTGAACAAGTGCACACGAACACACAAAATGGGTTTTTCCAAATCTCACTGGAAATTCACAATCAAAGAAATGTGGATAGATAATCTCCCTAGAGGAATGTGTATGATTGGGAACCAACCTAATAGAAAGTAATGGATCTGAAGTTATTTACAAGACTCCAGTTCATAACAATTGTCACAGACCTACAGAGGTTTACAGTTTTCAGACACTGTTCATCAGTCTGCACCATTAATCAGTAGCCTCACCAGATCAAACACAGAGCTCATCAGATACTGGCAATCCCTCGCCTCATGTTACTGCAAGAAACAGGAGTTTATCAAAAAGCACCTGGAGTTCTGTCATTGAAATTCAATCAGAAAACCATACTAAATGCTCTGTGTGGTGATTAGCACTCAAAGAGAAAGATTGATTAAGATTTTTATGCAGCTACAAGACTAGTTCTGATAAAAGAATTTCCCTGGTGTAATGACTCTACATTTACTTCCACTGGTCAGTGACCAGTGGTGCATGTTGCTTGCTGTGATTTCAAATGTTAATGAGATTTGCAATGCATGACTCAAATGCAGGGACTATTGTGGATGGCAGGGATGCATAGGAGACAGGGAAGAGTCAGCAACTGTTTCATAAGACCATGGGAGACATAGGAGCAGAAATAAGCTCATGAGCCCATTGAGTCTGCCCCACCTTTCAATCCTGAGCTGTTCCATTTTCCCACTCAGCCCCCCCACCCGGCCTTCTCCCCAGAACCTTTGATGCTCTGGCTAACCAAGAACCTAGCAATCTCTGCCTTAAATACACCCACTGACCTGACCTCCATAACCATGTTTGGAAACAAATTCCACAGATTTAAGACACTCTTATGCATTCTTTCAAAGTGGACACTCTTTAATCCTAAAGTTGTGACCTCTTGTCCTCAACTCTCCCACATGCGAAACAACCTTTCTCTCTCCTTGCCTTTCAACATTTGAAATATTTTCAATGTGACACCCCCTCATTTTCCGTAATTCCAACGAGTCCAGGCCAAGAGCTGTCAATTGCTTCTCATATGATAACCCTTTCATTCCCAGAATCATTCTGGTGAACCTCCTTTGAACCCTCTCCAATGTCAGCATATATTGTCTACACAAAGGATCCCAAAACTGCTCATAAAACTCCAAAGGAGGTCTCACCAGTGCCTCATTGTGCCTCAACATCACCTTCCTGCTCTTTTCTATTCTTCTTGAAATGAATGCCAGCATTGCATTAGGCAGTGAATTTCCATTTGGAAAACAAAATATTGTATTAAGTGTCACATAGTTGTACAAGCACAGAAAAAGGCCCTTCACCCCGACTTGCCCATGCTGGACAAGTTACCTACCTGAGTTAGTCCCATTTCCCCGCATGTGGTCCATATCCATGAAATCTATCCTTATTCACGTGCTTGGCCAGATATCCTTTAAATATTGCATTGTACCATCTCTGCCATTTCTGCCGGTAGCTCATTCTACCACCCTCTGTGTGAAAAATATTTTAGAGGTTGAAACGAAGTGGAATATAGATTTCAAAGATCTGGCAAAGGAAAGGTCAGGAGAATTGGATTTCTTTTTAACTCTCAGTTCCTAGTATTCTTTGAGTAAACTCATACTGTGATGTTTCATTCTGCACTGTCCCCACATTAGTTTCTCCCATACACACATCCCCACTGTCATTCTGAATAATTATACGTCAGGCCAGCAAACACTGGTGAGATGGTGAGTGAACAATCTCACTATAAGCTGTTTCATTGGAACCACAGTGAATACTGTTTGTGAACCAAGTTATCTGTATCAGTCAGCTATGGGTTAGTGGGCTCAATCATGGATTCGTTTAAGGACTCTTACTTGTTCATTTTATTGGCTTTTTTCTCTCTCTGTATTGCACAGTCAGTTAGTTTACATTTCTTTATGGTTTACACATATATGTTGAGTCAGTGTTTGTTTGCATTACCAATAAGAGGTAATTCTGCCTCGCCCACAGGAAAAAGAATCTCAGGTTTGTATGTGATGTCACGCATGATCCAGTGACTGTGAAGCTGGTTTTCATTGATTACAGCTCAGCCTTCAGTACCTCATTGCTGGTCAAACTCTAGGCTTCTGTACCCCTCCTCTGCAACTGGATCTTTGTTATTCCCATTTAGTAAAACTAAATGATTCAAATTTCTGTAATTGTGACCATTGAGAGTATAAACACCAGGAAATCAACTTTGACTGTTAAATCCCCCATTGTTTCGAACGTCAACTCCGCGTGGTATTTCTATCTTGCTCCTACATCCTGTACGGTGCTTCTTGAGTTCTTCTGAAGTTGTATTCAGCCCAGCAGGTAGAGGATTTTCCATCACACTCCTGACCTTAGCCTTGTCGATGGTGGATGGAGTTAGCAGGCAAGTTACTCACTGCAGGTTTCCACATCTCTAATCTGCTCTCGTAGCAACAGTGTGTGAACATTTCTGGTCATTGGAAACACCCAGGATATTGATTGTGAGGTGTTCATTGATGTTAAAGCCCATGAATGTCAGGGGGTGAAAGATGGATTTTCTCTTGTTGGACATCATTATTACTGGTCCTTGTGTGGTGTGAAATTACTTACCACCTATCAGCTCAAGCCTGGATATTGCTGCATTAGCATCTTCCAGCAACTCATGTCGGGGAAGAGGTATCAAAGGCAGAGCCACCAGGCTGAGAAACAGCTTCTCCCTATGGTCAGTGAGAATGATGAACAACTGAATGAACTGTTCATGCAAAACATCTGAGGCTCCACTATTTATTCAACAATGTTCATTTATTTTTATATATGTACCTACGAACTGCATATGTATCCTTTGTCTGTACGCGTGCTATATATGTATATGCATTTGAATGCTTGTGTACCAAACACTGGAGAACGCTGTTTCATCAGATTGTACTTGCACAATTGCATGAAAATAAACTTGAACTTATTTTTTTTTTTAAAAGGCATCTAGCACAGTAACAGGCACTTTCAGGCTATGAGCATGTGTCACCCAATTACACCCAATTGATCTACCACACCCAATAGGTTTTGAAAGGTGTGAAGAAACCAGAACCCCCAGTGAAAACCCACACAGACATGAGGAGAACATGCAAACTCTTTTCAGACAGTGCGAGATTCGAACCCTGGTCCCATCACTGGCGTTGTTACAAAGTTGCGCTCCAGCTATGTTGACTGTATTTCCCTTGATTTGTCAGTTTCATAAGAGACCACTTATGTCAACTTTCACATCCAAGGGATTCTTTCCATCCCAGCTCATCGTGAGAAGTTGGCCCTGTAGAATGCTGGTGTAATACTTCCATGAATGACCATTACTGAAATAGATCCTCAACAAAGCCATACACAACAACAAAAATGATTCCAAAATTTGATTGGAACAGGAAAAAGCTAAATTCTTGGGGATAATTTCTGTAGTAAAGCAATGATTGAGGCAAAACCCAACTGAAGTAATTAAAATAATGAAACGTTTTGACATATAGACCTCTTGTCTAAAACTAGAGGTCATGGGTGTAATGTATTCACAACTTTGGCAGAGAAAGGCAATGGACACAGCCCAAGATGCGGAGTATCACAAGCAATATCCAGAGAAAGTAGTAGGAAGGCGACTTTTTTGGAACTCCTGAAGGAGGGCCTTTTACTTTCTCAAATGTTGCGTGACCTGCTGAGTTTCTTCATCCCACTTGTGTCCTGTATTTGAGCCTGACTTTCTGTTCTGTGTGTGTGGCATGTGCAAATTCTTCCAGTCACAGGGTATGTAACTTTTGCCTGCTTTTCCACCTACACTTTCTTCCCCTATCTCAATGCAGACAATTGTTTCTTTGCCATTATAAGAAGCACACAAAATCACATCAATGCTTATTTTTTAACTGGGCAGAGTGTTTGGCCAGGTGACACAGTTAAAATTGAGTTGTTTATTGTCACATGTACTGAGATAAAGTGAAAGAATTTGTTTTGCAAGTTTTCTGGAAAAGTGAGCAGCTCAGCTATTGAACAGCTGGTGTTACACTATTGCAGCATCAGTGACTTTGGTTCGAATCCAGGCCTGTCTGTAAGGAGTTTATACTCCCTGATTGGCGTGGTGTTTTTCCTGGTGCTCCAGTTTCCTCCCGCCTGAGAATGAGTGGTCAAGGATCATGTCACCTCTCTGATTTAGAGCAAATTTTGGAAATATTCAGCCAGTCAAAGAGCATGTGTGGAAAAAAAATGGACATCATTTCAGAAGATAGAACAGATCAGGCCCGGTAGCATGCGATGTCTTTGCGAAAGTTAATGCCTAAATTAAATTAAATCTATTCTGCCTACACATGATTGACATACCTCCATTTATCACCACTATTGGCTGAATAACTGGAATTTTAAAAAAATTAGACTTACAATATGGTATCAGGCCAGTTTGGCTCACGAGTGCATGCCACCCAATTTACACCCATTAACCAACACCCCGGTATGTTTTGAAAGGGGGGAGGAAACTGGAGCCCTCGGGGAAAAACCACACAGACATGAGGAGAATGTACAACTCTTTACGGACTTGAACCCCAGTCCGGTCCTGAGTGCTGGTGTTGTAAAGGCGTGTGCTATCTTCTAAGCCAAACAATGATGAGTCAGAATATAAGGTGGAGATTGGGTGGTGCCTAAACAAAAATTCTTGCTCTTAATGTCACCAAGACCCAAGAATTCATTGTGGATTTTGGGAAGAGAAGGTCAAGGGATCATGCACCTGTGCACATGGATGGAATAGGTGTGGAGAGGGTTAGTACCTTCAAGTTCCTGGAAGCCCACATAGTGGAGGACCTCTCTTGGTGCCAGTACATCAAGGCCACCATGAAGAAGAAACACTAACATCTCTGCTTTCTGACAAGATTTGACATATAGTAAAATATTCCATTAAACTTCTATCGAGGCACTGTGGAAAGAACACTGACTGGTTTGTAATTCGAGTACCCAGGAATGCAGAAGATTGCAAAAAGTAGCAAACATAGCCTAATCCATCACAATATTTGACCTCCCATCTTCACTATCAGTCGACATCATATTAGACCCCCACATCCCTGATTACAACCACATTCCACTGCTCCTTTTTCAAATAAAGTACAGAAGCCTGAATTCCAGCATCTCCAGGTTCAAGAGCAGCATTTAATCCAACACCATTCAAGATCTTAAACCTTCTCATGCTATTCTAACCCTAAGCTCCTCCATGGCCACCAAAAGAACTTTCTGCATAATTGATACAGCACATTCCTTCTTGCAATAAACATAACTGTGAAGACTGTATAAACTCGAGTAATTGTAGAATTCTTTGGACCACGCTATGAGGCTAAAAAGGGGTAGTTGAATTTTACGCAGGTCAAACTTTTGATCTCATAAGTACCTTCATTGTTCAAATGTGGGGGGCTCAGATGGCCCAGACTGGGTAGTAAGTTCATGGTCAGGGCGTCAGTAGCTCGGATGATTGGGTGGCTGGTATGAGGGTCTGCAACCGGGAGTTTGGATGGGCCGGCACTGGGATGAAGATCCACGGTCGGGAGTTTGGATGGGTGGGTGTCAGAGTAAGATCTGCAGTCAGGAGTTCGGATGGGCTGGCAGCGAGACGAGGATGAGGGAGTCTGGATGGGCGGGTGCTGGGGCGAGGATCTGCGGTTGTGAGCTCAGATGGGTGGGTGCTAGGGCAAGGATCTGTGCTTGAGAGTTCGGATGGGTGGGTGCTGGGATGAGTACCGTCGATGGGGAGTTCGAATGGGCGGGCGGCGGGATGAGGATCCGCAGTGGGGTGTTCAGATGGGCGGTTGCTGGGGTGAAGGTGTGCAGTTGGCAGTTCAGATGGGTAGGTGCTGGGGCGAAGATCCATGATCAGGAGTTCAGATAGGCAGGCACTGGGACAAGTATTGATGGTTGGACAGGCGGGTGCTGGGGCAAAGATCCTCTGTCAGGGGTTCAGATGGGTGGGCATCAGGGTGAGGATTTGCATTTGGGAATTTGGATGGGCAGGCAGCGGGTGTGAGGATCTGCAGTCGGGGCCTCGGATGGGTGGGCGGCCAAGGCCAAAAATGAGAGGGGGGGTCAACTTTTACACGAGTATATACGGTATTTTTTAATCTGTCCTTTATATTTATTATCATTTTCAGTACTGGTTAAGTTAACAAATAGCACTGTAGTTGGTGTATCTTATAATTTTAAAAAATTCAACCTCCTACAGAGTAACAGGACATTTCGGCCCATGAGTCAATGCCGACCAATTACACCTGATTAACCGTCAACCCCGGTACATTTCAAATGGTGGGAAGTAACCGGAGCCCCTGGGAAAAACCCACGCAGATCATTGGTGCTGTAACAGCATTGTGCCAAACGCTGTACCCACCTTACCGCCCATGTATGTACCACTTTGGAAACAACAAGTTTAAGAATTTCTGGCACCTTTCCATTTGTTTTTATCAGTTGTTAACACTCACAAGCTACTCAACATTCTAATCAAGCAATATGAGAGCAAAACTGCAGCTCCATCAGCGAACCAATCAATGATTACAGGTAATAACTAATGCTAATTTATTCACTATTTCAACATACATTCTCCAAACACAAAAAGGCCATTGACAACTGCCTCAAAATACCTGAGTGCTATAGTGTTTCAATCTATGCATCAACAACAATTACCATTGAGTTGAGATTAAAATGATTTAATATTAATAATGATTGAATTCCCACAGTAAAGAACTAATAGCAGAGGCCACAACACAATGTGAAGGGACCATCAAGATCAAATCTCTGAGAATTCTCAGCAGCCAAAGGAGGTTCAATGGTTTGGTTTGTATAATTTTCAAAGAGAGATGCGCAAATGTTCTTGTTTAATTCATCTGTTTATGACACTTGGGTTGCTAACATCCATTACCAGCATCAAATTGATCCTGAATTTAACAGGAAACACACCATGTGCACATTTCCACATTTTGCTCCTCTTAATTCTCCAGCTTTTCCCTGTCTCCTGGAAAGATTTTGCCCAGATTCTATCAGGAGTCATGGTCAGTGTAGCGCCATTACAGCGGCAGCAAACCGGGATTGAATCTGACACGGACTGTAAGGAGTGTGTGCGTACATTCTCTGCATGACTGGCATAAGGTTTCTCCCGGTGCTTCTGTTTCACCCCACCCTCCAAAATGTGCGGGATTGGTTAATTAGACAGCACGGTTTTAAATAGCCGAATAGGCTTCTACCATGCTGTATTGTTAAAATACTATTGAAGCAATTGGGATGGACCACATTTCTGCTGAAGGATTTCAATGAATTGAATGGACAAAATCCACAAGTTTTATTGTCACTAAAATGAGATTTTCATTCCAGAATTATCTAGATTATAGTTTTCAGATTTATTGGCAGAGCACATACAACCCTGAGATTCTTTTTTTCCTGCGGGAGAGGCAGAATTACCACTTATTGGCAGTGCAAATAAACACTGATTCAATGTACACATGTAAACAAATAAAAAATATAAACAAACTGTGCAATACAGAGAAGAAGAAAAAAATCAATAAAGTGCAGAAGTATTTAAAGACTCTGATTGAGTCCCTGATCGAGTTTGTCATTGAGCAGTCTACTGGTGGAAGGGTAGCAGGTATACCTGAACGATGTGGTCTGAGTCATGTGGCATCTGGACCTCTTTCCAGATGGTAGCAGCAAGAAGAGTGTGAGTGCTGGTTGGTGTGAATCCTTGATGATAGCTGCTGCTCTCTGATAGTCATGTTCCCTGTAGATGTACTCATAGACGGGGAGGGTTTGACTCATGATGTCCTGGACTGTGTCCACTACCTTTATGCAGGGGTTTATGCTCAGGGGTATTGGTGTTCCCATACCAGACAGTGATTCAGTGGTCAGCACACGTTCCACTGCACATCTGTAGAAATTTCTGAGGTCACACCAAACCTCCTCAAACTCCAAAGGAAGTAGAGGCACTGATGTGCTTTCTTCACATGTTTTGGGTCCTGCAAAAATCCTCCGAGATAGTGACTCCCAAGAACTTAAATTTGCTCACCCTCTCCACCTCCGATCCCCACTGATCACTGGATTGTTCTCCTCTGGTTTTCCCTTCCTGAAGTCAACACTCAGCTTTGGTGACATTGAGTGTGAAGTTGTTGTTGGTGCACCACTCAGCCAAGTTTTCAATCTCCCTCCTGAATCCTGAATTATTGCACCTTTTTATATAACCCCTCAATCGTGGTATCATCATCCAACTTGTAGATGGTGTGGCTGTCGAACTCATCCACATAGTTGTAAAATGATTAGCGTATTTAGTTTATCGAACTGAAACTCCCCAGCTGCTATGGTGGTGTTCAAAGTCACCACTCAGGCCACCAATTTACCAAAGATGTAATATCTCTGCCTCCATCTCTGGTTACTTTGTGGGGAGACACTGGGTTATTCTGTTTTATACTAAACCTTTTGTGGGCTCTGAAGTGGCTAATGAGCCCATTAGAGAAATTATGGGTTGTGTCACAGGAGGGCAGGACCTTATGGGATAAGTGGGTTGCCATTTTGGATTTTTTACCCTTCACACATATTCACAACCTCTGCATGACCTCATCGAAGGCGAGGGTCTCAGTGCCTTTCCAAAATGTTCTCTTTCTGTTTTGAGAAGTTGACAGTCGGTGATTCCCGCAGTCGATAATGATCTCATTTTTGTTTCCAGGAATATGTGCATTGTGTTTTTCCTGTTTCCTGGAATTCACTTGCCCAGGTGCTGTTCAAAGAAAAGGGCAGCATGGGTGTCACGGGTAGTTTAGCTGTTTCCTCACTATTTCAGTGAACCAAGTTCAAGCCTGATATCTGGTGCTGCCGATGTGGAGATTGCACGTCTTCCCTGTGGCTGCATGTTTCCTCCATTTTCTCCCACAAGTATGCAGGCTGGAAGGCTAAATGACAGCTGCTATTTTTTTAAACTAGTGTGTCATTTAGAGATAGAAGTTTGAATCAAGTTGATGTGAATTTTGGGGAAATAAAATAGGTTAGCGTGGGATTAGTGTGAAAATGGATGGTTGATGGGCCAAAAGGCCTCTTTGCTTGCTTTCTCTAGCCTACCCATCATAGCTGGAGAGGGTAATTAAGTGGAGCAATAAAGTCATCTCTGCTCTGCGCTCTGGAATGCAGTTTGAATGTGAACATAAAACAAAAATAAGTTCAAGGTTTTCTCACTTTAATTGCTGCAAATATCTCTTTGTTTGATGCTAAACTGGGTTATTTCACGGAGGGATTTAGTTGGCCAGGCATCACACCGATCCTTCAAAGGATAGTCTTCAGAGGTCGGGCTGAGGCAGATGGTTAGGCATCCGTGGAGAGAGATTTATTCTGCGCTTAGCTCTGTGAGACATAGTCAGGGAAAACTCAAAGTCTGTTTTTTGACACTTGTTGATGTACATCTTTTGATGAAGAAAAAAGTGGAAAGAAATTAGATAAATTTCAAGATATCAAGCTATTATTTAACAAGAGCATTAAAAACATTCAAGGGACATGAATCATAATGGAATTGTACCCAACTATTTTTTAATATGTATAAAGCCTTGGTATTGTTAAATCAAATGCTTGTGTTTTTCCATTTAACATCCTATTGCCTCTATGGTTTTACAATTTAGTTGGAACTTTGCTGCATTGTCAAAGAAATCCCTCCTCTTTTTTGTTGAGGAAGTATTTCCACCAAAGTAATAGTGTTACTTTGCTTAATTTCACTTAAAAAAAAATGTAGACATACAGCACGGTAACAGGACATTTTGGCCCATGAGACCATGCTGCCCAATTTACACCCAATTAACCTACACCCCTGGTACATTTTGAATGGTGGATGGAAACCAGAGCCCCCAAGGAAAACCCACACAGACACAGGGACAACCTATAAATTCCTTACAGACAGTGTGGGATTTGAACCCTGGTCCGAATCGCTGGAGGTAAACATACATTCAGGCCTGAGCCCTTCCTCATGTATTGGAAAGGAAAGCTTGGCTTTTCCAAGCCATTCAAAGATTATTCGAGACCTGTTTTCTCACGACTCTCCCAAGCACCCTAATATTTGAGGTGAATACTATCAATTTCTTAAGAGTATGAGAAATAGCAGGAGATTATTAGATGGTCCCTCAAGCCCAGTGCAGCATACAATATGATCATGCCTGACTAAATTTTGCCCATAACTCCACACTTTTGACTCCCCTGTACACCAAGTGTCTAACCATCTCCTTCTGGAATATACTCATAGCTCTCGAGGGCAGTGATTCTCAACCTTTCTTAACTCACAGACCACCTGAGGTATTCCTTTACATATCACAGACCAGCAATAACACACCCACAGACCACCAGGGAACAGGGACTGGCAACCTCAAGACCCTTCCCATACTAAGTGCAGGATATTTGTTTTGTTCTGGTGGTAATGTTTAAGAATTTTGATTTACAACCTCACACCATAGTTGTGAACTGTTACTCCAGAGATATCAGTTCCAAAGAGTAAATCAAAATCAAGTCATAGAGTTGCTGTGTTTTTTCAGAATTATCTGTTTTTATGTCAAATATTCTTATGTGGGAGAGAAAAACCATTCTCTTCTTTCCCTCAAATGGGCAAATACTTCATTTTGAACATTAACAATTCACTTTGCTACACGTTGAAGGGGGTTCTACACATCCACAACCTGTGCAGGAAAAACTGTTTCCCAATATTCCTCACAGGATGTCTAACTCAATGACCCAATGTCCTTGCTCAGCAGAAGGAGGCTTACAGAGTGAAACACAAAAGTCTGCCGACGCAGCGGTTGCAATAAAGACACAATTTTGGAGAAACTCAGCAGGTCAAACGGAATACGATGTAGCAAAGATAAAAGATACATAACCAAAATGTTGGGCCTGAACCCTTCATCAAGGTGTGGGCAAAAAGTTGGCAAGAGCCTGAACAAAATGATGGGGAGAGGGGATTTTAGTCTAAATTTTCAATTCCACATCATTTTAACTCTTTGAACTTGGTATCCCTATTTTCTGGGACTAACAAGTGCATGGACTCTGTATCACAGTTTTCAGGAACAACCAACAAGCACTTGTACTCCATGTCCATGTATTCCTGGGACTACCAACAAGTCCCCGTTTCTTGCGACTAGTTTTATATCTAACCACCAGCTGGTTCACACTGGTGTTCATACTTTGAAGGTTCACCTCTGGACATGGTCCAGCATATATATTATGAAAGTGTGGTTACACACATATTTGATGGCTAGGAGAACCGACTCTGTGTGTTACGCGCGCTCCATCAGAGCAGCTGCACCAAAGATGGCGTCGGGTGTCCTTCTTTTCCAGAAGTTCGGTGCCCACATGCGCGCAGGTAGCACGCTTACATCACAGTGACGTAGCTTCCAGCGTGCGGGGAGAGAGCTTTAAAAGCGGCAGTGCGCTAGTTAAAATAAAACTCATGAGTTCCAACGAACCCACCGCCTGCTGGTCTCATTCTTTCACTCGGTTAGCATGCTCACTACTAAAGATTAAAAATGGACAGAGTCTAAAGTGTTGAATATTTTGTTCAAGTCTGCCCATATGTTCGAAGGATCGCATTTAACTTGTTCCATCTCTCCTTGTATCTTAACATTTGGAATTGGGAGTTATCTTGGTAAATGCATATCAATCTCCCTTCTCCATCAATATAACCTTTCTCAGGTAAAAAAATAAATGCTGGATTTACTGGAAATCTAAAACATTGGGAGTATCCACTGTTTAAGGACAAAGGCTCTTCTTCACAATCTTTCATTGCCCATTCATTGTTGATCTGAAATTCTTCTTGCAACACATGCTTCTGAGTATTTCCAACATTGTTTTTCACATCCTTCCCATGACTTGGTCAAACCAAGCCCTTATCAGCTGAGACCTAAATCCCATCCTTTGTAGTTTTGTCCTCCTGCTATAAAAGATCAACATTCTATTATCCTTTTTGATTATATTCTTCATCTGTCCAGTACATTCTAATGATTGATAAATAGGATTCTTTGCAGCAGTTAATTATTTCTTAGATTCAACCCGAACCCTTGACACCTGGTGCTAAAAAGGAATCACATAATCCAGGTCTATTTGTTTGTTTCAATAGTGAAGCTCACAGAGTTGCAAGTGGAAGAGTGTTCAGAGATAAACCATCATTTAACCTCGGCTGCTCTCCCTTTTCCTCTCCTGTTCTCTTTATGCTATCCAGCTGAAAAAATAGCAGTGACCTTATCAAATTCAATGTCACACGTACCAAAGGTACAATTAGAAAGTTTCTTTTGCAAACAGTTCGACTGAAGGTAAATGAGATTGGTATCGATGGAATCAATGGTCAGAGTGGATCTGTTAGATCGGAGATTCTGTTTTCCCAATATTCAGTTTGATACTCAACCCATATATTGTGGAGCAATATCAACAACACACTGAGCACACTCCAGACATTGCTCCACGCCAGGTCACCACTGTGGACATCGCTGGAAGAGTTGCACGTAAGGTGAGTTGTGCCATAGGACTGCAATAGATCAGTGCTTACACAAAACTGCACCCCCATTGGTACAGGAAACTGGGAGTGTGTGTTTAAGTCCCTGTCTTGTTAGAGTGTTTTAGTAAAGATACATTACTTAACACTGAGCTACACCCTGAGGTTCAGGGATTAGGAATGTCTGCTGAAGCCTCTGTCTGTGAGTGTGTACATGTGTGGGTGCAAGAGGTTGTGGTACGGTGAGCAGCCACCGGTATCAGAGTCTCTTGTGCCCAATGTGCCATGTAGGAGATAGGCAGCCACTAGTATCGGAGTCCAACCTGGGTTCGATGTTAATGTCCATATAGTTATTTAACAGCAGAGCAATTGTTTCATTTGACGTCTTCCATTGTTTGTATCCTGTGTGTTCAATAAAGTTACCTTTGATTGTAACATTTGTGTTCAGACACGTCTCTCTGTGAATTCACCAAATCTGATACTTCTATAAACACAACAACTGCCCATTCAGAATGACTGCTCTATGCTGGTAATTATTACTCCAAATGACCATCTTCCCTCCAACCCATCTTTGTAGTAGTGAATAGGTTGTGGATTCAAAACTAATATTTGACACCCTTCTCCTTTTTTCAATGTATTTATCTCACCTTTATTAAATGCTCTGATGTTTCTGAACTGGACACCATTAGTTATCAGGTCCATTTTTTAAAAGGTTCCTGATGAAGTAAAATTCCCTGTCAGATTCATTGGTGCCTCCCTTAACTTTATGTTCCTAAATTTGTTGAACTAATTAAGGGGAAACATTCACCTAAAATCTCCCCATTAAGGGCGGCATAGTTGGTGCAGTGGTTGGCCTTTACATCACCAGTGATTGGGGCCAGACCAGGGTTCGAATCCCATGCTGTCTGTAAGAAGCTTTTATGTTCTTCCTGTGTCTGTGTGGGTTTTCTCCAGCAGCTCCGATTTCCTCCCACCATTCAAAGTGTACTGGGGGTGTAGGTTAATGGGGTATAAAATAGAGGACATGGACTCATGGGACAAAATGGCCTGTTACTGTGCTGTATGTCTAACTTTAAATTTAAAATAAATAAATAAGTCACTTCAGATCTGATACTATTTATTTTCAGGTAATAAAACAGAAATTAATATTACATGAGATTGCCTTTAGTCTGCCATAAGGCAGCCAACAATTCACCATTAGCATTGCTCAGTGCACCTTACAATTTGAGAAAGAAAAGCAAATGAGAGGCCCTTAGAGTCAATGAGTGTCCATGGATTCACCTCCAGCGCTCCTGCAGCCTTCACAGCCACAAAAGACTCCAGTTCCATACAAACCATCAGCAAATCGAGCCCAAATCCAAACCTAAGACACAATGAGGAAGCCTTCAGTGTCCAGGGCCCTTCAGGATCCTTTCTTGCCTTCAGCACCCTCTCGACTCCCAGTTCTGATACCTCGTTCTCAAGAGGCAGTCGCCAGCCGCCCGCAGCCTGTGTAGGTTCATTACCTGCAAGTCGCCAACAACTCGCTGCCGGTTTCTGTCTTTCAGCCGCAGAGCCTTCGCTGGTTCACCATCATGGTTACTGTCCTTGGGGGTCACCTTCTCAGAGAGGAGCATTCTTCCCGTTATGGGTGGCCCAGCACCTGTCCACTGCAAACTCTCATGCCCGCTACCAAGCCCAGACACTGCCATCTTGGGCACAGTATTTTGTTATGAGCCCAAAGGACCCCAAAACCCAGCAGCAATAGACATTCACCAAGACAAGTGGTTTTTAAAATAAAGTTTATTTTTAATCAACTTTAAACATGAAAGCAGAATCAAGCTTTAACTTAACTCTAGACTTAACTAACCCAAATTACACCCCCCCCCCCCTTTTAATTCTAAGCCCACGTGTGTGTAATGTGTGGTAAATTTAAGAAAAGTTCTTTGGTTCACAGTTCAATCTCACTTCTCATTCCTCCAACTTCACTGGTTGCATGCAATTCTTATACTGTGCACAGAATTTAACATGTATAAAGTTCACCGGGCTTTGGTGCTTGAAAAGTAAATGTTTACCACTCAGGAAGGTTCTTGTAGGGTTTTCAGAGAGAGATTTATTGTTCCAGGATTTCCACAACTGAGGTACCACCATTAGTCACCTCAAGGTCTCACTGATGAAACTTGCACCATCAGGGTTTTCCAGATGTTAACCTCTTTCTTTGATGTCACCACAGAGTTCCTTTCTGTTCTGCTTATTCCAAGAGAAACATCAGACTGATAGCGCTTCCAGCCATCCACTGTTCTGGAACTTTCAGTTTCCAACCAGCTCTTCCTGGCTTGTTTCAGCCATGACTGTTCAGTCTCTTTTCAGTGTCACACCCACTAACTGAGAGAGGTTGTTAACTTGTCCCTCTCTCTCTCCAACTGCCAGAAAAGCCATGTGACTCTCTCACTTGCAAAACCCCAACCTTCTTCAGCAAACAACAGGAGTTCTTCTCCTTGTCTTAGATAAACAAAACCAAGGACCGACCTTTCTGTAATCACACTGTTCGTACTTTTTAATAGCCAGTTTGTCTCCTCCAAACAATGGCTATTAATTTCATTACATCATTTCAATTAGCACCTACTTGTGAAATATGCATAAAAGTCTCCAAATATCCTGCAATATTAATGAATATGAATTCTTCAGTATTTCAAATAAGGTCTGTTTTAAAATGTGGGTATATATGTAACCTACTCTAAATCTTACCAAAATCTCCCAAATATTTATCCATTACAATTTAAATAAAACACCTGGTTCCTATAACAGGCTGTATAGAGTCATCAGAAGTAGGACTGGGTGGTAGGAACATGCAGCAGAGCTCCAAGTCTCTGCTCCCCTCTCTCCTGGGGTCCTGGGGTCCTCAGGAACTGCAAATGAAGCATTTTAAAATGATCACTACTGGCACCTCTGCAGAGGAATATGAAATTGTAAAGCTCTTTGAAAAAAATATGACAATACAATGCTCAATTTTAACATTTATTTTGTATTTGGACAGATACATGAATGGGAGAGGTGTGGAGGGGTATGGACTGGTGCAGGTCACTGGGACTAAGCAAAAAAATGGTTGGCCCAGACTGGAGGAGTCAAAGGAGTGTGTTTCTGTACTTTAATGTTCTATGGCTTTTTTTTATTGTTCATTCATGGGATATGAGCATCCTTGACAGGGCCATTATTATTGTCCATCTCATTGTGACTTCATGGATTATTAGATCATTTAAACTAAAAAAGGTGAAGTTTTAAATCATGGTGGGTCTGGAATCACAAAGAAGGCCAACCAATTAAGTGATGTCTTCCATCCCTGAAAACATCAATAAAGCAGATATTCTGTTTTACATCAACCCCGAAGATTCATGAACACAAGTGCCAGTGTTTTACTTCAATTCCACTACATTTACCTTTCACAGATCCATGGTGTGAGTTGAAAAATTCAATAGCCCAAGCCTCTGAGTGCAAATCCACCAATTAACGGGCGGCATGCTTAGCATAGTTTTAATGCAACGCTGTTACCCGGGTTTGAATCCAATGCTGTCTGTAAGGAGTTTGTACATTCTCTCCATGACCTGAGTGTTTCCTCTGGGTTCTCCAGTTTCCTTCCACCCTTCCAAACATACCGGGGTTGTAGGTTAATTGGCGCATTTGGGTAGCACGGTGTTGTGGGCTGGAAGCGCCTGTTGCCTTGCTGTATGCCTAAAAAAATACCAGATTGCCTTGCTCCATTAACTACGCACAAGGCATCTAGGGGTGGGTGGTTTGAATAATAGGTTGCATCGAGCAACAGTATTTTTCTGCACTTACCCTTTCCCCAGGATAACAAACAGTTCAAATACAAAACATTCCTATGACTATGCTCAGGCTTATTTAATTTATGCCCAGGGTCAATAATTACTTGGGAGAGCTGACCATTTAGCTGAACAGGAAAATAAAGTTACCTGCCAAAGCTTCCAATCACAAGAGCGACCTAGATTGGGTGTAAAACACGAAAATCTGTAGATACCGTGGTTGAAGTAAAAACACAATGCCGGAGAAACTCAGCTGGTCAAACAGTCTCCTTTATAGAGAAAAGGTAAAACACATAACCAACTTTTCAAGTTTGAGCCCTTTATTAAAGTATTGATAAACCCCAATGTTTCAGGCTTAATCAAACCCAAAATGTTTGTTATGTATTTTTATCTTTGCTATGTAAATGACATTGTTCGATCTGTTGAGTTTCTCCAGCATTTTGTTTTTCATCTAGATCAGATTATTGAAACACCAAATAATCCCTATACCATAGGAGATCTCTGGTTAGTCAGGGATTGCTTAAGGTGTTATGTGCGTGGGAAAATAAAGGTTGAGAACCACTGGGTTAACCTTTCAAGAGCTGGGGTAACTAAAAAATGTCTGGAGATGTATAAAATTTCAGGGAGATTTGTGTGGAGAGGAAGAATTTTAATATTAAAATGACCCTGAACGACATTGTAATGAAGGATTACTGATCTGAAATGTTAAATCTGTTGCTTTCTGAACAGATGGTGCTTGACCTGCTGAGAATGATGGAGTCAAGGAATCACATAACATTAAAACAGGCCTTTCCCAATCACCATTTTCTGCCATAATATACCTACCTGCATATCCAATCTAAAATAAAATGGCGGCACTGCTGCAGCTGTGGACCTGGGAGAGTGGGGAGCAGAGACACAGTGCTGCTCTGCAGAGTTGTCCTGCCCAGTCCTACTGCCAATTGCTCCGTACAGGCTTTACACAGCCTGTTAAAGTGGCTGACTTTTTTTTTTAAATCCTGCAACCACAGAGGTCTGTGCCCAAGATGGCAGCGCCTGTGCTAGGCAGACTCCGGGAAGCAGTGGACCGTCGTAGAACACCAAAAAAATTAGAACATCCCTGGTGAGAAGGAGAAGAATAGCAGATGAAGTCTGCAAGATGGTGACCGAACATTAGGGTTAGGGTTAGTGGGCCAGCGAGGGGCACATTGGCTGAAAAAAACCACATAGGCTGTTGGCGACTGGAGGTCAAAGGTATCATATAAGTATGATAAAGGCTCATGAAATAGAACTGAGATTTGAGAGGGTGCTGAGGATCTCATGAATTGAAGGCTTCATGCTTGTATCGGAGGTTTGGATCTGGAGCTCCGGTTGACGATGGTTTGAACTGGAGTCTTTGTGGCTGCAGAGGCTGTGCGAGCATTGGAGATGAGAGGATACCTGCTTCGACCACCGTCTCAGGCAAAATATTTCACATTGTGACCACAACCCAGATGGAAAAAAATCTTCCTCTGGTGCTCTCCGAATTCACCTTTCAAGTCAAGTTCATTGTCACATGCTGTGACTTGGCTTGTTTTGAGATCAGACCAGTAGATGTATATATCCTACCACAAGCAAGACAAGCAAGATTTAGAAAGAGAGAGAGAGAGAGAGAGAGAGAGAGAGAGAGAGAGAGAGAGAGAGAGAGAGAAGAGTCTTATATTGGCAGGAAAAAAATTGTCCTTGAATCTGATGGTGCGCGATCTGATGTTTATGGATCTTCCTGACGGGAAGGAGTTGGCCGGGGTGGGATGAGTATTTCAATACATTGGCTGCTTATGGAGTCAATGGAGGGGAGAGGGGAGTATGTGATGGCCTGAGCCACATTCACAATCCTCTGCAGTTCCTTGAGGTCTTGGGTGGAGCAGTTCCCAACCCAAACAGTGATGCGCCCTGATAGGATGCTTATACCTATATCCTCTGGTCTTCCACACTCCTACCACTGTGGAAAACTCTCTTACTATTCTCACCTCTCATAATTCTGTACACCTCTGTAACGAGCTATCTCATTCTGTTTGTTAATTTCACTGGACAACAATTTTTTTTCAAAAGGTTTGTTTCCTGAAATAAAATTGGGAATTACGATCACAAGCTGAACACCAAGATAATTTTAAATTTGCCGCATCAAGTAGGAATTTGGAGAAAAGTCGAATTAACTTTTATTGAATTTAGCAAGTTTAATTGCATAATAATGCTTGTTCATTGTGTTAGTTCAACTGACCTAAAAATGTTTTGCCACAGATTTTTGTTTGTACTCAGCATCTGATGCCTCTCATGTCAGTGTCCAACAATAGTCGGCCCCGCATTGATGGATTCTAGTTGCCCCGAGACTGCTTTTCCACGGTTGCAATGTCCTGGTGAATCCTTTCACCATGTTCATCACGGACGGCACTGAGATCAGCAGGGAAGACGTCCAAGAGTGAGTCCAGAAAATGAATTTTTTATGACATGTTGCGCTTCATGGATTTGAACGGTGAAGCATGTTGCCGATCAGCTGGATGGTAGTTACATTTAAATTATGGCACATGACATGATAGAAAATATTTAAGGTTATTTTTCATGATCAGTAGCCCAAAATCTATAAAATACACCCAAAAGAATTCAGGAAGCAGAATCTTCATTGTACAGTGTTATCAATCAAGCCTGATCTCATTTGGACTGGGTAGAACATGGAGACAATATTCAATGAGTCAGTGATACATGTGAAGGAAAAGGTGGCCATTCCATTTAATTCATGTTATCCGCCACACAAGATGGGCCTGTGTGCTTGGACACAAACCCTGGGGGATAAACACAATATCTATTTTAAAAGCTGTTGTTTTGAAATAGGGTTGTGACATGATGACATTTGTCAAACTGTGGGCTGACAGGGTCACAATTTTAATTAAAATCAATGCCATGTCAAAATTGCGAGCTCAGCCTTAGCAGAAGCTCAATGTACATGTCACCCTCAAAGCTGTCCAAAGAACAATGGATGAAAGAAGTTAATACATAAAATGTTCAATCAAGCACCTTCCACTGAAGCTTATATCAGGGATCACAAGGAGGTTTGTATTTCTTCTTTTCTCTGTTTTAGTCTTGCTGAAGCTTCCTGCCCTATTAAAACTGGCCATGAGTGTATGGGCAGCTTTGCAGAGCAAGAGTTACCCCTGCTGCCTGTGGGGTTTAATGCTGTCTGAAATTGTCATAAATGGCCTGACATCCTCAAATATTAGCCAGCACATGGCCTCATTCACTGCACTGGAGGATGCAGAATAAGTGCTGGTCAACATTTTGAAATAAAGCACTGTTGTGAGTAGGATTTAGCTGTAACAAGGTGAAATAGAAAGGGAAATATCTTGCCATTTTACTTGAGGATTAAGGACCTCAGTGAAAAAGTTGGTGCTAAGTTGTTCAGTAGAGAAATTAAGAAAAAATTTTCTTATTTTATATATTTTTTAAGCATTCAAGGGAAGCCATGGATCCATAGATCATCACATCTCAGAAACAGGCCATTTGGCCCATCTGCTCTGTGGTGAATTATTATTCTGCCTCATCCCAATGAGCTGCACCTGATCCATCGCCTGCTCTACCCCTCTACCCCTTCCATCCATGCACCTGACCAAATTTTTCTTCAATGTCTAAATCGACCACACATTCACCACTTCAGCAGGCAGCTTGGTCTACACTCACATCAGTCTCTGCATGAAGAAGTTCTTCCCACTACCAGTTGCTCTTTCACCCTTAACCTATGTTCCCTGGTTCTTGTCTTACCCACCCTCAGTGGAAAAAGTCTGCTTGCGTTTACTCTATTGAAACCCCTCAATGTTTTGTACAGCTCTATCAAATCTCCCCTCACTCTTCTGTTCTCCAGAGAATAAAGACCTAACCTCCTGTATTTAACCTTTCTGAGTTTAACCTTGCCCTGTTTTGTTTACATGCAAGAACTCAATGTAACTTATCACTCCAGTCTCCTGCATATTTTTCTGTAAGCAATTCCCAATGTTCTCACTGATACTCCTACTGTGCACCTATATGAAGGGGTAGTTTACAGTTGTCAATCAACTTAACCATCAATACCATCTTTGGAATCAGAGGAGAAATTGAGAACTCATGGAAACGCACAATAAGGACATGCAAACTTAGCATCAGATTGAGCCAAGCTCACTGGACCTGCGAGGCAACAGCACTAATTGCTGGCTGACCAGTAGAACACAGCGTGGCCATTCTGAAGTCGTGCAAACTCCCCCACAACACTTTGCAACTGCACATGAAAGGCATTTATGAACTCTCTTCTGTAAGTGACAACTGGCTCCAGGTCTCAAGTGGATTGATTTGTAGTTGTGTGGAGTGACATGAGATGTGAAGCAAAGTTTGGAATACGGAGTAAATCAAATGTCTGCCAAAACCTTAGTAATGGACCAACCTTTTATCTCCTTCAGGATACAGGGTGGCATAATGGCACAGCTAGTTGAGGCACTGCCTTGCAATCTCAGCAAGCCAGGTACAACCCTGACCTCTGGTGTTATTTTTGTGTGGAGAGCACATTCTCTCTGTGATTGTGTGGGTTGCCCTCAAGTACTCCAGGTACCTATCCCGTATTAACAATGTGTTGATTGGTGGATAAAATGGCTATTTATATGTTGCCAATAGAAGGGGGGTGAATTGCTGGAATATGGAGGGAGATGGGAGGAGATAGACTTAAAATATTGTAGTGTGGATTGCCAAGGATCAGTTGGCCTCTCTGACTGGAATCTGGTGGGATTGTGGATTGTGTCTTGTAATGTGGCCTCTATGTCTGGAATATGGTGGGAATGTAGATTGCAGAGGGTCATATGTCCTTTCTGTCTGGAGCCTAGTCAGAAGTCTCCTCACCTGCAAATCTGCCCACTTGTGAGGCTCATGTGAGATTGGCCTTGGCAGTTAATGTCCTCCAGGTGCCAATCAATGGTTAGATCTGCCCACGGGTGAGGCTGACACACAATTGGTTCTTGCAGGCCATGTGGACAGGTCTTGCATTGAAAAAGCTGAGCACATGCAGTCTCTGTCTCTCTCTTACTCTTTGTTCTTGCTGCTGCATGGAGACCATCGCTCAACTCCAGGCTCCAGGCTGCTCCATTTCGTCACTGACATCCCCAAGCAGTCCTTCCAAATGAAGCAATACTGCACTTGTGAATCTGTAGAGGTAATTCACAGCATCCACTGCTCACTTTGTGGCCTCCTTTATATCGCTGAAACTGGACACAAACTGGGATATCATTTCACTGAACACCTTTGATCTGTCTGATGCAATAGAAAGGACCACTCTATAGTTATCCATTTAAATTCTACACACCATTCCCACACTGACATGGCCTCATTCACTGCCAAACTGGGACTAACCATAAATTTTCTCTGGGCCTTGTCCAACTAGATGTCATTAACATCAACTCCTCCACCGTGTCTCTCCCTCAGCCTTCCCCTTTCTTCCAGCCCCCCATCCCCTGCCATTCCCTTTCCTATTAGAGGTATCCTCTCCCTCTATCACTTCCTTTTTTTCCTTTTCTTCTCTTCTTCTCTCCCACCTGTATCCACCTATGACCCTCTTATTTGATAGCCTGTGCCACTTCATCCCCTCCCCTTTGTCCCACTCTCCAACCTTTTTATTTAATTGTTTACCTGATTTATTTTTTCTCATTCTTCATGAAGTGCTCCAGCCTGACATGTATCCTTTCAGTGCTGAATTTCTCCAATACTTCATTAAAAGGCATTTGGACAAGTATTTAGTTGAAAGGCACTTTGATAGGTACTCAATTGGAAAAGTGTAGATGTGAACTAATGCAGACAAGGTGCCATTAGTGTACATAGGTCTTATGGTTGGCATGGACAAGGTAGGCACAAAAAATCCTGTTTCCCTGTGTACCATAATTCTACGAAAGGAACTTGGACTTCCTTAACTAGTTTGTCTTTTATGTGTCTTCAGACCCAAAACTTTGTGATTGACTAATATGATGATATGCTGCGTATGTCACTCAGCCAACAGTGGCCTCTCTCTCTCTCTCTCACATATCGCTGTAAGTACAGCTAGCAGCCAACTATTTATGTGAGTGGAATAAAGCTGTGTTGCCCCAAACAGTATTGTGACTGTGTTTTTCTTTAGTTCAGCCTGCCACAACTATTAACTGGTCTCTGAAGCTGTGCATTAAATCCAAATAAGGTTCATGAGGATCTTGCCTGGCTTGGAGAACGTCAGTTATAGGGAGAGATTGATCAGCCTGCACTTGTTTCTCCTAGAGCAATGGAGGCTAAGGGGGAGGTGACGGAGGTATGACCTGATGGAGGTATATTAGATGATGAGAGGCATAGAGAGGATACACAGTGAAAACTTCAGGCTTAGAAAGCAGTTAGTGCAATGCTGTTACATCTCCAGCAACATGAGTTTGAATCCGGCATTGTCTGTAAGGAGTTTGTACATTCTTCCTATGTCTGCCTGAGTTATCTCTTGGGCACTCCAGTTTCCTCCCAGTCTTCAAAACATACAGGGATTTCAGTCAGGTGTGATGAGCTAGCACAGGCTCGTGGGCCGCAAGGGCCTTTTACCGTGCTGTATGTCAACATTAAAATTAGATTAAATTAAAAACCCGATAGAGGTATGAAAATCAAGAGGGCATATGTTTAAGGTGAGATACAGAAGTTTTGAAGGGTACGTGAGCAGCCGATATTTGGAATATGTTGTTGGAGGAGGTGGTGGAATCAGTTGCAGTATAATGATTATGCTTAGAATGCATTAAGACCATTAAATAATCAAAACCTACATGAAATAGTATTAATGCAAGATCTTTGTAGATGGGCAGAAAGGTTAGCATGGATGTGGTGACTGAAGGGTCTTTATCTCTGCTTTATGTCTCTATGAGTTCAAGGGAATTGAGGAATTAGCAGTAAATATTAGATTTTGTCAGCTCTGCCATATCCAAGGAATGAATCAAAATAATTGATGCATTTCAAGTTCCCTTTCCAAACCTCACAGCGAAGGATTTATTTAATGTACAATTGAACTTGGGAAGGCATTGCAGTGTTGTCTTCAGCCAAGCTCTGAAGATGCTTTCGAATGTCCTTCTGATCAGGATTCAGCTTAACCTTCTGTTGAAATGTATTTGAAAATTGCTGTTGACATTATTTGTGCATTTTGGTAATTAGTGAGTGAAATAGAAGGCTCCTTGATAAGTCCAAAAAACGATGGGAAAATGATTCTTGAAACTTCACCAATGCATTTTATGTGTCTTTGAAACAAGCAATTAAGTAAGAGATAAATGCCAATGACATACTGGTAACTTGAATACAACTTTCCTCAGGGGCTGCCCAGGGGCATTCTTTAACCTTTTCATCTTCCTTTCCTCTCACAAATTTCACGACAGCAGAAACTCCACCAGCATAAGGATATTCTGGGTTGAGAAAAGGTCACAAAATTTCTAGCTGTCATGCATTATGGGAGTGATCCCATCATGAGATCCAAGTGCTTTTTTAAAACTTTATAATATATCTGAATCCATTGCCCTAATTGATGTAAAAACATTGATTGGTCCCTGAGTGAAGAATCCTCTTGTTCTAAGTGTACTTATTTTCAATTATAATTTCTATTTGACCAGCTTAAATCACAGCTACAATTTAAGTATGCTTTCATATAATAGTCGATATTTTATTTATTTCGATGGGGTCTTCTAAACATTTCAAATTCAAAACTTTCTTGAAGTTCAACACACTTTACCTTTGGGATCTAGTGTGTTTTATAAATTCTTTCTCATGCAAATCTGAAACTACACACACACAGTAAGGTTGGCTAGGGATTTAAAGCCTTCTTCAGATCACCAGAAGCTTGGAGGGATAAATGACTGGAGATGTGATCCAAATTTTATTCTTTGTTTCTCAATTCTTTGTGACTAACCTTCCACTTGTAGCCTACACTATGAAGAGGCTTAACATGGCTCATGCAGAGTGCAATGCTTTCTTACTAATGGGTTGAAACAGGATCTGGTAGATCATGCCTGTGCCAAAACTGATCATCTGTCCAATCACACAGCAACGTGAGGATGTGGGGGCAGAACAGTGGGACAACTGGAGCCATTGCTTCAAAGCACCAGAGGTTTGGGTTCGATCGTGACCTTGGGTCTTGTGTGTGTAAAGTTTGCCCCTTCTCCTCGTGGTCACCTCGGTTTCTGTGGGTGCACTAGTTTCCTTTCGCATTCCTGAGATGTAAGATTGGTCAGTTAAATTAGTCCTGGTTGGTAGATGAGTGATGGAATCTTAGGAAGGGGGAGGAAGTTGGAGAGAATTTTTTTTAAAATTAGGATAATGTAGCATTAATCAAATTGGGTGGATGATGGTTGGAGCAGACTCGATAGGCTTGTTTCCATACAGTGTCACAAAAGTTCAAATTTATTGTCAGAATACGTACATGACATCACATTCAACCCTGAGATTCTTTTTTCTGCCAGGCTTAGAAATTGTAGTGCAATAATTAAGCAAAAGTTTGGAGTGTCATGTTATAGTAAGTCAAAGAGTACGGTGTAGAATGTTACAAGCAAATGCAGAGAAAAATCCGGTTAAAGCAAGGAAAGGGTAGCATCTTTTACGAATGTAAGGTTCATTTAAAAATATAATAGCAGGAGGAATGAAACTGTCCTTGAATCCAAAGGTTCATGTTTTCAAGATCATGTACCTTCCGGCCCACAGAAGGAGGAAGAGGAAAGCATAACCAGGTCCTTTGATACAATGGCGATTTCCCTGAAACAGCGAGAGGTATGGACATGGTTGATGGGGGAAGATTAGTCTGCCCAATGATCTGTGCTGTGTTCACAATTCACTATCGAAGCTATGATGTATTTGGGGAGGATATTTTCCATGGCACGTCTGTAAAAGTTTGTAAGATGGAATTTATTGTCGTGAACATGTCATGAAATTCATTGTTTTGCAGCAGCGTCACAGATGAAAATGTGGTTATAAATTATGTTTAAAAAAAATAAATGAGTGCAAACGAAGAAAAAATGAGGTAGTGACTCTACTTCATTGTCCATTCAGAAATCTGATGTCAGAGGGTAAGAAGCCATTTTTTGTACCATTGGGTGTTCATCTTCAGGCTCTTTTACCTCCTTCCTGATGGTAGTAGTGTGAAGAGGGCATGGCTGGGTGGTGAGGGTCCTTGAGGTGAGAGGTTGTTTTCTTATGACCCTGCTTCTTGTAAATGTCCTTAATGGAGTGAAGACTGATGCCCATGATGGTGCAGTCCTGTGCAATGGTACCTCCATACCAGACAGTGATGCAACCAGTCAGAATGGTCTCCACAATAACCTGTAGAAATTTACAAGAGTCCTTGGTGACATCCCAAATCTCCTCAAACTCCTCATGATGTATAGCCACTGGCGAGCCTTCTTTGCGATTGCATCAACTTTGAGGCCCAAGCCTTGATCGTCAGAGATGTTGACACCAGGAATTTGAAGTTCTTCAACCTTTCCACCGGTGACCCCTCGATGTGAAGTGGATTGTGATTTTCCCCCTCTTCAAGTTCCCAATTAGCTCCTTAATTTTGCTAAAGTTGAGGTCAAGATTGTTGTTGTGACATCACTCAACTCACTGATCTATCTCACTTCTGCACGCTTCCTCAATGGGAACTCCTTCAGGCCTCCCTGAATTTCCTTAAGCTTCTGAGAAAGTAGAGTCATTATTATAACACCAAAGTGGTTGCACCAGGACAGATTGTGGGTGATATATAGTCCTGAGCATGAAGATCTCCACCATACGTTGACATATGCAGGAACAACTGAGACTGAAGATCAGTTCCTTCACTGTGCCGACACATTTTTCCAAAACATGGTATCACATCTGCAAAATAAAATCCTTTTTAATGTATTTGGACTTTAGTTTAATATAATTCACTTCTCAGAAACAAATACTATATCAGCTTACTTGTAATTTCCTTCCCTCCCCCACCCCCCCCCCCCCCTTAGGAGCAAGATATCAGGGGTGTTTACTGTACTTTTATCAGGGTCTTCAGACACTCCACATTACATTAGCCATTGGTGTAGGCTAGTATCCATTCTTCACCACTGGACATGGAAGTGCCCTTCCCCAAGGGCACAGACAGGGAATACCAGGCAGCCGATACATTCCATCGGAATTTTGCATTGAGCCATTGTAATCCAAATAGTTTTGTACCTGCAGTGCAAAAAAAAAACTACAGCAGGTATCATTGAAACCTATTAAATTATATCCCAGCAGAAGACAACAGAGGAAATAAACTGAATTAAGGGTTTCAGCATCAATAACTGGTCCGTTATTCATGTTAGGAGCAACAAAAGTAAACCAGGACAAAATCCATTGATATGGATATCAAGGTGAATGTTATACATTTAATTTAGCAGTAATGTCTGTTTGAAATCACATCCAACACGCCAATGAGTGCAAATCATCCTTGCTTTGATTTATATTCAAAGAAGATTCTTTGCTCTTCTCCTCTAGAGCCGGTCTCCTTTTGCTTACAACTAATCCTGCGTTTGCTTCTCTGAGTCAAATGATTGACTGCGTTCATTTATTCTCTTCACCAAGGTTCCTTAATTAATTTCACATTTAATTTGATTAATGCAGTCTGTTGGCTAAGCCAGTAACAAAGATCATTTTCTTCTTGTGATTTGAAGGGAACAGCAAAATAACTACATCTACAGTCAGATCAGCAACATGATTTTCTTAATTAACTGCAGTAAAATTGCCAGGGCTTTAACTAATCACTCTTAGAGCTGCAGAATAGGATAGTGGCTGGAGTAACAACTGCTGTAATTGTGCTGTCAAGATATGATTCTCTTCTGACCACTCGACAGCGAGGAACATCCCCCCCCCCCCCACCCCCCCACCCCACTGCAGGCTGTGGGCTGCTGGCAACCACAGTCAAAAGACTTGCACTAGGTTTCTGAAGGGGTTCCAGGCATCGGAACTGGGATGTGAGAGGTTTCCGAGGACTCTGAAGGCTTCCCGATCGATTCGGATGTTTGGATCTGGAGCTCGGTTTGCTGACGGCTTGGACTGTAGGCTGTGAGGTGGTGGCAACACTGGAGGTGAATCCACGGACACTCAGTGACTCTGAAGGGACTCTCCTTTGCTTGTCTTTCTCTGACTGTAAAGGACGCTGAGCAATTTCTGCTAAGAAGACAAAAGGCAATTTTGTATAATATTACATTTGTGTTATTACATGACAATAAAAGAATTTTGAATCTTGAAACTTGAATCACAAATGTTATTATTTGATGTTGTATACAGAGATGAGAGACTGTAACTAACTAATGCCCAATTGACTCCCAAATCTACCATTCAAAATATTCACTCCACCCCTCTGCATCTTTGCCATTGTTGCAGTATGTCCTATTTCCAAAATATTGTCGACTTGCTTAACAGGCAACACCCCGGGGAGAATGGTGGCTCAGCAGTTAGTTCCTCGAGGGGAACTGGGTTTGGTCCTGACCTTGAGAGTATTCTAACGGGTTATTTTTACCTTCCAAAACATGTGCTGGCAGAATAATTGTCCACTGTAAATGAGCTCCTTAATGTATGTAAGTGAAAATTAAAGTTCAGATTTATTGTCCGAGTCCATACATGACATCATATACAGCCCTGAGATCCTTTTTTCCTGTGGGCCAGGCAGAATTTCTACTTATTGATGGCGCAAAAATCTATACTCAATAAAAGATGTGTATTCAAGAGAGAAATGTAAACAAAGGAAGAAATGAAAACAAACTGAGCAATGCAGAAAAAAATAAATATTCAGTAATACATAACGTGCAAAATAAGAGTTCTTAAATGCTGTTTAAAAGTCTGATGGTGAAGGAGTAGCAATTGTTCCTGAACCTGGTCATACAAGTCTTGTGACTCGGTTGGAAGAGTGAAATAAAGGAAGGGAGATTCCCATTTTATGGATGTTAAAACTTGTGAGTGTTTGTTTTATATTTGGTTATAATATTTAAGTTATATCCCTACATTGCTGAAGACTGTTGATGAACAGAGGTACCATACCTATACCAATCATGATACACATTAAATTAAAATGTTCCTGCTTGCATATAAACCATATCCTTCTATTTTTCCATGCATATTCATGTGTTGCTCAGTTAGCTTGTTAAATGTAACAAGATATGTAATTGTTTTAGTCCCACACATCACAGAAGAAATCTACAGTATTATTCCAACAGAACATTTTCTTTCTGTTTGCAATCATCCAGCTGTGTTATAAGTTGTCGAAATTGGGTTATATCCAAGTTGAAAACATTTGACAATTGCAACTATCTGTGAATATGCTAGACCGCAGTTTACTAATAAAATGTTCTGGAAATTCTATCACTAGCTCACTTATGTTATTTCAGATCTGAATGGTAATTACATGGCCTGTCAATTTTTAGCAGCAAAATATCTGAGCACCGGAGCAGCCAGTGGGAAACTTTGTATTCAATTATATTAAAGGTCTCCTTCAAATATTAACCCATCTTTGAGAACCCAAGTTGCAACTGGGTCTCACAAAAATGCAACTGAGATCCAATGACATGACTTTCTGCCCTTTAACGCAGTCTTTCAGAATTAAGGATATTATAATTCCATTCAAGGTTTGTGGATTCCAAAGTGACCAATGGGGGCTAATCGGGGAATTGCAATCTCTTCTGCAGATAGGCAGTAGGTGCCTAACTGAGTACGTGAAGGGAGGGGTATAGTCTATGTGGCAGAGCCTTTTTTTTCATCTGCAAAACTGTTGCACGAAGCTGGAGCCCATGGAATCTAGGGCAAGTTGATGCCAAAATTGCCTTCATAATTGAAGAGTGAGTGTGAATCTGGAGTGTGCTTTCTGTGATTGGGATGAGAGCTGGGACCCTTTGTGTTTGTTTTATAATTTAATATTATGGGTATGATTGCAGGTTGCATGATTAGTGAGCTTGGCAGATGATATAAAACTTGATCCTGTTGATAATTAGGAGAATCATTTTGAGCTTTAATCTGATATTCGTCTGTTGGAAAGTAGATGGAGCGATGCCCTTCTTGATAAGAACAATATGGTGCACTATTGAAAGGACTTATAAGGACAGGGCCTTAACGATGATCAGCTGATTCCTCAGAATTGTTGAGGAAGAGAAATCCCTCGGTGTATGTCCAAGGATTCCTGAATGTAGCAACGCACAACCAGGCGTGACGAACTGGCCCCGCTTGTTACGCGTGGTCAGCAGGACAGTCGTGACAAAGATGGTGACATGCATCCGTCTCTTCCGCTCCAGAATGGAAGTTGGCGTGCGTGCTTGCATCAGTGTGACGCAAGTGGCGGGACATACACGCAGTCTGACTGCCGGTCTAATAAGCGAGCGCGCCAATTTGATTAAACATTCTGTTGTGACACTTGAGCTAACAGTCTCCAGTCTGTACAACCGCACTCTCATAGTGCACTTCAGTAGCAAGGGCAGATCAGGTGAACGGGAGATTTGGGAAACGCCTTTTTTTTTTCAATCTTTTTATTAAGCATATTAAAGTAAACAATACATGAGGAGAATAGAATACAGAATCACATAGTAAAATGAGAAACATCTCTAATATTGCAAAACATAAAACAATGCATAACATTCTAACATAGTGAACAATTATCCCTTTCTCTTCAATTTGGATTATTCAATAAAGAGGAAAAAATTATTGCTAAACCCCCATCTAACTTATCAAAATAACCAAAAACGAAGAACAGTCAAAAATAAGGCTGGGCAGCCTAAACTGAGAGTTAACTACAACAGATCAGTACAACCTATTTATCTGGTCCTTGCTAATTAAAAACACAACAGAAATTCAGAACAGTGAAATCAAAATATAAATGAACTTCCATGAAAATAGTTTATAAAAGGATGCCAGGCCTCTTCCAACTTAACAGAGGTATCAAAAGTGCAACTTCTAATTTTTTTTCTAAACTTAAACATGACAAAACTTGAGAGAGCCATTGCATCAAAGGAGGTGAATTAGGATCTTTCCATTTAAATAAAATGGCTCTTCTGGCCAACAGGGTAGTAAAGGCAACCACCCAATGTACAGAGGTGGGAACTCGACCCACTTCTGGAACTGGAATTCCAAAAATGGCAGTCGATGGATTAGGTTGTAACTTGCCGCCTTTAGCAAGTTCAACATTTTAAAGTATTGATTGGGTCACAATTGGAGTACTGTGTTACAGTTCTGTTCACCACACAATTGAAAGGGACCAGAGGAGATTCATCAGGATATTTTCTGGAATGCAGTACTTCAGTTACTGGGAAGGCAAGGTTTGTTTTCACTGGAGCAGTGCAGGTTGAACAATAACCTGATAGAGAGTGGCACAGTTAGTGCAAAGCTGTCACGGTGTCAGCAACAAGAGTTCAAATCCAGCGGAGTCTGTTAGGAGTTTATAGGTTCTCCTCATGTCTGTGTGGGTTTCCTCCAGATGCTCTGGTCTCCTCCCACATAGCAGCGTTGTAGATTAATTGGGTAGCATGGGCTCATGGACCAGATGGGCCTGTTACTGTGCTGTATGCCTAATATCTTTTTAAAAGATTAAAAATTCTGGGAGACCTGGATAGAGTGGATACAGAGAATTTTTTTTCCACATGACAGCGGAAGATTAGGAAAAGAAGGGAATCCAGGATATTTTTGCTTTTTCCAAGGGAGAGTTGATTGGCCACCTGACGAAGGGGGTGGCAACAGTGCAAACACCAATAGATGTTCACACCAGTCTTCTGTTGCACACCAGAAAATGAGTCGAAAAGGGGACATCTTTCTTGGACATGCTGAGGAACAGTAGAGAATGAGATTAAGTTTTAAGGAGTGATGTGACTTTATATTCTGGAACAGCAGCAGTTTCATGGGACATTAATGCAGCACTTCAGTCCTGGAAAATGACGAATGCTGTCAAGACCCCGTCCATCAGTAACATGGATCCAATGAGAACATCGAAGCTGTTGAGTTATTCAAGAAATAGGTAATTTCATGCTGTGACATCAACCCAGGGTGGTAATTTCATGGTCTTGCTGCAATGAATGAAGCTCATTTAAAATTCAGTCCAATGAAATCTAACTTCTGGTAATGCAGCACCCCATGGGTTGCTAGATCTGTCCAGCTGAGCACTGTTACTAGTTCTGAAGCCGTGTGAAGCTCATCTGGCTTCTAGCGAGGTATTTGTCTGTCAGACTGCAGCTGACTGGATTTATCACCATTTTAGGGCCACAGTTAGCGCGACGCAGTTACAGCGGCAGCGACTGTGGTTCGTATCCGGCATTATCTGCAAGGAGTTTGTACATGCTCCCTGCATCTGCGCGAGTTTCCCCTGTGCGCTCTGGTTCCCTCCCACCCTCCAAAAATGGACTGGGTGGTCGGTTAATTGGGTGTAATTAGGCCACATGGGCTCGTAGGTCAGAAAGACCTGTTACCCTGCTGTATGTCAAAATTTAAATAAGTTTAATCAACCCCAGGAAATCCTTCAAAACCTCCCAAGCTGTTCACCTTTGAAGTCAATTCTACAGTGCAGTGAGCAACATCTCTGTTTAAAATGAACATTCCATACCAAAGTCCTTTTGAGAAAATTAGTTGTGAAAATGTAACAAGAAAATTAGGGGAACGTCAATGAATGTGCCTGTAAATAAGCTGTCACCATTTTGTATCCTGTCATTTCTCCTGAAGCATGAGAGTTTCCTAATAATAGGGGATGGCAATTTCCATTATCTATGCCTTGCTTTTATCATTGCAGAGGGGCCACATCCAAACTTCATGAGGCACTGAGGCTACAGGGAGTGAAGACAAGCTAAATCAAGTATTGATCATACAATGGCAAGCTCCTGTTTTACTTGTCTGAAGCAATCAAACACTGAGATTGGCCGTTAGGAGTAAAATACAAAAGTCTGCAGACACCGTGATTGAAGTAAAAACACAAAGGAAGGGAAACTCAACGGGTCACACAGTGTACTCTATGAGGCAAAGATATAGAACCAATGTTTCGGGCTTGATCCCTTCATCAAGGTGTAAGTCTTGGGAGCAACACGGATGGCGCAGTGGTTAGTGCAACGCCTTCACAGCACCAGCAAGCGGGACCAGGGTTCGAATCTCATACTTTCAATAAGGAGCTGGTACGTGCTCCCTGTGTCTATTTGGGTTTTCCCCGGTGCTCTGGTTTTCTCCCACCGTTTCAAATGCTCCGGAGGTGTGTAGATTAATTGGGTGTGGCATGGACTCGTGGGCCAAAATGGCCTGTTACCGTGCTGTGTGTCTAAATTTTAAAAATTTTTAAAAAGCAAAATGTAGACAGGCATCTGAACAAAATGGTGGGGAGAGAGGGGCAGGGGGTGGAGCACAGTTCCATGGTCAGAAGGCAATGGGGATAATGAGGGATGGCATCGACAAGCAAGAGGAGGGGGAATGCCTCTGGGAAAGGAGAGCGAAGGTGGTGGAGAGCTGGAGGAAAGAAGACAGAGGGATGGGGAAGAGAGGGAGAATGGGGAGAAGGCTAGCAGAAACCAGAGTAGATGATGTTAATGCCAGCTGGTTGGAGAGTGCCCAGATTGAATATTAGGTGTTGCTCCTCCAATGTATGAGTGGTGACAGCCATTATTTACCATCATCACAGAGAGACACAGAATCAAAACAGGGCCTTCAGCCCAACATCCATACTGCCCAAAGTGCCTACCAGAACTTGTCTCCTGGACATGACCCATCTCCTTTCAAACTTTTCCTATCCACGTAGCTGCTATGTGGTACAGCACCTCCACAGGACCAACTCGTCCATGCTGAACAAATTGCAAAGTACAGGTACTCCCCGACATGCGATTAACATCCATTCGCAGATATGACTGAAAATCTTTTAAAAATATAAAATTTACACAGATTATATTATATGTGACAAACTATAACAGGGATACAGGGCATGCAAGAGCCAAATTGTGCATACTTATCTTGTTAGTCAGCATCCTGGGGTCGATAGGCTAGGTGCGGCCATCGTGATTCCTGTGCATATGTGAAATCAAGATGGCGGGCCCAGCCTACGGACCTCGGGATGCCACTAACAAGGTAAGCATGGACCAGAATGTAGAAAGATTTGCCAAAGTTGATCGACAAATTCTGGAAGCTTTAAGTTGTTAATGTCAAAACAACGAAAGTTTGCTTTAAGACTTCGGTACGCACTCGGGCAAAATTCCAACTTGCGTCCATTTCTAGATATGACCAATCTTTCTGTCCCAATTATGGTCGTAAGTCAGGAAGTACCTGTAGTTGTACCTACATCTGGCAAGTAATTCCACATGTCCACCACCCTCTATGTGAAAAATGTTCTCTTCAGTTCACTTTTAAATATTTCCCCTCTCACTTTAAACCTGCTAATCGTTGGACAATTAATCTTGGTCTTAATGACGCTGAGAGGGAGAAGAACGCAAAGACAAGTACAGAGTTTCAAGGTAAACTCAGAGCAACGATTGCTCCACATTTCCACATGATTCAGGAGGCCATTTAGCCCACTAATTTCTCTGCTGACACTTGTCACTCCCATCAATCCCATTCCTCAATTTATTTCCCTGTAACCAGTTATCAACAATGTCAAGTAGAAAATGAAGGGAATTGTAAAAGAAAGTGATGAGCAAACATTGTGCAGATTACAGTATAAAATAATTCTTCACAACCTCAAACTTGATTCAAAATCGTTTATGCAAGGCATTTTAGTGATTATTCACATGTAATTCATGACTATTTAGATTACACATGTATAAGATAGAGTGAAAATATGAAAGTTAATGTAAAGAGACGTGATGAATTTTGAGTGGAGAAGGTTGATAGAACCTTTAAGGGGGGTATGGTTAGCACTATGCTGTTATAGCAGCAATGATCAGGACCAGGGGTTGAATTTGGCGCTGTCTGTAGGAGTTTGACATTCTCTCTATGTCTGCGTGGGTTTCCTCTGGTAGCTCTAATTTTCGCCCACTGTTCAAGATGTTCTGGGGGGGATGTAGTTCAATTTACAGTGCTGGCGATTGGGACCGGACTGGGGTTTGAATCTCGCGCTGTCCGTAAGGAGTTTGCACTGGGGGCTCTAGTTTCAAAACGTACTGAGGGGTGTAGGTTAATGTGGTGTAAAAAGGGCAGCACGGACTCGTGGGCCAAAATGGCCTGTGTCTAAATTTCAAATATAAATTTAAATTTATTAAATTTATCTTAGAATGTCCCACAACAGAGGTTCTCAACCTTTCTTCACTCATAGACCAGCTGAGCGATTCATTTACCTACCTCTAAACACTCCCCACATTATCAGAGATACTCCTCAGATCATTAACAGGATTCTTGTTTTTTTCTGGAAATTTGTTTTGCGATTATTTCTTCTGCTTGTCATATCTATGCTTTACATATTTGCTTATAATAGCAACAATTTTTGCTCTCTCTCTTTGCGGTCCCATTGACCACAGATTGAGAAATGCTGCCCAAAGTGATGGAGCGATGGAGGATTATCCAAGCTAAGTTTTAAAAAGAGAAAAGGATTCAGGAAAAGAGCAAAGGAATGAAGGTGAATTGATGTATCTTGATTGCAGAAGGTCTCTTTCTAACCAGATAACAACACTAAGACAGATGCTCTGACAGACTGCATCACGATCTAATATGGGGATACCAATACCCCCCGAGTGTAAAGCCCTCCAAAAGATAGTAGACACAGCTCAGGATATTACAAGCAAAACCCTCCCCACTACCAAGGAAAATATATATACTATGCTGCTGTTGGAGAGCAGCAGCAATCATCAAGGATCCACACCATCCAGCAAACACTCTGTTCTCACTGCTACGATCAAGAAAGAGGTGTAGATGCCTCAAGTCTCATACTGCAAGGTTCAGGAATAGCTGCTATCCCTCCACCATCAGATTCCTCAACACCAAACTCAATCAGGCATTCATTTAAGATCTATTACTTTTGCACTTTACTGATTTTTTTCTTCTCTATGTTGCACAGTCAGTTTGTTTACATTTCTTTATTTGTTTACTTGTGTGCATTGAGTACTGTTCTTTTTTTGCACTACCAATAAGTGGTAATTCTGCCTCGCCCACAAGGAAAAGAATCTCAGGTTTATATGTGATGTCATGTATGTACCCTGACAATAAATCTGAAATCTGAATAAATCTGAAATCTAATCTCTATGGAAGTTCGCAGTGTGCAACCTAATAATGCATTTACCACATTGCTACGTGATGTTACAATTCAAATCTATATTTAGTAAAATATCATTTTGGTTCATTCATTTCAAGGAAAGGGATAAGGTGGCATTGATAAGACCAGCATTTATAACTCATTCTCAACTCACATTGAGAACATTAAAGTTAACCACCTCTAACTGAAAATCCTCACAGCTGTTGGATGGACCTAGCAACAATGAACAAATAGGAAAATTGTTCCAAGTGGGAATGGTGTATGGCTTGGAGGGAGACCTGCATGGGAAAGGGTGAAAGGATGAGATTTTATTGTCATATGGATAAAATCAATGTACAAATGCATCAGAATTCTATCCTACTGCAGCCACAGGTACATAAGCTATACCCACAACTATAATATAAATTACATTACTAAATAGGCCATGAGACAGGAAAAGGGATAACAAATATGCAGATAAAAATTAATTCACTGTGCAAAATAACAGTGAAGTTTCAATGGTGCAGACAGACCTTTTGATGGTGCCAGAGTGGGTTATGTTTGGATTGCTTCTGAACATCTGTGCTGGAGGTAACACCTTGTCAAAGTCCTGCAATGCACAACACAGTCACCACATGAAGCCAAGATCCCGATATTAAAGGATTTAGGGTTAATCAAGAGTAATATAAAAATTAATTGATTTGCCAATGACATATTTGAAGGAACCACCAACTTTGTTATGAAAGCTGCACCTAAAATTGGAAGAATGTGGGAATGTTTTGGGCTCAAATAAATTGGGACAAAAGGGAAATTATGCCTCTTATGGGAGGGGATTACACTCAATATTGAAGAGATACTCAATTTAAATGGCTGATGAATGGGATAAAATATTTAGGGTTACATATAGATAAATAATTTAAATAGGATATAAATTGAATTACTCATCTTTAATTAAAAAGGTTGAAGAAGATTTGAACAAGTGGATTGCTTTGCCAATAACATTACTGGTTGGGGTCAATTGTGTAAGATGAATATATTCCTAAGAGTACAATATCTTTTTCAAACATTGCCCATATCATTACCTCAGTAGTTCTTTCAGGAATTAAATAAATATGTAAGAACATTTCTTTGGAAGGCTAAGATGTGTAGGGTCTCCATAGAAAAATTAACATGGAAATATGAATGAGGAGGACCTCAACTTTCACATTTTAAAACTTGTTATCAAGTGACCCAAATGAGATTTCTTGCTTCCTTTTTCAAGGAAGGAGAGAAACCTGCAAGGGTAAAAATAGGAATGGAGAAAATAGGAGCGAGAATAACACTTATATACAAATGGGAATTGAAAATAATATCTGGTGAGAAAGCAGCCCCTCTATTAAAACATATAATTACTATTTGGAACAAGGGAGGCCTATCACCCAAAATGCCTTTGGTTCAAAACAGACTTATACTTCTACAGTGGGTAATCAATGTTTAGATATCTGGTCTCGTTAAAGGGATGAGACATATTGAAGGTTGTTATGAAGGAGAACATTTGATCAATTAAAAAATATTGAAGGCTTAATGACACACTCTTCTGCTATTTTAAATTAAGAGCATATTTAAGAGATAAATTAGGCCCTTCAATGTTATTACTAATGTGTAGTGATGTGGAGACTGGTTGAAAAGTGAAATATGAAGAAATTTACTTCTGCTGTGCATCTTTTACTTCAAATGGGAACTCCTAAGCAGGGGATTCATAAGTCTACACAGAGATAGGAATCAGATTTAAATGTTAGAATTGATGAACAAAACTGGCTTGATCTTTGTTGGGATAGTATGGCAAATACAATAAATGTGAGGTACAGGATGGTTCAATATGATTTTTTACATCAATTATATCTCGCCACAGAAATTAAATAGGTTGAAATCAGATTTATCAGATCAATGCTTTAGATGTGGTGAGGAGTTAGGTACATTCTTACATTTGACTTGGTTACGTCCCAAGATGAGACCTATTTTGGATAAATTTAGGATTTTTTTTTAGAAAAAATTACAGGAAACAAGTTTCCACAAAATCCAGAACAGTTTTCATTGGGGAAAACCATAGGGACAAGACCTAAATTGAAATGATCTAAACACCAAAGAGAATTTGTCAAAATAGCATAAGCAGTGGCAAGAAAATGTATTTCAGTTACTTGGAAATCTGTTTCACATTTAGGTACGGCACAATGGAACACAGAAATGCATAGTTATGTTCCCCTTGAGAAGATTACTTATAATTTAAGAAATAAATATGATCTATTTTTGCAAATTTGGTGCCCATATTTACAAATTTCAGGAATAAATTTATAGACATCTTCCTAAACCCACGAATTCTTCTCTAAAGAATTAAACAGAAAATATATATATTGGAGATCTATGTGGTGAGTGGTACTTTCTTGGAAATCCTTTCTGTTTTTCCTACTTTTCTTTCTTCCTTCCTTTTCTTTTTTCTGTTCTTTTCCTTTTCTTTTATTTCTTCTTTTGGAGTTTCTAGGGTGGGAGGGGATTGGGGGGAGTAAGGGATTTAACCATCATGAAATGTATAATGGGTTTATTTTTTCTATTTGTATCTTTTCAATTTTGTAACCGACTACAAGTATGGACACAAATTTTAAATAAAATATTTTTAAAAATATACGACATTAGTGTGAGGCTATCACAGTGCCAGCGACCCTGGTTGGAGTCCAGAGCTGTCTGCAAGGAGTCTATACATTCTCCCTGTGTCCACTTGGGTTCCCCTGGCTGCATCAGTTTCTCCCCACCTTCCAAAACCACAAGGTGTTGTATGTTAATTTGGGTGAAATTGGGTGGTATGGATTTAAATGGTTGAAATTGGCTTCTACCGTGCTCTAAATTATTTTTTTTTTAATTATGAGGGTTGAACTCACCTTGAAATGGCCCTGGAAGCTGTGGGGAAGGCAGGGATTGAAGGTTGACACAATTTAGAAACTTATTCCCCTTTTATTGACTTCTCATTTAATTTACAACAGTCGTCATAATTTGCACCGGAGCACCATTTTTAGATGATCCCACATCATTAGCCTGCACTGGAGCTGAGCATCTGCAAATCAGGGAAATGAAGAACAAAAATAAAAGAGGTGGGAAATGAAACGGGAAAGGAAAAAAAATAAATGAGAAGATATTTTTAGCTGCAAACTAATTACAGTTGTGTGCATAATTGCAAAGGCAAAAAAAAAATCCTTTCCGAAGGAAAACCAAAATAAATGATGAAATGCAATTGCAAATCATTGTCTGCATTTGCTGCTCATGTTTTACCCACGACTACACCCCTGTACCCAGGGACTCCCGCACAAAAGGACGCAAGAAATAGAAGAAAAGTAGGCTATCTAGCCCTTGAAGCAGTTTGATCATTTACCTCAAGAGCTCTTTCCTACATGAGAGGTAGAGAGAAGAGGGTGTAGCAAGAAAATAAACCCCTCAGCTCAACTTGTTCATGTGGCCAAGATGTCTACCTGAGCTAGTCCCATTTTCCTGCATTTGGCTCATATTCTCTAAACTTTTCCAAGAAACACGAGCTGTACAGTGCAGAAATAGGCCCTTCAGCCATCTTGTCTGTGTCAAACTGTTATTCCACCTCGTCCCATTGACTTACACGTGGACCGTTGCCCCCAATACCCTTCCAAATTTTTCTTCACTTTTGAAAATGACCCCACATTCACCGCTTCATCTGGCACCTCGTTCCACACTCTCACCACTCTCTGTGTGAAGTTTCCTCTAATGTTAAGGGTGAAATATTTTACCATGAAATCATATCCTCTTGACTGATCTAATCTGTGGAAAAAGCCTGCTTGAATTTACTCCATCTATGTCTCTCATAATGTTGTATTTCCCTGTAACGTTCCAAATGTCCTCTAAATATTGTACCTGCCTCTACAGCTTCCTCTGACAGATCATTCCATAGATCAAGTCCAAGTTCGAGTTTATTATCAACTGACTGAACATAGACAACCCAACAAAACAGCAATTCTCCGGACTATGATGCAAACACATACACAGACAATACACAGAATGTAATAATCACATATTATACATAAATATATCATTCAAATTAATGCATATAAATATTTTGGGATGATTTACTCAGATACAGGATGCATTGAACCTAGAACATTACAGCACAGTTCAGGCCCTACTGCTCTCAATGTTGTGCCAACCTATAGATTCCTACCAACATGAACAAATTAGTATTTTAGGCGACTGTTCATCCATTTCACAGCCTGCTGGAAGAATCTTTTTCCCAGCCTGGCAGTCCTAATTTTGATGCCCCTGTACCTCCTCCTCGATGGTAGTGGTCCAAAGATACTGTGTGCTTGATAGAAAGGGTCTTCCATAATTCTTTGAGCCCTACTTAAGCAATGTTTCAGGTAAATGGCCTCAATAGAGAAAATGTATATCCATCACTCTCTCTGTGAAATAAATCGTTCTTCATATGTCTTTGATATCTTCCCACTCTCAACTTCAACTCTCTCCCTTTAGTTTGGATGCCTCTCCCTCCCTAGGAAAAAGACAATGACAATTTACCTTATCTCTGATTTTACACACCTTCAGACTCCTGTATTCCAGGGGAAAATAGTCCCAGCCTCTCCAGCCTCTCCTTATAACAGTCCTCATGAATATTTTTCTGTACCTTTTCCGGATTAATGGCATTCTCCTATAAACGGGCAAGCAGAACGTACACACAATACTCCAAATATGGCCTTACCGGTGACTTGTACAGCTGTAACATGAGATCCCAACTCCTGTATTGGTTATATTGCTGGTCAGTGGGACTAGGAGGGTGGGGATTTGCTACGGCATGGACTAGTAGGGCCGAACTGGCCTGTTCTGTGCTGTAAATGGTTATATGATTATATGGTATTCAGCGCCTGACCAATGAGAGCAAGCATACTAACCGGTTGTCCACCTGCCTTTCCACTTTGAGGGTCCCTGTTCTGCACCACTCTTCTCGATCCTATCATTGAATGAAGACTCATACCCAAGTTACATCTTCGTCTCTGCCATCATTCTTCTGAATGGACAATGAACCTATTAACATTACTTTATAGTTTTCTCTTTTTTGCACCAATATTTTTAAAATCTAGTATATAACTATTTTGTACCTGTAATGCACAATAATGCTGCCGCAATACATCAAATTTCATGTTCATGACCATAAACCTAATGTTTCTTCTTTGCTGTGCTTTTAAAAACTGCTTTACTTTGGACTTGTCCAAGTTCAATTCCATCTTTCACTTTTTGGCTCACTTTCACAATTGACCTAGACTCTGGAGTCATCTTAAATACCCATCTTCGCTGTCCACTAGACCAGCCATTCTCAATCTACTTTTGGCTATGGAACAGTTGCGCCTCTCCTCAAAGTTCATGGGCCCACTTCCCTGTGAAGCAGTCAAGTTTAGTTGGTTTCTTCTGTACTTCTCTCCAATCGACTACATTGAAAAAAAAACATAAAACATATTTTATGAATTCAGTCCGGGCCCCAGGAGGGCCATATTGCCCCAATGAGAATGGCTGCACTAGATCACGATTGTATTCTCATCTCTATGATGTATTTAGATATTATAGTTGACCCAACACAGATACTTGCTGAACACTCCTGGCTACATGCCTCCACTACTTCCTTTTGACTTCCACCAAGCCAATTTTAAATCCAATTGGCTAGCTCACCCTGAATCTGGATGAGCCTAACTTATGGGACATTGACAGGAGCTTGTCAACGATATCCATCGCCCTGCCCTCATCAATCCTTTTAGTTTTGCTATCAAAAAAAGTAATAAAATTTGTGAGACTTGATTTGCCATATACAGAGTCATGTTGTTGATACCTAATCAATCCTTGATTTCCAAATACTATTAGAATTTGTCTCTCAGAAGCCCATCCAGTAAATTTCCCACCACTGTGCAGAACTGTTACGAGGCTTGTTAGGGTGGATGCAGGGCTTATGGTTCACCTGGCTGGAGTCTCCAAAGTCAGAGGGTGCAGTTACAAAATAGTGAGTTGGCCATTGAGGACGCAGATGAAAAAGAAAGGTTCCTCACACTTTTGGCAAATTTGGCAATTTTCTCGAGCCCTTTAGCACACTGGCCTGTAATTCCCCTGCTTCCCTTCAATCAGGGTACACAACTGGCTCTCCTCCAGCATTCTGGTACAGGCTCAATGGGCCAAATGCCCTATTCCTGCTCTTATTTCTTATTTCTATTGTACCTCATCCATGGCGAAAGATGATGCAAATGTTCTTGCGAGGGCCGCAGTAATTTATTTGCAAGCTTCTCACCATGTTCAAGGTCTATGCACGGTCATGCTCTGGGGATTTATTCATGATTCAAGATTCAGTTTATTGTCATGTAATAAAGACAGTGCAATATTACACAGAAGGGAGGAGAGTGTGTCCAGGGTGTCACATGTCATCAAACTTAAGTGAGTGTAGACCAATTCTCTGCTCCCTGGCTGACTTCTCCATCAGAGATTTAATCTGGTGAAACATTTTTTTTTTGCTTTCCTTCTATCTCAAATCTCCTCCCTGAGCTCAGGAGAGAGAATTAGGAAACAATATTTAATTTGTACCAGGCCCTGTCTTTACCTTTCTGCTCAAACTCTCTTGCAGTGAAGGTCATTTGATTTACTTATTAGCTGTTGTACCTAAATTTTGACTTTCATTCACTCTGGTACAATCACTTCCGAGACCTTCTGAATGGCAAAACATTTTAGTTTCTCGCCATACCTGAAGATGAGCCCAGGCCTGAAATGATGGTTACCCTTTACTTCCTATGTATGCTGTGTGACCTGCTGAGTTTCGTCAGCATGTTGGTGTATTGTACTCAGTTTCTCACCCCTTTTTTGCATTTTTCTACCAAAATGGATGACCTCACTCTTTCCTCCCATTTTATATTCAAGCTGTTTGTATCTCCCAGGTCCTCTCTCTATCTTGCTCACAACCCAGGCTGCGATCAGGATTCGTATCAGCAGAAAGTCTGGATTTATTACACTTTATCTGCTCATGCAAATTATTGAGCAGCTGGGATCCAACACTGGCATCCCATCACTCACACCCTCCCTGTTCAAACAAAAAAGACTTTATTCATATTCTATGATTTTTGTCTTTTAATTAATCCTCAATCCATACCAATGTATTACCTTCAAAACCATACCCTCCAATTGTAATTTAATAACATTTTGTCTGACACTTTAATGAAGACATTCTGAAAATTGAAATCCTGGCTCTCCCTTATCTTTTCTGTTAAATAGTCAAACATGACTTCCCTGTCATAGATCTATGTTGACTCTGCACCATGTATTAATAATTTATAAATACCCCATTCCTCTTCCAGAATAATATATTTGAGCATTTTCCTTTCAATTACAGTTAGGCCAGGTGATATCCTCTCTCTCTCCAACTCTCTCTTCCCCTCTTCTGCCCCCTCCCCTCTCATTTCATAAATAATGATGTTATATTTTTTAACCTCTCTGTCTGTGAGAACTTTGCTATGCTGTAGAAATTTGGGAGGTAACAACCAAAATAATTTCTGTAACCTCTGCCTCTGCGTTCAAAGCTTTGAGACGTTGGTCATAAGGGATTTGCTGCCTTTCTGCCTCATTTCCTTTTTCATGAAATCTAATTCCTCTAAGGTCCAATTCATTCAGAGCCTGATGTTTTCCACCATCTCTGGAGCTGATTTGTGTCCTCTTTTTTCAGAAAAGATATAGTAGAATTGGAGAGACATTTAATGAGTTTCACTCAACTAATACATGGGGTAAAAGGAGCCTGCTGTCAGGAATGGGTAAATAAATTAGATCTGCATTCTTTGCAGTTTAGAACAATGTTGGGTCATCTTACTGAAATGTAGAAATGTTTGGTGGGGATGTTAGGGTAAATGTTGAGTTTTTTTCATTCATGGGAGAAAACAAATGATGAAACAGTTACAAGATGGCGGATGAATCATTCAAGATTCCTTTATTGTCATGTATGGAAAACACATTAAATTTGTTTTGCTCTGTTGGCCTTGTTATAGACACATAAAGAGGTGCTACAAGCCTAGGTCCACTACAAAGTATCAAGACAAGAAGGAGAAGCAAAAGAGAGTTGCCTCAGAAATGAGTGTCTGCACATCCCGTTATCTCCTCTGATGCTGCTCCCTCCTGTGTCACCACGCATGCTCCTGTCCCTTCCAGCTGTGAACCTGAGCTCTATTTAAAACCAAGGAGCACAGGAAGAACAGACCAAAGATTTAAGGGCAATGGGGAACTGGCAGAGAAGAGAAGATGTGGACTGGGGTAGATCAGCAACAATCTTATTGGATGGCAGAGCAGGCCTGAGGAGTAATTGCCTGCACCTCTTTTTATTTTCTTCTGACCTTAAGTTATTTTGTTTAATTTCTCCACTCTTTTCTTATACTCCAATATCAATTCTCCTGATTCAGTGCTTAATGTACACACGTTATCTATTGCTAATCTTTTCCTTTTAACATATCTAGTGATGTTTTGTGCTTTGAGTCACTGAGTTCTGCATGCGTACAGCACAGAAATGGTCCCCTTGCCCACCATGTCCATGCCAGTTTCTGAGTGCCCATCAATACTAATCCCATTTTCCACCATTTGTCCATCCATGTCATAGTGATTCAAATGCTCCGCCAAATGCTTCTTTAATGTAGTGACAATACCTGCCTCCACCTCCCACTCAGGCCGAAAGTTCCAGATTACAGTTGCCTTGTTAGATCTCTTCTGAACCTCCTTTCCCTTCCTTCTGAACTGGGGAAAGGTTTCTTACTCTCCAATCTATTTGATATATTTGTATATTTCTCACATGTTCCCCCTCAGTCTCTTTGGCCCCAAGAAAAATCAACCCTCCAGTCACCCCTCATTGTTGAAGTGATCCATTCCAGGTAACAACTTGGTGAATATCTTCTACAACCTCTCCAATCTATTTGCATGCATGACCAGAACTGTGAGCAGAATTCATACTTGATTAATACTATATCATATAAACCCTCCTCTTATATTCTTATTGCCCAACTAATGAGGGGATATATCCATTATGTCTCCTTAACCAGCTGAATGGAACCTTGATGCACATCATGGTTCCACTATTGTCAATGCTACCAGGGGTTCATAGAATATGTCCTCACCTGTGGTGTGAGATTGAGCCATCTGGGACTGTTCTCATTGGAATTTAGATTAGTGAGAGAGGATCTGATAGAAACGTATGAAATTATGAAAGATGGAAGTAGGTAAGTTGCTTCCATTGGTGGGGAAGATGAGAATTAGGGGACATAGCCTCAAGATTCAGGGGAGTAGATTTAGGATGGAGATGAGGAGGAACTGTTTTTCCCAGAGGGTGGGGAATCTGTTGAATTTTCTGCCCATTAAAGCAGTGGAGGTGACCTCAGTGAACATATTTAAGGCAAGGTTGATTAAATTTTTACAAAGTAGGGGAATTAAGGGACATGGGGAAAAGGGGCAGGTCAGTGGAGATGAGCCTACATCAGATCAGCCATGAACTCATTGAATGGCGGAACTGGCTCAACAGGCTATTTTTTTAATGCTCTTATGTTCTTAATTGCAGTCAAGTCCATCTACCACTGCTCTGCCTATTTTACCAATTTGTCAATATTATACCGTAGCCTCCCTCTCTCATCCTCACTACCACCAGGACCAATTTACATCTCAACTGCAGACTTACTAATCATATCTCATACAATTAAAGCAAATCTATACATTATGTATCTCTAACGACACCTTCTTTCTCCTGCCAATTTCAGGCCTAATTCATCAGCAGGATTTCAAGGGCTCTAGTCCTATGGAACAGTCTGGCATGTGGGACTTTGTTAAACCCATTATTGAAGTCCAAGTTGATGACATCAATCCTCCTGCACCATACTGTTCTCCTTCTGCATCAATTTTAGTTCCAAATTTTGTCCAGTCCTCTGCTTTGGTGCTTTTTTATTTGTCAACATTTTTTAAATAGAAAGAGAAAATGTTGGGAATATTCAGCAAACATTCAGATTGAAGAGCCTTCGTCAATTTTGTTAAAACAACTGCTGACTAAGAAACCATTTCAAATACATCATGAATTGCTCCCCTCCACACTATGATTTCTCATTTGTTGTGTTCTTTCTATGCACAGATTACAGACCTCGTGGTGATCGTGTTACCTTTTTTAAAATTTATCCCCAAGTTCCCAAGGTTTGGCCAGGATTAGATTTAAGATTTAAGATTCTTTGAGTGTCATGAAATAAAACAGATATAATATTCCATGAAATTGCATTTAATTTCCCATAAGGCAGACAAAGATTTGCCATCACCTGAAACTGTCCTGCATGCCTTACAGTCAGAGAAAGAGAAGCAAACAAATGGTATCTTCAGAGTCATTGAATGTCCATGGATTCGCCTTCAGTGCTCCTACGGCCTCTGCAGCCACACAGACTTCAGTCCAAACCATCGGCAACCCAAGTTTCAGACCCAAATCTCTGACAAAATCAGGAAGTCATTAGTGCCTGAGTCCCCTTGGAAGCCCTTCGTTACCCTCTCGCATCCCAGTTCTGAAACCTGATACACCTTCAACCAGTCTTAACCCAGTCTTTATGACTCTAGTCAATGTTTCCCACACCTTGAGGTTTCTTAACCCAAACTGATTTACCCTTGATTTTCCAACCTTCTGCAGTTACTCCCCATTATTATTTTCTAATCCTGATCACTCAGGTGCATTTCTAAACAAATGCCACCAGTGTGCTGTTTATTCAGGAAAGGTGGTACATAATTTCATTCTCCCAAATCTTCTGTATTGCAGGAGGAGGGAGAAGGAAGTGTGATCATCTGGTAATATGATGGCTGCTTTCCTGAGGCAGCAAGAAGTGTGGATGGAGTTGTTGGAGTGGAGGGAGCTCTCAATGATCTTCCAACCCACATTCACAACTCTATAGTCACAAACCTTTGACCACTATGACCAGTGGTGAACCAATCCCTCCATGACACTGAACTAATAGCAGCCATTTATTTAACGTCACCACAGTGAAGAATAACTTTAGGGGCTGTGGAGAAATCACCTTCTCTTGCAATGTTCTTATTGAGATATTCTTTGAAAATCCTCTGGATGATATTTTAGAGAGATGATTAACTGGATTACGAACTTCAAAAAATTAATCTAGGAACATCAAATAATGCAATTGGCATGAATATATTTGTAACTGCACTAAATTTTACATTAAAATTTAGCCATATAGCATGGTACAGACCATTTTGGTCCACGAGTCCGTGCTGCTCAATTTAGACCCAATTAACCTACACCCGCAGTATGTTTCGAACAGTGGGAGGAAACCGGAGCCCTCAGGGAAAACCCATGCAGACACGAGGAGAATGTACAAACTCCTTACTAACAACATGGGATTTGAACCCTGCTCCCGATTGCTGGCGCTGTAAAGGCGTTGCACTAACCAGAACACCAACTGTGCAGCCAATAAATTGATCAGATGGGGGAACATTGCAGTCAATCATCAACGATCCACACCACCCAGCACATGCTCTATTCTTGCTGCCATCATCAGGAAAGAGGGAGGTGCCACATGACTCACACCACCATGTTCAGGAACAGCTACTACCCTTCCAACATTGAACTCCTTAACAACAACTCTTACTTTGGCACTTTTTTTCTCCTTTTCTCAGTATTGCACAGTCAATTTGTTTATATTTCTTTATTTGTTTACATGTGTACATTTTGTACAGTTTTTTTTCACTAACATTAAGTGGTAATTCTGCCTCGCCCACAGGAAAAAAAAAGAATCTCACATTTATATGTGATCTCATGTATGTACTCTGACAATAAATCTGAAACCTGACCCTTTTTGAGCATAGATAGGAGAGATTTTCCCAACTCACGAGATAGATCAAAACTAAAAGACTTTGATGGAATGTCACTGCTTTTTCTGAGAGAGCCTGTCCCCTTGTTGATTCCAATAGGCAACCGCAGAAGGTCCTAAAATATCCGTAACAACAGCGAAGAGTGAAAACGAAATTTAAGGCCAAAGTCCTTCTTCATCCCCAGCTGGATGACAGTATTTGTGTTGCAATCCATCGAGATAGATGTTGGAGTGCTAGTTTTTAAAAAGTCATTAGTTAAATGAGTTGTAAATATTAGAGCAAAATGAGCCAAAGTTAAAATGAGGCCTACATTGATGGGTTTTCTGATAAATGTGATATGCTTCTGGAAGAAGAAATCTGCTCTGATTCACCAAAATGAGAGCAGCATAACTTATATAATGAAAGGCTTCCAACATGCCTTTGAGTCAGATGCAGACAAACCTGAGTGTCAGTGGGGAATATTGCTAAAATGAACATGAGAGTTTCTGTGGTCCCTGTGATGCTTTGGCAATGCATTGAAATGATTCTGACACATACAATACAGACAAAGACAGCTTGTTAGTATTAATTCTTGGGCTGTGAGTATTGCTGGAAAGATTGGCTGTCCCTGGTTACATATTTCTTAAATAAATTTAGACCTACAGCTTAGTAAATAGGCCCTTGCAGCCTTATGAGCCCATGACACCCATATATGCCATTTGACCCATAAACCCCAAAAAGAGTTTGGAAGGCACCTGGAGGAAGCCCACGCAAACATGGGAAGAAGGTACAAACTCCATACAAAAAGCACTGAATTTGATCATTGGTGCTGCAATAAACAAATCTATACACTATCTGGGCCATGTAAAGGAGGAGGTGACTCTGAACTATCTTCTTCAACCAATGTATCTCCAGTATGCAATTGGGAAGGGTTTTAACAACAAGAGAATAATCCTCCATTCACCACTGCCACACAGACAGGTCTGTCCATGGCCTTGTGCTGCCAAACTGAGGCCATCCTCAAAATGGAGGGACATCTTATATTTCTTCTTGTCAGTCTGCAACCAGACAGCCTTAGCATTGACCTCTAATTTCCGTTAACCCCCCCTTGCCCCGTGACTCTCTCTCTTTCCCTATTCTTCTTTCCTCCAGTTCCCCACTCCTTCCTTCACCTATCAGAGCTACCTCTGCTCTCTCCTCTATAATTTCTCAGCAGTTTTCTTTTCTACCCTCCCACTCATATCCACCTATTAGCCTGTGTTCCTTCTCCTGCCCCATCCTCCTTCCTTTCCTCACTTTCCCCTACCTTTATATCCAGGAACCTGCCTAATTCTGCTTACATCTGATGAAGGGCCCAGGCTGGAGATGTTCATTATCTTCTGCTTCCTATAGATGTTGCATGATCTGCTGTTTTTCTCCAGCACTTTTGAGTATTGTACATGACAGAATCATTCCAATGCATTGCCAAATCATTGCAGAAATTCTGACGTTAATTTTACAAGCAATGCCTTCAAAAAATTCAATTAGCTCTACTATCCTCAGACCAATACTGATTCTCTCAGTTCTTTTCAACTTTGCTCTGTGTTCACTTGTTCTGTCCCTAACACTGATGCAATGAAATTCCTCCAATTGATGTTAGATGTCAACCATTTTTAAAAAGTATTAAAATTACACAAGAAATGAGAATAACTTTGGCAGAGTAAAGTAAAGAGTTTAAATTTAAATTTAGATATAGAGCATGTTTACAGACCCTTCTGGCCCATGAGTTCATGCCCCTCAAATATAACTTATCACCCCTATATATTTTGAATGGAGGGAAGAAGCCTACACAGACACGAGGAGAAGGTACAAACACCTAACAGACAGCGCAGGATTCGAACCAGAGTCTCTGGTGCTGTAATACGGTTGTCTTAACCACTAAGCTAACATTGCCACTCAAAGACATGTGGGTTGATCGGTTAATTGGCCACTGTAGGTTACCCCTGGTTTTTAGGTGAGTGGTAGAATCTTGGGTGGGTGGTTGGGTAAGTTGATGAGAATGGAGGGAGAATTAAAAATGGGATTAACTCAGGACCATTTTAAATGAGAGCATGTCAGTTCACTGGACTCCTGGTGACCATCAAGCCCCTACTTACAGCAATCCTGCCCCAATCACTTTTTGTCTTCTCCCCATTCCCATCATTTGCCCTTTCATCTAATGTTTGCATTGTCATTAGGTGCCGTATACTGACTAAGCTACAACATGACACACCTTTGGGTTGTGAGAGGAAACCCACATGGTCACAGTGAAGATGTGCAAACTTTACAGAGAAGATACGATTAAATCTAGGCCACTAGAGCTGTTACACAGTGGACCTCTGTGGTTTCCTTAACTCGCTTTGTCCTTTCAGATATTGATTCAGTATGACACTTTCTCCAGATTGACATCCTGTTCCTTTCCCCTTGCATTACACCTTATATTTCACCCCTGCGTCCCTCCACTCTGTTACAATACTTCCTCTCGCTCCTCTCCTCACTTGCTCTCTTTCTCCTGCAGCTGAATACTTCCTTTATTTCTTGCTGTTCCTAGTTTTGGGAAAGGCTATTAGTCTGAAAGGTTCAGCCCAATAGTTGGCAGCTTAACTTGGTGAATATTTTAGCGTTACGTGCTTTTATTTCTTCTGCTTCCGACTGGGCACCCTCCAACTGGATGACATTAATATTGACTTTTCTGGCCTTCATTAAAAGCCTCGACTCCCCCATCCCTCCGCCCACTTCTTTCCCCCATCGTCTTACCCCAGCTCTGTCTCTCCCTTGTCCTTGTCTCTTTTTGTACAGATGATAAATGATCACCACTCCCCTCATCATCTCCAATTAACACCATTTGTTGGTCTGGAGGCATTACCTGAATTCTGCGATTTGCTTCTTTTAGCTCATTCTGATTTATTCCTTGAAGAAGGGCTCAGGCCCGAAATGTAGGCCCGACAGCTTTGTCTTCTATGGACACTGAAGAACCGGCTGAGTTACTCCAGCATTTCAGTGGGCTTTTACTGCAATCACAGCGCCTGCAAACTTTCGTGTTTCACTCAGTTGCAGTATCTTGGTTGGATAAGAGAGTGATAAGCACAGAAAAATGAAGGATTTGGGAATTCTATGGGAGCCAAATGATATATCATAAAGTGGATATAACAAACTGTGAGGAAGAGAACCAATTTTTAACCTTAAATTCAAAGAGGTAGCAATAGAGGGACAAGAAAATATTGCAAATTATTTACCTTATATTAATTTACATATATGTAGTAAAAATGCATCGCTTTGAATGATTTCTACTTTTGTCTGCATCATTTCATTTGAGCCATAAAACTCTATTCACCAGTAATTTAGGATACAGTATAGAAATGTTTCAGGTTGCTTGTCAGTGCTTATAAGTGTAGCACGACTCACCTACAACAGAATTGACAGAGAGTATAATGGAGATCAATAAAACACGATTTTGGGGAGGTATCTGATGGATGGTGCTCATACAAACAAAAGGGAGAGAGCCATCAGGTGTTATCAGAGAATTTGAACAGAGAGGCTGGGGGAAAAAGTCAGTTCTGATTGGCTGAACAGAGTGCCTTCAAACATGATATCTGGCAAGCAGTGACTGGCTTTGTACTTGTCAGTGCAATCAGATCTGATTGAATATATCCTCATGAGATAGTCTAACTTGCAATTACATGTTCACCCATCAGTGCCATCTGAAACAAAAATCTTACATGGATGAATGTATGAATTAGGAGCATGGCGAGGCTGTTTTGACCTTTGTGCCTGCTTTGTCTTTCAATAAGATCATGATTGATCCTGAAGGATAATGGTAGCACTGCACCTGACAACATTAACTATGTACGGTCAATGCTCCTCTTCTGTAGTAGAATTACTCATGTCAGCTCATAGAAACAGCTATAAAGGGCATAGATAGGGTGGACAGCTAATACCCTTTTCCCAGGGTATCAGTAGCAAATAACGGATGATGTCTGTTTAAGGTGAGGGGAGGAAAGTTTATGGGAGATGTCAGGGTAAGTTTTTTTCTTTACACAGGGTAGTGGGTTCCTGGAATGCATTGACAGGGGTGATGGTAGAGGATGGTACAATAGGGACATTTAAGAGTCTTAAATGCCAAGCCACATGAAGGGCCAAGCAGAGCTGGATTCAGCCTGGTGGCCTTGTTCAGCACATCTTGTATTGACCTGGCCTGGAAGCTAAGCTACCCATTCTTCAAAAGCAGGTGGCAAGATTCCAGTGGTGATTAGACCTCAGTGGAGCAGGGTTGAAGTCCTGTTCCCAGAATGACCTTATTTTAAAGCAAGGGTGAATGTAGAGCTAAAAGCCTGAGAGACTATATTTTATAGTTTTTACATCAAAATGGAAGTAATTTACAACATAATAACGTATATATTTGAAAGAAAACAATATATTTAATTTTAAGCAAATTAAAAACAATTAAATACCTGTTAATCGGAAATTCGTACAACTGGCAGACTCAAGCAACCGGCAAAAGAAATCACGGAAAATAAATAGGTAAAAAATATGGAAGTTTAAAATTGGCACACCTCATGGTTAATTTGCAAAACACTCAAATCGCAATCTCAAGCAATAGGCAAATACACTTCTCTTTCTACCAATTCCAGGAACTTTAATGTAATGTGAAATATTTTTTTAAACATTCTGAATCTGAAATCTGAAAGACTGTTGACTTTATAAATTGATGATGATCTAAAACTCTGCCCCCATCCCCACCTCCCATGTCCCAGATTACACTGTATCCAAAGTTTTTTTTTCATAGAAGACATGGTGAAGGGTTGTTTCACTGATTGGAGGTCTTAGACAAGTGGTGTTCTGTAGGGACAAGCGTAAGGATTCTGGTTTGGTAAGTTTGCCAACGACACAAAAATTGGTAGTGTTTTAGAGAACCAGAAAGGTCATTGAAGGACATAGCAAGGTATAGAACACTTGGAAATGTGGGTGGGGAAAATAGCAGACAGAGTTTAGGCAGACTCTGATGGCAGTGTTCCTTGTAGATATAGGTAAAAATTGAGTTTTTTTCTGCTTTATGTCTCCTTTGATCTCACTGACAATAAATGCACCAAAGTGCTGGGGGAACTCCACAAGTCCTGCATGATCCATAAGAGACAAAGACCTACAACCAATGTTTCTGGCCTGTGCCCTTCATCAAGCCACCTTGACTCAGCTCAAAATATTGGTGATATATCTTTGCTTCTTATGGACGCTGTGGGACCTGCATAGTTTCTCCAGCAATTTTGTGTATTTACTCCAATCACAGCATCTGCATAATTTCTTGTTTCACTCCATCTCACCGACAGCTTGTGTTCAAATATGAACAGGTGGAGACATTCAGGAAAGATATTCTTGATTCCCGATGTGGGACTTCATCTTGTGCTTAATTGAAAGATTGATAGCTTTGCTTCCTTCAATATTCCTCGCTGAATTGCTTTAAGAACAAACCGAACCACTGTACTATGTTCCATTAACTCTTTAGGTATTGCAGTTATTTTTTTAAAAATGTATCACTGAAAACATTCTAACCAAATGCAGCACAGTAGGAGAGCTGTTTGGATCAAGATTGGAAGGATCTACAGGGGGTGGTGAATGCAGATCAGAACCTCGTGCAAAATTCCTTCCTTTCCATGGACTCCATCTCTCACTTCCAACCAGAAAGCAGCCAACATGGGTGTAGCGACTACTTCCCATTATAGTTGCTCAGAGGACAAAATAATCTTGTTATTGCCATTGACTCATTCTAATTCATACTTAAGTTTTCCAGAGTTTATTAAATGATATTAAACATTGTTAGCATTATTATGTTGCTAATTGTTGTTACAAGCCATTAAATGTTGTTAGACGGTTAGTAGAAAATTGTCAGAACATTATTCATATCCTCCATTCCGCAGAACAAAAGAAAGTAAACTATCTCTTATCTCTTGATGAGTAGAGGTAAACTAGCTACATCCCTGAAGCAAAGATGTTGCTAGGAGACAGCATAAAAAAATGTTAAACAAAAAACCAGGGACCACTATTTGCGAACATGAAATATGTTTTAACCCCTCCAATACCAACCCATAATTATTATGTTTAAAAAATAATAAAACTGTAAAGATAAAAATATCAAACTTAGTTCGTAGTAATTTCAAAACAAAATAAAAGTGAATTATCAAAGCTTTCCGCCTCTTGTAAAAGACAGATTTTGGTGATGGGTCTGTTTCCAAAGCCAGCTTTAGTCTTGATCAGAACTTGACGTACAAGTCCCTTTTTGTCCTGAATGGAATTAACAATCTTCCCCATCAACCAGGAATTTCGAGGCACTGAATTGTCCACAATGATCACAACATCTCTGGGCGTGAAATTGCGCCTGATCTTAGACCATTTCTGTCACTCCTGCAACAGTGGACCAATTTTATCCAGAACAAATCTGATATAAATTGTACCTGTTTTCACCTGTGGCAAGTAGCCCCGGTGGCATCGAAGGCTTCAACTTAAGAAGCAGAAGGTGATTTGGGGTAAGTGCCTCTAGATCATTTGGATCTGTAGAAGTCTTGGTGATTGGACAACTTCACATAAAACTGTGTGAATGCCCCATCTTGTTAAGATTCTGTCCATCTACAATGAAATTGAAAACTTTTTGCACCGATCTAATCACTCTTTTCGATAAACCTCAATGGTGTGAGGGGGTGGGGGAATGGAAGATCCAATTGATTCCTTGCTGGACTAGCTCATCATGAATCTGACTTTGATTACAGTCCATAAGCACTTTCAATTCATGTTGAGCCTCCACAAAGTTAATACCATTGTGATATCATAATTATTTTACCTGACCACGTCTGGCAATAAAGCACCAAAGAGCATTAATGAAGGAGTCTGTGTCAAGTAATGATGCCACTTCTATGTGAATAGCTCTAATAGTTAAACATGTGAAAATAAAAACACCATAGCATTTCATGACACTCCTTCCACGCTTTACTGCAAAGGGTCCAAAATAATCAACTCCAACATATGCAAATGAAGGTTCATCAGGAGAATCTGCCATCTTCTGTTGACCAGGAGGAGTATTTACACACCGACAAACAACACATTTTGACATAATTTTCTTATTGACCCAGAGGCACCAGGAATCCAATAGTTTTGACGTAGCTTGGACAACATGCGGTTGCGACCAGCGTGGCCGACCTCTTCGTGCATAGGATGAAGATTCAAATCAGGGATGTAAGGATCCTTGGCCAGTATGACAGGATGTTTAATCTCTTCTGGCATTGCTGCTCTGATAAGTCACCCACTAACTCTTAATACACCATTCTCCAGAATGGGGTTGAGTTTACGAAAGTGGCTGGTTCTTCAAATATTAATTTCGTTTTTCAGACTTGAAATTTCATCTGCAAATCTCTTCCTCTGCCAAAATCAGATTATCTCCTTCTCAGCATTAATCAGTTCTTCAAATGTGAGACCTCTTTTTTCTTGAGTCTCAAGATTTCCTGTCTTCTTTTGTGGTAGATCTCTTTGTTGGATATTATCGCGATGAGGCTGAGCAAGAACATTGCTTGTTTACTTTTTCTTTCTGCTACGATTCAGAAGCAATCCTTTAAGTCTGAGCATCCATGCTATTGCCTTTTTCAACCCATTCCAGGATAAAAAGTTAAGGATGAAGTGGGTAACTGGATTCATTTGTACAGACATTATCTGAACAGCATTTGCAGTCGTACTCTTGATTTCAGGGTCCTCTGGTAAGATTTCTTCTAATTTATCAGAATTTTGAGGCCACTTTTTCTGAGGCTGTAGAAGAAACCAAGGCCCAGATAGGATGGTTAACTGTGTTAACATATCTCCACTATATTGGATGTGAGACTTTATCAATTTCATTGATTCTATTAGCCATGAAAGTTCAAAACATTGTGGTTTTATTCTTGAAGTATTTGAGCACAGAGGTGTGATCAGTCCAAAATATGGAGTCTGTTAGTTCCCCTTTTCAACATTGTGTCCATTCTGTCTGCCATTCACTCAACTTGGTGATGATATCACTCCAAATAATTGCCCTGTCATTCTGTGTTCCACCATGATCTGACTGTAATCTCCATCAGGAATTATAACATCATGGTCTTCTTTCAATGCTTTCACCTGGTGGAGCATCGCTTCAATGTCCGTGGTAATGACAACAGGTTCTTTACAGAATCTAGTTAGGACTCCTATCAATGGAATGGCCAAATCTGGACCCTGTAAGAGTTGAGAATTTAATGAATCTCCCCAAAACCCCATGGTGTGGTAAGTACCTATTTTTTTTTGCCATCAGTACGTTCCAAGGTATCCTCTGGTACTTTCTCTGCATAACCTTTAATCATCATATCAGACATGTAGTTGGTGTAATCTGAATGAAAGGATCTTTCTTGAATCTTCTCTTTAAATTCAGTGTACGTTGTTTGACAAGCTTCTATTATCAGGCATGCATAATTCCTTTTTTTTAAAAAGTAATCCAATGCAATAATGATCATTAACTCGCTTGGCAGTTTTTGACATCAAATCCATGAACTGCTAGTCTTCTTTTGAAGGTTCTTGGTCGTCCCTGAGGCTCTCGGGAAAGTCAGACTTGAACTGCTGCTCCCACAGCTCATCAAGTTTCACAATCGATATCTTGTTGATACTTAAAATCAACCGGTCCTGAACTTCATTTCTTCCTCCGAATGGTCCATTAATCGTCCAACCAAACATAGTTTTGACTGTGTAAGGTCTGTCTCCCACATTCTGTATTATATCTAATGGTTCCAGAGCTTTTGGTATGTCTGAACCAATCAGCAACACTAACTCAGAGTTGATTTTGTGTAAACAAACATTTTACATAATGCATCCCTGATTCAGTGTCACTTTTATGTGAGATGTTTCCTGTCTACACAGAAAGCATCGTAGTTGTCTGGGTATTCACAAAAATCATTATTATCCAGCCCAGAGATCTCTAAGCCCAAAACAATGCTGGGTTTCAATCATTTTGACTTGACCTATAGAATTTTTAACCTTTTTCCTTGAAGATTAAGGTTATTCATTAGCCCATCAGTGCAAAATGATGCCGAGCTACCTGGGTCAAGAAATGCATAAGTAGGCTCTGTTGCACCCCTTTTCTTGGCCTTGACTTGCACAGGTACTATTAAAAGTTTGCAGTTATCCTTCCCGTCCCCAGTAAGACTATTTGTCTGTTTGTTCCTTTTCCGTATTCTTCTTTTGCTGGAAGATATGGTGCCCCGTACACATCGCGAGACTCAGTGTCTGACAAGCATTTGGAAAATAGCGTTGAAGTACTTGCCTGCGTTTGGTGTGTTTGTTAGATTTAACTGTGCGAATTATAGCTACAGCAGGCAGACGCTTTTGGAAGTTTCTCAGTGATGCAGGTTTCGATCCTCCACGGAGCTCATTTAAATTTGATCAAATCCCCTCGGAGTTAGAACGGACACTACGGACTTGCTTTCGACTCACCCCAAACAGAAGGGTTTGGCATCAGCGTCGAGACCGTAAGCAATGACGGGGGAAGTGCGGAGGCCTGCGTGCCAGGCTATGACAAAAACCACTCAGGTCAGCGCCACTGATATTTTCTTTGCTAATGTTTGGACTCTGGTGAACAAATTGGATGAACTGAAGACATGGGTCATTACACAGAGAAGGCTTACAGACTGTAATGTAATGCTTTTCACAGAGTCGTGGCTTAATAGCGGGGTACCAGACAACGTGCTGGAATTGGAAAGTTGAATGGTTTTCAGGGCTGACAGAATAGTGGCAGCGACGGGACAAAGCAAAGGTGGTGGGTTGTGCATCTAAGTAAATTGACTATGGTCCACTAACTCTATCATTGCTCTGCAGATCTGGTGCACAAGATCATTAGGAGCAGACCTTTTTATCTACCAAGAGAATTTACGTGTATTATTGCTGTAGCAGTTTATATACCTCCAGATGCAAATGCTAAAACAGCCATGAAAGATCTGTGCTGCTATCAGCAAGTTGCAGACATTACATCCAGATGGAGTCTTTATTGTGGCTGGAGACTTTAATCACCGTAACTTAAACACTGAGCTTCCAAGACTCCATCAAATTGTAATATGAGAGGTAATAAAACCTTAGATCAGGTTTAAACAAATGTGGCTGATGCTTACAAACCTCTACCCTCCCTCACTTGGGTCAATCTGACCATCTCTCATTGTTTATGATCTCCAAGTACAGCCCAGTCATCAAATGGGTAAAAACCTGCAACTAAGACTATTAAGATCTGGCTGCAGGGGGCTGACTTTGTTCTTCAGCAACGTTTTCAACATACAGACTGGAGTGAGCTTGCTGCGCACGCTACAGTAGATTCTCACGTTGATATGGATTCATACACCGACTCTGTTCTTGAATATATCAACAGGTGAATGGATGGAAGGACATCACAGAGGAAGACTTTTAAAAATTCGCTAACCAAAAATCGAGGGTGAACAGTGAGGTTCGCCGTTTTCTCAAAGACAGAGATTCAGCTTTCTGATTTGGTGACCAGGAGACTTATGGATTAGCCAGGACTAACTTAAGGAAGGGGGAATCCCTCTGGCTAAACATACATATAAATAAAAGATCAAAGAGCATTTCATATCCTTGGATGCTCGGTGCATGTGCTAGGGCATACAGATGATCACAGATTATAAATCATCTGGTATTGCATCTCCTTCTAGTTGTGACTCCCTACAATTCTCTGAGGAGCTTATCTATTTTTACGCTCGCTTTGACCGAGAGTATAGGGAGCCCACTTTCAAGGCAGATCTTTTACCTGAATAAATACCTCTCTCAATCTCCATCATTGATGTGTGGGCACTGCCATAACCCTAACCCTAACCCTTAGGGTGAATGTACAGAAGACAGTTGGTCTGGATGGCATACCTGGCCATGTGCTTAGAGTCTGTTCAGAACAGTTGGCCAGGGCTTTTATGGACATTTTCAATCCCTAGCCCGGCAATTGTTCCAATGAGCTTTAAGAATGCTACCTTCATGCCTGTGCCAAAGTACTCTACTGGTATGAGTCTAAATGACTACATTCCAGTTGCACTCACCCCATCATTACTAAGTGTTTTGAGAGGTTGGTCTTATCTCATCTGAAATCCTATTTGCCTGCACTATGGATTTTTTATCAATTCACCTACCGTACTAATAGGTCAACCGAGGATGCCATTTCAACAGTGCTTCACTCTGTGTTGACTGGTTTGGGCAGCTACAACTCCTATGTTAGAATGCTATTCATCGGCTATAGCTTGGCTTTCAACACTGTTGTTCCCCTCTAAGATGATAACCAAACTTCGTCTGAATGGTATCAGCCCATCCCTTTGTAATTGGATTTTGGACTTCATAACTAACAGACCTCAATCTATTAAGCTGGGCAATATTTTTTTTCACCTTGAATATCGGCGTGCCCAAGGTTGTGAGTTGAGCCCCCTTTTCTTTATTCCCTCTTTACCTCTGACTGCATTCCTATGTAGAGTACAAATTTAATAATAAAGTTTGCCGATGACACTATGGTGGTAGGCCTGATTAAAGGGGATGATGAAACAACCTATAGGGATCAGTTTCAGCACCTGGCCTTGTGGTGCACTGATAACAGCTTAACGCTTAACACCCAGAAGACCAAGGAGATCATTGTGGACTTCAAGCATGACAGAATCCACACTCATGTTCCGATTTACATCAACGGAGTGGTGGTGGAAATTTTATCGACCAAGTGAGAAAGATCTCACTTGGTCCTTCAATTCTGATTAAAAAGGCACAAAAGCATCTTTATTTTTTGAGGAACATGAGGAAAATCCACCTCTGTCCCAGGATACTGTTGGATTCCTATAGATGTACAATTGAGAGCGTGCTGACATCTGGTATTTCGGAGTGGACCGGGAATTGTATTGCACAAGATCGCGAGACACTCCAGCGGGAAGGGAAAACTGCCCCACCAATTATTGGCATCAAATTGCCTACCATCGAAAACATCCATAGGGAAAGATGTCTGGGCAGGGTGAAAAATATTATCAAAGATGCAACGCACCCATAGGCCAGATGCTACAGGACCACAATTAGGCTCAAGAAGAACTTTTTTTATGAAACTGTGACTAAGTTGAACGCTGAATCATGGCACTGAGTGGGACTGCAGTCACATTGTAAAATTAGTACTTTTTAACAGTTTGTTGGAGAATAGTGTTGTTGTCGGTTTTAATTGCACATGTTCTATTGGAATGAAAATGGTACGATGTTTTAACTTCCGGTCAATGCTGATTGGCCGGTTTACTGGTACAAAGACAATAAAGTGAATCATCAAAAATCATCATCGTGTAACATTTTGGTCTGCTTTAGTCTGCATATGTCGCAGCTGAATTGTTTTTTGCTGATGTGTCCTTTACACAGACAGCCGAAACATATTCCGTTTTCTTTCAGAAAAGCAATTTTCTCACTATGCATCTTCTTTTCCATCTCTGCACACTTTTCCATACTTATCTTTCCGAAACAAAGATTTCTTCACAGCAGGCAAACTTTCCTTTTCCGTAATTTATTTATCCGCATCTGCCACAGTGGTGGCAAATGTACTTTTCTTTTCAATTTTTGTGATTTGGATCTCTCAACCTCTTTGCTTACTGCCTGAGTGACTTTGATATATCCATACAGTGGACCTGCGAAAACATCCACTTGCCCTTCAATGAACTCCACCAAATCCTTAAAAATAGCTGTTTGATTGTATTTTTTTCTGATATTCAACAACTGAACTTCTCCATAGTTCTATCATCCTGTAAAGTACTTTATTTAAAATGATTTGAGTATTAGTAGACATGTAAAGCTCTTGTAGATAGTTGATCTCAGCCATGACATTGCAACGTCCTCTTAGAAAGAGGCATAAACATGTAGAACTTCCATGTCATCCAGTTTTATAGATGACCATGAGACTTCTGCATATAAGCTGTAGCAATTTTATGCTTGTTACCAAAATGCTTTTTTAGTAAAGACATAGCCCTTTTGAATCCTTCATTCGGGGGCATATGACGGAAACTCTTCTTGAGGCTGTCTGCTCATGAACTGTTCCAAATAATGTAGACAATCCTCTGAGTTTTGGCTTCTTACTTTCAATACTGCATTCAAAGTTTTTCATTAACTCTTGGAACTGAAGTGGGTCACCATTAAAAACTTGAATCTCTCTCTTAGGCAGAGAAGAGAGAGGCCGTAACTGGATTATGATGCAGCCATTTCATCTTGCCTTCTCATGGATGAGCATCTATTACTTTGTTCACCCTGATTTCTGTTACCCGATGAGAACATAAAGTAGTCGGTATCGAGAGACGGCATTGGGCTCACATCTCTGTCCATTGTGGTCATTGTTGGTTTTTGAGGTTTGGCATCACTGCGCCTTAACATGATTTGTTTGGGTACATGCATATCTCGTAACCATGACATTGGTATTAAATATTTTCTTTGTCTGCTGTCCTTCCTCAAAATGTGGTTCCGTAACATTAGACACTTTAGTTAATTTACTTCGAACATCAGATACCTCTGAGGCTTCTAGTACCTTTGCCTTGGCCATATTAACAGCAATTCTTGTTTCCAGTTCCAGCTGCTCCTTTTTCTTCCTTAGCTGATGCTTTTCCCTCCTTAATTATTCCTCCTGCTCTTCTAAGTTTATTTTGAAGTAATTCTTGTCGTGCAACAAGAGCAGTCTGATTCTTTAAACGTGCGGATGCAGCACTTTAAGGATGAGGAACTATGGAGCTTGCTCTAGAACTTCTTTTGCTTCTCCTGCTGCCAGCGTTTGACACACTGTCACTTGGTAGTTTATCATTCAGAATGTCAGATATTACCTTAATATCTGACTTTGTCTCCAGTTTTTCTTGGCCATCCTCCATGTCACCAACTTGAGCCACATATTCAGTCATTTCTCTATGGCTGATCTTAGATTCGGTTGATTTTTTTTTTTCCCCAGCAGCCAAAACCTTCTCGGCTTCACTTGCCTTTTTCAATCTTTTTAAGCAAGCAGCTTTGGCTTCACTTAAATCTAACTCCCACCATTATAATTCTTCTCTATATTCCTCAACCTTCATCTCCTCAAAATATATCTCTCCTCAGGGCAACAGCTTCTGTGGCGGCTGCCATTTTATCCATATCCATTTTAGCTGACTGCTGTTCTCAGGCACCAATCTTGCACAATAATAACCACCAAACCAAAAACAGTCCCCAAAGGACAAGGGGCTTTTTCTCCAAACATGCAATAAACACACAGAGGAATCCTTAAGTAAGGCTTACCGCTTCCATGGCCTTGATGCTGCTGTTGACATTTGTGCTTCCTTGAGTTCCAAATGCTCTAAACAGAGCCCAATCATTCCAATGCAAATCCCAAATCCAATTTCCAACATTCTATTGACTTATTTCAGAAACTACTTTCCATTATAGCAGCTTGGAGGATAAAAGAATCTTGTTGTTGTCTAGGATTCATTTAAACTATTTCATACTAAAGTAATGTTGAGTTTTCCAAAGATTATTAAATGATATTAAACATTGTTAATGATATTATGAGTTGCTAAACATTGTTACAAGCCATTAAACATTTTGTTAGATAGTCAATAGAACATGTCAGAACATTCTCTGTATCCACCATTCAACAGAACAAAAGAAACTAAACTAACCCTGTCTCCTGGTGTCCCTGAAGCAAAGGAGACAGCATAAAAAAATAAAATCCTCAAACAAACTGCTTGCAAGCATGAAATGCATTTTAACCCCTACAATTGGGTGGGACCTATCAGATCCCGGATACACTGTCTTCTCCCTCCTCCCTTCAGGAGTGTGAAAGCACGCACAGGCAATTTCTTCTTGTAACCATCAGACTGCTGAATGAACCCCAATCATGTGACCCTTGTTTCATGCTAATGGATGTTCCTTTCCATTGCGATCCTACACTCGGCATGCGTGCTCTTCACACAGCTGTATGGATTTTGATGCAGCCTTCTTTTGGCAATGACCCCCTTTGGACTCTGCTCACAATTTATCATGTGAAGCAGTCAAGTTTGGGTTTCTTCCATACTTCTCTCCTATCAACTACATAAAAAAAAATTTTTTAAATTTACGTGAGATGAAAAGAAATCAAGGCTTTTATTTAAATGGGCTGTGGATGAATAAATAATCTTGAACATAAAACTAAACTCCACAGACACTTTGTTGCTGGTGAACTCAACATTGATTGGTCGGCTGGTGAACTCAACATTGATTGGTCGGCTGGTGAACTCAACATTGATTGGTCGGCTGGTGAACTCAACATTGATTGGTTGGCTGGTGAACTCAACATTGATTGGTCGGCTGGTGAACTCAACATTGATTGGTTGGCTGGTAAACTTAACATTGATTGGTCGGCTGGTGAACTCAACATTGATTGGTCGGCTGGTGAACTCAACATTGATTGGCATAAGGCCCCATTGATAAAGGCCCTATTAATATCTTTATGGAAGAACCTTTCTCACTGCATTAAATACAATGCAACAAATATATTTAAACTTAAGTAAATATTAATACCAACATATCATTTATGAATTGAAGCTGAGATTTAACATGTGACAAGCAGAAAATAATACCTGTTTTAAAGCAGTTGGGACGACAGAAAAAACTCAGATGTGAACCTGTAGCAGATCCCAACCATAGTTGAGCTCACCAGCAATATACAGTCTGCGGAGTTTAGTATTATTTTCAACATTATTTAATAATCCAGAGGACATTCTCATTACTGAGAACGGCTACATTGGTCCTGGAATGAAAGAGGCAGTTAATACTCAGCTCGTGGCTCGGAAGACATATATGGGCCAGACTAGCTAAAGCTGCCAGAGTACGTTCTCTGAATGACATAAATGTATAATTGGGGCACTTACAACATTCTGGTAATTTCACAGTTACTGTTTCTAAGATGAGTGTTTTTATTAAATGCAAAACCTATTCAGTTACTTGAAATTTGAATTCACCAGCTGCTATGGGGAGATTTGAACTTATATCTTTGGATCAGTGATCCGGAACTAAGATTTCATGTCCAATAATTTAGCCATAATGCAACCATACTATAACTTCATATAATATTAATTTCCATCACTTACTACAGTGATTGATGGGGATTTAAACCAATCACTAACCATTCCACAAGGCCCAAGACATCTGTTGCAAACTAAGTGTTGAGAATGCGCCATGCATATGAAAATAACTAGGAAAGTCAAACCAATTTGCTGATGTAAGAAATCTGAAATAATATCAGAAAATGCAGCTGGAAGCATTAAGCAGATCAGGCAGCATCTGGCAAAAGGGAAACAGAGTTTGTGTTTTAGGTTGAAGACCCTCCAACAGACAAGTTGGGTGATTTGAAACATACCTGTGATTCTGGACAGATCATTTCAACTCACAATTCGATTTGCAATTCATCCTCAAGTCCAATGGTTCTCAACCTTTTTCTTTCCACTCGCTACCACTTTAAGTAATCCTTATGCCATCGGAGCTCTGTGATTAGTAAGGGGTAGAAAGAAAAAGTTTGAAAACCACTGTTTTAATCGTTTCTCATTGACACAGTTTTAGAACTCCAAAGGAAATGGGCCAATGACAAAGTAAAGGGTGACCAACATTTTGGGCCCGAGCCCTTGGCCAAAGTCCTAATCTAAGCATTGCTTAATATTTGAAACTTTCCCTTTCTAAATGGAATATTTTACTCAGTCTGGTTTGAAAATACTCCATTTAATATGTGAAAAACCACTATTATAGCTCTTATGAGAGGTTAGTAAAATTGAGACCATGCTCTGAAGATCAGGAGAGGTTACTAGTTGCCGAATAAAATTTCCTCAACTGATAGATGTCATTAGGACCATGAGCAGAAGATCCTTCCACCCTAATTGCGTGATCGTATTCACACATTTATCTCACAGAGTGGTTGCAGCAAAATGCTGTGCAGTTGCAAGGCGATTTATTTGCTCTTCAACTTACTCCAACTTTCACCAAGGTGCAAATTTAAAGATGGGTGAGTTAGGCATACGTTAGACATACGTTCATGTCTTGCTCTGTTTGTCATCTGCTTCCAAGCTAAATTGATCTTTGCGGCCTGGGGTATTTTCTGCTCATTGGGTTTTCTATCATTTCAATCCTGCCTTCCAGTATAAGATGCTTTATTCATTGCCTCACTACTGTTTTCTGTCAACCTATTGGCCTTGTGCCATGTTTGTTGTCTTGATCATCTCACATTCTTTGCCGAGGCATTGAAGGTAACAATGAATTCCATTCTTGATATTTGCCTTCACTGAGTGTTAGCTTTCCAGCAGTCCAGCTTTTTTCCCCAAGGTCTTGTGGATTGTTAGTTTTATACTGAAGTGTAATATTATAGGAAAGATTCCTTTTATTTTGTGGATATTAAGTCTAAAGGCACCACTGTTAGAGACTTCCGTAAAGGATAGCATGGTTGAATAACCATTTGGCCTAATGCTATTACAGCACCTTTGTCCCAGTTTAGAATCCAGCGCTCTCTGCAAGGAGCTTGCACATATAACCATGTAACAATTACAGCACGGAAACAGGCTATTTTGGCCCTTCTCGTCTGCTCTCCGCAAGAGAGATTAAGAGTTTCTCCCAGCTGCTCCAGTGCCTGCCCACATTCCGAAGATGCTCACAGTTAGTAGGTTAAGTGGTAACCACGGTGCATTTCGGTGTCATGGCTTGTGAGCCAGAAGGGTCAGTTCCCCTGCAGTATCTCTCAAAAAAAAGAGACATTTCTTGCAACATCCTTCAAGCAGTTGAATAAGTTGATGAAAATAAAATACCTTTATTCTTGACATCCAGTAACAATTTAAGTGGATCAAAGATTACAAAATCAATGCCAAGAGTCTGGAGAGGAGATGAGAAGAATATTTCTACCTCTGACTGAATGCAAGAGCATAAGAAATGGAAGTTGAAGTCTCTTGAGCCTTATTCCTTGTTCCATAAGTTCATGGCTCAATTGATCCTTGGCTCAACTCCACTCTCTTTTCTGCTCCCCTTAAACCTTGTTTCCAACACAATCACAAATTCTACCTACGTTGACCATCAATATTTTCAATAACTCAACCTCCTCAATGTTCGCTAACATAGAATTCCAAACACTTGTGAACCTTTGAGAGTGCTTTTGAGATCAGGAATTCTCTCACAAGGGTGGAGGAAATTTATGCTGTTAAAAAGAGAACGAGATGAATTTGACCAGGTGTTTGAGGGAAATGTGTCGAGTCTTCGTCTGAACGTCAGGACAAAAATAAACCGTTCTTTGATGAGCAAGTACAGGCAGAATGGGCCAAACTGTATCAGTCTTTGGTGTGAATTTTAAAAAAAGTTATCTGCAAACTCCCAACCCCGGCAAACAGATTTCATATTTATTTTAAGAGGACATGCATGACATCACATACAACCCTGAGATTCCTTTTTCCTGCAGGTGCAGCACAATTACCACTAATTGGGAGTGCAAAAAGTAAACTGCACACAGCATAAACATGTAACAAGTAAAAGAATCTAAACAAATAAAAAATGCAAACAAACTGACTGTACAACACAGGGAGAGCAAAGAAAAGCTATAAAGTGCACAAGTAAGAGTCCTTAAATGAGTCCCTGATTGAGTTTGTTGTTGTGGAGTCTGATGGTGGAGGGGGAGCCGCTGTTCCTGAACCTGGTGGAATGAGTCTTGTGGCACCTGTACCTCTTTCCTGATTGCAGCAGCGAGAATAGAGAGTGTGCTCGGTTGTGTGGGTCTTTGATGATTGCTGCTGCCCTCTGATGACAGTGCACCCTGGCTATAGCCTGGGAACGTCTGACTGCTTACTATGCGGCTCCACGGAATGTGGTACTTGCTCGACACCAGTTGCTGACTAGACGCCAGAAACCCAGGGAAAGTGATGCTGCCTATGCACTGGCTCTCGACTCACTGGCAAATGAATGTGATGTCAGGGCAGTCAATGTGCAACAACACCGCAATGCCTTGAAGCTGGATGCTTTAGTCAACGGGATTGACTCCAGTTACATCCGACAGAGGCTGCTGGAGACGGAGCCCTTAACCTATGACCGGGCAGTCACTCTACCAAAACACTGTCCAGTGAAATGCTAGAAACTGAAAAGGAAACATCCAGGAGTGCTGGAACCCTGAAGGAAAGATAAAGGAGAACTCCTGAAAAATGTTACTTTTGTGATAAGAGCTGGCACCCCAGACAGAAGTGCCTGGCTCGATTTGTTACTTGCAGCTATGTGGGAAACTCGGCCACTTTGCTAAAGTGTATAAGGCGAAAGGTTCTGATAAGAAGAAGAAGAGAAGCACCAAGAAAATATGTTCTGGAGCTTCAGGAATGGAAGACAACTGTGAAAATGGGGAATCTTCAGACAAGCAGGGTGAATCGACCTCAAGTGACGGCGAAGTGAGATCCCCTGTGATAACTCAATTGACTCCAAAGCTTGGGGGATGTTACGGACTGGAACGGTCGACCATGAAGGGGGAGGTGAATGGTGAGACTCTTGATTGTCTAATAGTCTAATAGATTCGGGGAGTGCTGACAGCTACATCCAGGAGAGAGTTGCCAGAGCCTTAAATTTGCGGAGCTATGCAGCGAACCGAAAGATACCCATGGCTTGTAGTGAACTTACAAAAACTTTACGGAACAAGTGTAAAGTTACTTTAAATTTGCAGGGACACTGCCTGGCTGATGTGTGGCTCTTTATTACACAGGAGCTCTGTACCCCTGTGGTACTGGGGTTAGATATTCAACCTCAGATGAACAGTGTAGTGTTAAATTTGGTGGGCCACTACCCACACTTACCATCCCCCACGCTAGTTACTGCAGTCTGTCCACATTAAAGATCAAAGCTCCCTCCCTTTTCAGTGATTTATCCCCCGAATGTCAGCCGATTGCCACTAAGAGCCGTTCTTACAGCAAAGAGCATTTTGAGTTTATCAAAGCTGAGACCCAGAGATTGCTTAAAGAGGGAGTAATTGAACCCAGTATGAGTCCATGGCGAGCCCAGGTGGTAGTTGTGAAAAATCACACAAAGAAACGACTGGCTATTGACTACAACCAGATAATCAACCATTACACTAACCTGAATGCCTACTCCCTGCCACACATCAATGAAATAATTAATCAGATAGTGCAATACAAAGTGTACTCCACTATCAACCTCAAAACAGCTTATCACCAAATCCCCATTAAAAAAAAGGAATGTCCCTATTCAGCCTTTGAGGCTGATGGAGGGTTATACCAGTTTAAAAGGGTACCTTTTGGAGTCACTAATAGTGTGTCAGTGTTTCAGAGGGAAATGGATAAGATTGTTAGGACGTATGAGTTAGAGGGTATGTTTCCTTATCTGGATAATGTCACTATCTGTGGGAAACCACAGGCTGAGCATGACAACAACTTAAAGAAATGTTTAGCAACAGCTAAAGAACTCAACCTTACATATAACGAGGTCAAATGTGTGTTCAACGCAAGAGAGCTACCCATTCTGGGCTACATTGTCTGCAAGGGTGAAATCTGCCCCGACCCGGAAAGAATGGCCCCCTTAAGAAGTTACCACCCCCAAACTCAGCAAAAGCCCTTAAAAGGTGTATGGAATTCTTTCCCTACTACTACAAATGGGTTCAGGACTACGCCACGAAGGCACACCCTCTGTTTGACACTAAATCTTTTCCTCTCTCTCCAATGGCCTTGAAGGCTTTCAAAAGAATTAAAGCTGATATTGCCAAAGCTGCACTCTCATCCATTGACTAGGATGTCCCATTCCAAGATTGTCTCAGATTGTGCGTTAGCAGGAACCCTTAATCAAAGGGGCAGACCTCCTTCTCCCGCACATTACGGGGACCTGAACTAAAACATCCTGCCATTGAAAAAGAAGCCCAGGCTATTATTGAAGCTGTTCACTACTGGAGACACTTTCTAGCCGGCAGAAAATTTACTCTTGTCACTGATCAGAAATCTGTAGCCTACATGTTCAGTACTAAACACAAAAATAAAATCAAGAACGATAAGATGGCGAATAGAACTCTCAACTTATAATGATGAGATCCATTCCAGACCGGGCAGGTTAAATGATCCCTCTGACACATTGGTGACACTGGTGCTCAGCTGGAGGGGCTAAAAGAGATCCATAGCAGACTGTGCCACCCAGGAGTCATGAGATTCTGCCATCACATAAGGGCTAACAATCTTCCTTACTCTCTGCTAATAAAATTGAAGTGCCAGTTGATGAAGTAGACAAAGACGATGAGGTCAAACAATAATCATGGCTTTTATTAGCAGAAACTCATGGTACAAGAATGAAAGACAATAGATGCATATACAGTTATATCCTTAACAGTAGAGATAATGTACAGCCAATGTTAGTACAGCTAGGCTCATCAGAGGGGAGACAGGCAGCTTGGCAGACATTCACCACAGATGTATTCAACAGTGGAGAGGGTTTATCCTGTAATATCCGGAACTGTGACAATTACCTTTTGGAGGGCTCACGGGTATTGATTCCCATACCAGACCATGATGCAGCTAACCAGCACACTTTCCACCACACATTTGTAGAAATTTGCCAGGGTTTCTGATGTCATACTAACCTCTGCAAACTCCTGAGGATGTAGAGGCGCTGACGTGCTTCTTTCACGATGCCATTGGTGTGTTGGTTCCAGGAAAGATCCTCCAAAATAGTGACTCCCTGGAGTTTAAATTTGTTCACCCTCTCCACCTCTGATCCTCCAGTGATCACTGGATTGTACACCTCTGGTTTTCCCCTCTTTGTCCAAAATCAGCTCCTTGGTTTTGGTGAAATTGAGTGTGTGGGTGTTGTTAGTGCACCATTCACCAAGTTTCCAGACTCCCTCCTGTATGCTAACTCATCGCCTCCCCCCACCCCTTAAAAGAATCACAATTTATTGTCAAGAGCATGTCACAAAATGAATTGTTTTGCGGCAGCGTTACAGAGCAAATATTGCTATAAATTACATTTCAAAATAAAGCGTGCAATAAAATGGAGAAAGTGTGGTTCATTGCTCATTCAGAAATCTGATGGTGGAGGTGAAGAAGCTGTCCTTGTGCCATTAGGTGCTCGTCTTCAGTCTCTGTGGTGCTCCGGTAATGATGGAGATTATGGAGGAGATGTTCTTACCAATCTTCACTGATTGTGATCTGGAGGTGAGGAAATCCAGAATCCAATTACACAGTGGGGTGCTAACTCCCAAGTTCCAAAGAGAATCGTGATCTTCAATAATCTACTCAGAGTAAAGGAAGATAAATAAAATATATTGCTTGTAGTTTGCATTCATTTGAAGAATAGGTTATGTATGTTTTATCAGCAAATTCCTATTTTCTTGAGTTGAAGAAATAGAAAAAATACATTTGCACTTCAAAAGGAAATCAATGCTCATCTTAGGTGCGACTTTAATCAATACAGCAATGTTCCTTTTGATGGAAAACTGTGGGCTGTGGCAATGTTTGAAATGACAAAGTAATTAATTGCATCAGTCTGAGTCTAAAATATAAAACTGTGGCGGTGCACTCGCTCAGGGCTAAACGGCCCCGCTTGTAGCGCCACGTGGCAGACAGCCCTGGGAAGATGGCACCATCGGGGGTTCCTTCGTCAATCAAAACCCCCCCGTGCGGCACGCGCCCCAGGCAATTTGATGATGTCATCACGCACGTGGTGACCGAACCAACACTGCCCTTTAAGGGGCATGCACTAGATTCAAATAAAACAGTCGTTAACGACCCTCAACATGGTGGCTGTGCTTCTTACACTGCTCACCCTGATGAGCCCAGATGTTTTTCTGGACTCAAGTAACTTGGATTCAGCAGAAGTTAATGCTGTCTCCATCAAGCTTCCCCCCTTTTGGTCCCACTGCCTGAGAACATGGTTTGGGCAAGCGGAAGCACAATTCCAGCTTTGCAACACATTGTGAGTGCGCTGGACCAAGACACGGCAGCGAGGGTGGACAGCCTCATCCACTATCTCCCAGCTGTGGGCATGTACACCGCCCTCAAGGATCTGCTACTGGGAACTTTCGGACTCACTCCCCAGCAACAGGCTTCCAAGCTGCTACACCTGGACAGGATTGGGGGCCGCTGATGGACGACCACAAGCCATGTTTTCTCTTTCACCAGATATTCCTGGAGCACATCCGACTGCACCTTACGGATGAGGACTTCTCAGACCCACGAAAAGCAGCGGCCTGCATGGACGCCCTCTGGTAAATGAAGAGGGAGAACGAGGCATCCCTCAAACAGGTAATGCGACCAGGACCCAGCCACTCGCAGGCCGCCCCCAAGACCAAGCGAAGGAGAGCCAGTCCGCCTGGTGTTTCTACCATCAACATTGGGGAGCGCAAGCCCGTAAGTGCCAGCAACCCCTGCGGGTTTCAGGGAAATGACCAGGCCAGCCACCATTGATGACTGTGATGGCTGGCCACATGAACAACCTCCTTCATGTCAAGGACAGTTCCACCGGCCGTCGCTTCCTGGTGGACACAGGTGCTGAGTTGAGCGTCCTTCCTCCCACAGCCTTAAAGACTCGCACCTGATCTCATGGTCCAAACCTGCGGGAGACCATCGGCTCCACCACAGGGCACAGATCCAGATCGGGAGGGAGAAATTCCACTGGAGGTGTACCTCCAGGATTTCTTTTGATATTTATCTAAGTACGATTCAAGAACTTTTATATCTTGTATGTTTTTGGAGCTCAAATGAAATCAGACCTTACTGAGATGCAATTCAGCTTCTTATCAAGACTAAACATGATTATGAAAGTTTATTATCATGTACTGATGCACCAAACTTCTTGCCTGCTGCAACTGCACCAGGGGCACAAGATACACCAACACTAAAGTGCACATTAAATTACCACATAGAGGCATCAACAAAAATATAATAAATAAAAAAGGGATGGATTCACAGTTGCATTTATTGCATAAAAATTCAGTACACGGCAGGTTCTCAGAGTATTGTGTGCAGTTTTGATAAATATATCTAAGAAAGTACACACTTGTTTTGAAATAATTTCAGTGTGCATTGACTGTATTGATTTCTCGAGGACTGTCCTTTAAGAAGAGATTGAGTAAAATTGACCTATTCAGACTAGAAGTTAAAAGATTAAGTGGTGATCTCATTGAGACATAAACGTTTCTAAAAGAGATTGTTAAGCCATGATACAGGAGGTTTTTCCTCTGGTGGAAGTATCTAGGCTTAAAAGTGGTTTCAAAGTGAGGAGCCACCCATCAAAATGAGATTCAAATCCTTGGTCCTGTCCAATATGAGGCAGTGGAAAATTCAGGCCTGAGACTGATGGATTTTTGAATGTTAAGGCAGAAACGTACCTGTTCCATATAACTTACCCAAGTCAACAAAAACATCCTCTCCACACCTATCCTCACCCCCTCCCCGTATCAAAACCCAATACAGTGAAATCCTTGGTATCTGGAATTCAAGCAACCGGCAGCCTCAGGGGAGATGGAGAATATTTCTATTGTCAGGCACTCTTATACATTAAGCTACTGAAAAGTTAATATTCTGCCTCCCACACCCCCACCCACAAACATGCTGGCATTGACACAGACCTGAATGTTTCTGGTTTCATTTCAAACCTTTGAGGAAATTACATTTCACATATTCTGTGGAATGCACAATGGTGAAACATAGACAGTCTTCCAGAGGACCTTGGATAAAGTTCTCCATAAAAGTAGTGTGCACATGCAGTTCACTAATAAAATACTTGACTATCACCAAGCAATGAGTGTTGATTAATGATCACTGAGTGACCTCGCCAAACCCTGAATCCTGCATTACATTACAAATTATTGTTCAATACTTATTGCGCCTTTCAGTCTCAAAAAATCACAAAATACCCTTTGCAGTATAATTCATACATACTGGTTGCATCTCACAAGGATGTTATTGCATTCAATAGTTTGAGTTATATGGAGAGAAGGGAGTAGCTCCTACATTTTAAAAAAAAATTTCTGGGGTGCAGAAAGCTGAGGGAGTGATCTTGCAGATAAAACTCACAAGGTACAGAGATTAGTTGAATAGTTACAGAGTTTACCCTTCAGGATAGGGGTGTCTAAAACTAGAAGGCATAGATTTAGGGTGGGAGAGGTGAAGATTTAAAGCAGGCCTGAGAGGCAACTTTTACACAGAGGGGCTGTTAAACAAATGGAATGAGCGACAAGTGAAATTGGATACAGTTACCATGTTTGAAAGACCTTTGGACAGTTACATGTATAGGAAAAGGTTAGAGAGATACAGGGTCCAAAAGAGGCAAATAGGTCTAACTAAGATGGGCCAATTGGGCCAAAGTGTTGGTTCTGTGTTGACCTACTGTACAATGCAGTGAACATGGCAGGCAAAAAGCTTCCCCACAAAACATGATAACGAGCAGGTAGTGTACTTTGCTGAAGCTTTTTCATCATTAAATCGAAGGCAATCTTATGAACAATAAATACTCTTGAGACAAAAGGGGCCAAGATTACTGTCTCTTGCGACACCCTGCCACAATTATACATGTAATTCTGTGCACCTCTCTGGCCTCTGCGGTTAAAGCAAAGCACAAATCTGCTGCAGGAAAAGCAAAAGGACAACGCCGGAGTCAAGGGGTGACACATGTCAATAGAAATGAGCAAATTAGTGCTCATTATGTTAAAAATATCCTGCAAAGTAGAAACATGCTAGAGGTTTTTATGATTGTGATACTGTTTGATGAGATTGAGATGATTTTCATTTTGTGCAGAGATTTAAACTCGGGGTCATGAATGCAAGATAGTCACGACTAAACCCGCTAAAGGTTTCATCCTTCACCAGACAGTGGATAGAATCTGAACTCACTACTACTGTGAGTGAAGTTGAGGTGAATGGATTAACCAAATAAATGCCAGGGGGAGAAAGGAGAAAGGATATCCTAATCTGTTCAGAACTTACAAAAGTATTTTACGGCCTCTGGATGCACAAAAACACTTCGCAGTCAGGTTAACTTTATTAAAGTTATTGTTCTGATTTTCAGCTCACTATGTGTTTCTACTTTTTGTTTTAAATTTAGAAATACAGGCCTCTCCAGCCCATGAGCCAAATGCCCCAATTAATCTACAACCCCTGTCCAATTTTAAGATTGGGAAGAAACTGTAGCACTTGGTGGAAAGACACGGGGAGAGCATACAGACTCCTTTGAACCAGGGCCACTGGTGCTGTCATAGTGTTCCACTAACCGTAGTGCCCCAAACAACAATTAGATATTTCCCATCCCGAGAGTGGTGAATAATTTCTTACACCGCTGCAGGCCTTCCCCTTCTCCTGAAGATTTTCTGACAACGTTCTTGGTCCAGGACTGTAACCTAGTCACAGAGAAGAAATGGGGTTATCGAAAACATTTAAAAAAATCACAGTACAACTTAGGCCCTTCATCCCATGATGTTGTGCTAATCTACATTACCCTATTCCACAACAATCTAATTTTCTCCACCTCACATCCATTCCTCGCTATTTTTCTTACATCTATGTGTCAATCTGAGTCTTTTGAATTTCCCTATTGCACCAGTCTCGTTCACCATCCCTGACATTGCATTTCATGCACCAACCATTCTTGCTGTAAAAAACACAACCTCTGACATCTCCCCTAAACTTTCCTCCACTCACCATAAATAGATGTGGTGTTGGAAATATTATCAGGTTCAGTGAGTTAACAGAGAGACGAGTCTGGACACAAGCATCAAAATCAAAAGTAACTTTATTGTACACACGGGAATCAAGCAGGGGAAGATGTCAAACAGTACTTAATCACTCAAACTACTTAATAACTAGATAGGCATTCATATCGGATCCAGGTTGGACTCCGATACCAGTAGCCGCCTATCCTCCACATGGTACAAGAATTAAATGCCATAACAGCTTAAGCAGGCACATCGGGCACAAGGGTCCTTGATACCAGTGGCTGCTTAGCCTACCACACTCTCCCTCAAGTGTATACACTCACAAGCAGGGACTTCAGCATCTGGCCATGATGATGCTTCAACATTCAAATGAGCCAATGGTAAGGTGTGCACTAATAGGCGGGCAGAGCCCAACCAAGTGCTACAACTTCCGACTAGGTTCCAGACAGGGAGGTCATGTGATCCTCTGAAATCTTCACATAATAGATGTCCTCCAGCATTTACTATTGACACCCCAAGAAAAGGGTGCTGGCTGTCCACCAGATCTTTCTCATTCCGAATGCTGGGTGATTTGAGAAGGAACATGTAAACAGTGATATGGATTTGTATGGACCAGGTTCAAGCTGAAACCAGTGTTGGGGTCATGATCTTTCAGTCCCTTACTTCAATGTCACAGTGTGGGGAGGAATAATAGTAAATCACCTGCTCTGTCATTTTATAATTGTGGTGTCGCAGACCGGCAGCAATAGAAATTCACCAAGGTAATGCTAAATTTTTCTTTCAAAAATATTTTATTAATTACTAATTATACAACCTATTAGTCAAATCAACCCCAACTATATGCAAATGTGTGTTTGTGTGTGTGTGTGTGTGTGTGTGTGTGTGTGTGTTTGTGTGTGTGTGTTTGTGTGTGTGTGTTTGTGTGTGTGTGTTTGTGTGTGTATGTTTGTGTGTGTGTGTGTTTGTGTGTGTGTGTTTGTGTTTGTGTGTGTGTGTTTGTGTGTGTGTGTGTTTGTGCGTGTGTGTGTTTGTGTGCGTGTTTGTGTGTTTGTGTGTGTGTTTGTGTGTGTGTGTTTGTGTGTGTGTGTTTGTGTGTGTGTTTGTGTGTGTGTGTTTGTGTGTGTGTGTGTGTCTGTGTGTGTGTGTGTGTGTGTGTTTGTGTGTGTGTGTGTGTTTGTGTGTGTGTGTGTTTGTGTGTGTGTGTTTGTGTGTGTGTGTGTGTGATTGTGTGTGTGTGTGTGATTGTGTGTGTGTGTGTGTGTGTGTGTGTGTGTGTGTGTGTGTGTGTGTGTGTGTGTGTGTGTGTGTGTGTGTGAGATACCCAAACCATTACAGCTTAGGCACAATTCTGAGAAGTCATTCCAAAGTTCAGCCATAGAAATCCCTTGTCAAAACACAGGTTTTAAGCCGATCCATAGAAGTAATCATGAAGGGGGTGGGAGAGACTGAGTGACCTGATTGCTGAAAACTCATGAATCCTTGTCGAGTTTCTCCCAGATAAAAGATCCTTTTGAACAAACAGTTGTCACGACTTCCCTTTTCCTTGCCTAGGGGAAATGAAATGCGTGACTTCCACAATACTTCCAAAACCCAGGTATGGGTCAATCAAAGTGACCTTTCCTTTGGTCACAATGGTTCAATAATTCCCTTGACAAGGAGAATCAGTCAAATTGTCCATTGTCACACAGAGTCACTCCTCCTCAGTGTTCCATGAGATGGCTGTTGGTCAAGAATGAATGCTGTTTCATCCAGTGACCCACTAACATGATTCTCTCATCACCTGTGTCCGTGGAAGGACAACAGATGTTCCTTCTCCTCTTCAAAGTAACAAATTTGAGTCCAGTCTGTACTTTTTGTTGCCATCCAGTCTCTCCACAGCTGTGAATGGTTGCAGCCTATATTAGCCCTTAAAGCGATATTCACACTAAATGAAACGTGAGCTCATAAGAGTGGTGTGAAGTGAATTCATAGGTAACAATGACCCCCAAAAATTCCTGGTTATCATGCTAAAATGTACTATACAGAAATATGGGCAGACTCTACATCAGCTATTCTCCATGGAGCCATGGGCTGAAATCATTAATGAGGTTTATAACAGGGAAGGAGTGAAGTACAGAAAAAACCAAGTGAACTAGACTGCTTCACAGAGATGGGGGCCCAAGGGGGCCTTTGCCAAAATAGTTGAGAATGGTTGCCCTACCATGTGTCCAAACTTAATTCCATCTCATTTGGCCGAATGAATTTCAGTAGCAAAATTACAATAGGTTGACATTACACCGTGACAGTGTGTAATAATGACCATGGATGAATTTCTAGATATTTAAATGTTCCTCCTGAAAGTAAAGTTCCATTGAACACGTAAAATCAGCTGAATAAAGAAAAACTTAATGAAGTCGGCCTACATCAATAGTGAAGCTCTCAAGGAAACAACAATGGACCAAAATAATGAGATGCTGGGGAACTCAATGGAGGAAAACAGGCGGTCAAAGTCTCAAGCCGAAACGTTGACAATCCCTTTGCCCCCAGGGATGTTGCCTGTGAGTTCTTCCAGCATCAGCATCTTCTGTGCTTCCAATGACAGACCAAGTTTAATTTGTGGCATATGTCTCTGCACATCTCATTCAAATATTGTCAACTTACCGTAAGGTTTCATTTGATGGCAATTGTATAATTTGATATGATTTAGAGATACAGCTCAGCCATGGGCCCTTCCAGCCCACAAGCCAGTGCTGTGTAAGTACACCAATTAACCTACAAAGCCCCGTACTGTTTTGTTTTGGAGGTGGGAGGAAAGCAGACCCCCGGAGGAAACCCATGCAGACGTAGGGAGAACATACAAAATCGTTACAGACAGCGGGTGGATTGAACCTTGGTCGCTGGCACTGCCAAAGTATGGCATTAACCACCACCCTAACCATGCTACCCTCAGAGGAATTATCTCTCTGCAATAACCAGTCCTCTCAAATGGTTATGCTGCCTTTTGAATCATTTTGATTAATGCGCACGGTCTCCAACTCTAGGTAATGGGTTCTCCAAGCTTTTGATTGCTTGTTCTAAATTTATATCTCTGCATGATCTCAATCTCTGAAGTACCTCTATAAATGATGCACCTGTAGCTTTCTGCAGAGACACTAAGTGTGCAGGCTGCTTTGAAGCTGGCATTGAAGAATTTTTACCAACTGTCTGCACAATTCAAGCAGTATCTTACAACTCAAGAATATTATCAGCTATGAAAAACATCTCCGCGCTTTCCTCATGCCCTGATAGGAATGATTTATACCCAAGGTTGTTAACCTCTACCATTTACACCCCCATTTTCTTTATATGCCTGATAAAATTGTGTCACATTACTAAAGTCTCATGCACGTTTACTCAAGATGCCCAACTTGTGCTGTTAACTTCCTTTCATTTTATATTCAAAATGTACTACGTTAAAGATGAATGCCACTGTCTTACAAGGAAACCGAGCTGCTTGGACCTCCTACTGAGGGATGACCTGCTGCAGCAGGCACAAATAGTTTCACTGAGCTCATTCAGGAGATTGAACCATTTGACACCATTTTCTGAAATGGTTATTAAAACAAGTAATTAAAACTGTTCGTAACATTCCAAACCAGAGTTTTCCCAAATTTTTTCCTGATTATTTTATATTCCCAAACCTCATCTTTTAGCTTTAATGTACCCTCTGCCTGGTCTTGTACAATTGGTGAGTTCCACTTTTTATAACAGTGACTGACACAGGAACTTTAAACATGAATTTTCCATCAGGGATGGGATTAATATCAACTTTCCTGTTTTCTGCTAACCTGCTCCCCATTCTCCCTATCTTCCCCATCCCTCTGTCTTCTTCCCTCCAGCTTTCCACCCCCTTCCTTTTCCTTTCACTGAGCCATCCCCCTCCCCCCTCTCATTTGCAGTTGTGCCCGCCCTCCCTCATCCATTTAGTAGCTCCTGCCTGTAGGACTGTATCCTCCCTCTGCCCACCACCATTGATCTCCCCCAAACCATTTTGTTCGGGCCCCTGTCTACATTTTGCTCATACCTTGATGAAGGGCTGAAGCCCAAAATGTTGGTTATGCATCTTTATCTTTGCTGTATAAAGTACATTGTTTGACCTGCTGGGTTTCTCCAGCATTGAATAAGGGTTTGATTTTAACAACAAACTCTTCTGAAACACTGCACAAAAATATTATAGACAGTCATTTTGATGTCACCCCCCCCCCCCCCCACCCCGACAGTGTCACCTGGTGTGGTCCATGTTTTGAAAAACATGCCTTTTGTAAAGTCGCTGCTGAAAGGGTGCAGAGAAGATTTACTAAAATGTGGCCTGGATTGCAGGATCTAGAATACAAAGAAAGATTGAGTAGACTGGGTCTTTATTCATTGGAGCATAGAAGGTTGAGGGGGGATTTGATAGCGGTACAAAAAATTATGAGGGGAATAGAGAGACTAGATGTGAATAAGCTCTTCCCCTTGAGGGTAGGGGAGATTGGTACCAGGGGTCATAAGTTAGGGGTTAGGGGGCAGAACTTTATAAGTAACATAAGGGGAAGCTTCTTCACTCAAATAGTGGTTGAGTGGAATGACCTTCCTGAAGAGGTGGTTGCAGCAGGGTCAATGTTGTCATTTAAGAGAAAGTTGGATGAGTGCATGGATGTGAGGGGGTTGGAGGGTTATGAACAGGGAGCAGGTAGGTGGAGCTAGTGGAGGGCCACTTAAATCGGTGCGGATTAGAGGGGCTGAGATGGCCTGTTTTTGTACTGTAATGTTATATGCTATATATGTTATATGGGTGACAAGGATGGTCAGTTAGTGTAGCAATAGGCGCAATAGTCACGTCTCCAGAATGGAGGACCATCGCCTTCCCAAGATCGTGTTATATGGCGAGCTCTCCACTGGCCACCGTGACAGAGGTGCACCAAAGAAAAGGTACAAGGACTGCCTAAAGAAATCTCTTGGTGCCTGCCACATTGACCACCGCCAGTGGGCTGATAACGCCTCAAACCGTGCATCTTGGCGCCTCACAGTTTGGCGGGCAGCAACCTCCTTTGAAGAAGACCACAGAGCCCACCTCACTGACAAAAGGCAAAGGAGGAAAAACCCAACACCCAACCCCAACCAACCAATTTTCCCTTGCAACCGCTGCAATCGTGTCTGCCTGTCCCGCATCGGACTTGTCAGCCACAAACGAGCCTGCAGCTGACGTGGACTTTTTACCCCCTCCATAAATCTTCGTCCGCGAAGCCAAGCCAAAGAAAGAAGAAGGCGCAATAGTGTTACAGCTCCAGCAATCAGGACCAGGGTTCGAATCCCACGCTGTCTGCTTGGAGTTTGTATAGTCTCCCTGTGTCTGTGTGGAATTTCCCTGGTGGCTCTGGTTTCCTCCCTCCATTTGAAATGTACTGGGGGCATAGGTTAATTGGATATTGTAATACGTGTCGAAAGAACCAAAGACTTGTTGATCCAAACCAAGGCTTTTATTAACTAAAAGACTGGAGCATATCACAATTAGGTCGACCAATCCAGAATGATCTGGTCTGGCTAGGAGCAATTCTTTAAGACCTGCCAGTAGGTGTGGCTACACTCTCAGCCAATCACAGTCATCCTACACTACAATATATACATATATACATTGGTGATAGAATCTGTATAATCACAGATATAATTGGGTGGTATGGACTCGTGGGCTGGAAGGACCTGTTACCGTTCTGCATGTCTAAAATTGAAATGAAAATTGATCCCTCAGTGTGCTTGTGATACCAACAGAAGTAATTTGAGTCTTTCCTCTCCTTCACTCTACAACCTTCTCTGATCTGCTGATCGTCCACCCTCCAGGGCCCCATTGTCATGGAGTTATCTAGGTACAGTGTCAGAAAGTCAGATGCATTTTTGGAAGAAAAAAAAGATAACAGTACTGAAAAACAGCATTAAATGGAGACCTGAGACCAAGGTGACAGCTTCAAGGCAACGGAAGATTAATTTTCATTTCATTGGAATTCAGGGAATTTTGAAGCTTGTACTCTGCAAATGTTTATTTCCAATCTTCAAGAGTTATCCCATTTTGTTTGCCTCATTCTGGTTCGAATCCGATGCTATCTGTGAGGAGTTTGTACATTCTACCCCATGTCTGCATGCATTTCCTCTGGGCTCTTGGTTTCCTCTCACCCTTAATTGGAATATTTGGTTGGCACTGGCTGGAAGGGCCTGTTACTGTGCTATGTGACTAAATTGAAACATCTTAAAATGTTTAATTTTCAAAATTTTAAATACAGGCCATGGGGCCTATCTCATTCACTGTATAGAAGGAGGCCATTCAGCCTCTTCTGCTTGTGCTGACCTGTGACATGCATTGCTTATTTCTCAGTCTCCCTGTGATAGTGTATTAGGGTGGTTCAGCTTTTGGAGCTACTACCTTACAGTTCCAGCAACTTGTGTTAAATCCTGATCTCCACTGCCATCTTCTCAGAGATGTTCCCTCCAAATTATACTTATCTTCCCATGTATATCCTCTGTACCCTTTCTTTTTTTCCTTTAATTTTTTTTATTGGTTTTTATAATAAATACAGTACAATTAAGAAAATGGAATGAAACTGAAAATACAATATCTCATATATATTTATAAAGATAAAACTTCAAACAGTATAAATTCAGTCCCCCTCCAATGCACTGGGTGAAAATAAAACATCAAAAGTATTATATAAAAAACCCCATCTAACCTACTCTAATTTAAAAAATAACAAAAAAACAGTGGATGGTTACATATATTTTGTAATTTTTGGTTCCTATCATAAATCAAAAAACAAAGGTAAGACTATATTTCATGTGGAAGAGTGGGTTCATTTTATCACATTTGAAACATTTACATCAAATGAAAATAAGACGTAAAAGTTTGCTGTGTATCTTCAAATTTCACCGATGGATCAAATACATGATAACTAAATTTTTTTCCAAGCTTAAGACATAATAGAGAAAAACATTGAACACTGTTGAAGGTCTAGAATCTTTCCATTTAAATAGGATGGCTCTTCTAGCCAACGATGTAGAGAAGGCCACAACCTGTTGAACAGGTACAGTAAAATTCCCTATGCTCTGTGCCCTTTCTTGCATTCCCTTATTATCCCTCTATCATGGAGTCATATAGCACAGAAATAGGCCTTTCAGCCCACCACATCCATATGAACCTTTTTGCCCAGCTACACTAATCCCAATGTCCCACAGTAACCTGCTGAAGTGCCTGTAAATGCTATCTCTTAAATTACATCTGCCTCTGCCATCTTCTCTGGAAATGTGTGGCAGACATCAAGTACCTCCTGTGTTAGGAAAACAAAATTCTTCCAAAAATTTCCAGGCGCAGAATTCACCCTCCCATCTGGAACCTTCTACAACATTCTATATGAGCTCATTAGAAAGCGTCCTGGCCTATTGCATCACAGTGTGATGAACGCGCCAGGAAATGGATTGGTGGTCAATCCACAAGACCATAAGGATGGCAGAGAGGATCACTGGAGTTTCCCTCCTCTCCATTGATGTGATTTGCTGGGATCATTGTCTGAAGAGGGCACGCAAAATCATTGAGGACCCCTTTCAACTCCTTTCATCAGGAAAGAGATACAGGAGTGTTAGACCCAGCACCATTAGGCTGAGGAACAGCTTCTTCCCATGAACAACCAAATAAAATGGTCACACTAACCATTCATGAATCTCATATTAACAAAGCAATATTTGCATTGATTTGTCTATATGAATACTTGTCCTGCATATGATCACACCAACCATGTTGCCCACCAGAGCACACTTCTATTTATCGTCATCGGGGCTATCCCTCGAGGTCAAGGATGATGGTCTTCATTCTCTTCATCCACAGAACGTGTATTGGTTTAATGTGTACTTGATGTTGAACTTCAAGAAGCACATAATACTTCACAATCAATCAACTAATTCCACTGGCATGGAAACCACGATGATTGGAGATAATGAAGTTGTTGCAGCATTTCATCCGGCTTCACACCAGCTAAGTTTGAAGTAACATGGTCCGCCTGCTCCACCGTTGAGGCCTTGGTTGGATTGTGCTTTGTCAGGACTTCACCTTGACCTCACCGGCATGGGTGGCCCTACCAGGAGCATTGCTCCAAATGGCATCCTACTTGGGAGCTCAGGACTGCACAAGCTTCTCCACCATGACAAGATGACAATTCATGGAGAAGAGACACCGCTATTACATCGCCAATGACCTGGGTTTGAATCTGGTGCTGTCTGTAAGGAGGATATATGTTCACCCATGTGTCCTTGGGTTTCGTCCACATTTCAAAAATGTACAGGGGTTGTAGGTTAATTGGGATATTTGGGCGGAGTGGGCGCATGGGCTGGAAGGGCCTATTACTTTGCCATATGTGTAATTTTAAAAAAATGCTAATCTGTATGCATGCCTTTGGTCCATTTCCCTCAAAATCTTTCTTATCCATGTACTTGGATGTTTTTTTAATGTTGTAATCTTACCCAACTCTAACAATCCCTGCGGCAACTTGATGCACCCTCTGTGTGAATGAGTTGCTTTCTCTTTTCCTTTATAAATAGTTCCCATTTTACCTTAAATCTTTACCCTCCAGTTTTAGACTTCCAATTGGGAAAAAGGACTGTGGCCATTTACCATATCTATGGCCCTTGTGACTGTATACCTTCAGAAGGTCATCCCTCAGCCTGCGAGACTCCAGAGCAAGAAGCCTCAGCCCATCGAGCCTTCATTCCTGAAATACCTTCTGGATCTTTTCTACATCTTATCCATCTCAACGGCATGCATTTTATAGCTGTACCAGAAATGCAGACAATATAATAGTGCAGTCTTACCAACAGCTTATACACCCATAGCTTAATGTTCTAACTCCTGTACTCAATAGCCCAGTGGTTCTCAACCTTTTTTTCCACTCACATACCCCCTTAAGTAATCCCTTACTAACCACAGAGGACCTATAGCAATCTGGCTCCTTTCACCTGCTCCACCAGGCTCCAAGATCATGGCTGAACTTCTCCCTCAGTTTCTTATTATCCATATAACCATATAACCATTTACAGAGTGGAAAAAGGCTATGTCGGCTTTTCAAGTCCACAACGGTTCACTAGAACAACTCCACTAGCTCAAACCTCCCACTCTCTGTCAATAACCCTCCAACTCCCTCATCTCCATGTACACATCCAACCTTCTCTTAAATAACAGAAGGGACCCTGCTGCAAATATCTCATTCAGAAGATCATTCCATTCTATCACCACTCGCTGAGTGAAAAAGCCACCTCTAATATTGCTCCTAAAGTTTTGTCCCCTTACCCTTAACTCACGGCCTCTTGTTCCAACCTCCCCTGCCCTTAGGGAAAAGAGTCTGTTTATGTCTAGTCTATCTATTCCTTTCATAATTTTAAATACCTCTATCAAGTCCCCTCTCAGTCGTCTATGTTCCAATGAATAAAGTCCCAGTCTCCTTAATCTCTCCCTGTAATCCAGATGCTGTAAGCCAGGCAACATCCTGGTAAATCTTCTCTGCACCCTCTCCACCTTATCTATATCATTTCTATAATTTAGAGACCAGAACTGAGCACAGTTCTCCAAACCTGGCCTCACCAATGCCTTATTCCTCCCTTGGAATGCACTAAGCAAAATGGGGTATCACCTCAAGATTTGAGAAAGTAACTTGGAGTCAGAGATGAGGAGGAGTAACTTCTCCTGGTGATTAGTGAACCTGTGGAATTCTCTGATGTAGCAGAGGCAGCCTCTTTAAATGTATTTCTGACATAGATGAATTGATTTTTGAAAGGGAGGGGAATTGAGGACCATGGAGAACAGGTGGGCAGGTATAGCTGAGTTCACGGCCAGATAAGCGAATGAATGGCGGATCAAGTTCAATGGGTCCAAATGCCCTACTCCTGCTACTATTTTTATGTTCTTATGTTCCCCGTATTTCTCGAGGTCCTTAATATTCAGAAAGCTGATATGACTGAACATGACCAAGTTCCCATAATCCTCTGAGTTACAGAATTCCACTCTCTTGTGAAGAACTGTCTCCTTGTCTCAATCTTAACTTCTCAGTTCCCCTAATCTCAAACTGAACCATCAACTCTTGCACTGTCCAGAATTTTATTCCCAAACTAGGTTGAATGAAGAATTGATAATGTTTCCAGATAACCCCCAATATTTAGCCCTGGCATGGTCTTGAACTATGAAGGTAAATAAATTCCATGAAAAGATTCCTGTGATGAGAGCTCTCCAAGGGAATCACAGGTGGGTCCCATGCAAGGGGTAAAGGTGGAATTGAGAGTCATTTTAATTACAGAATCATTTCTTCATGGGGCTGCAAAGTCATATCACTTCATTTCTTTTTGCCTTGTTACATTTCACAGGATATAAAAAGAAATATAATTTATCCCATCCATTCTATGCCAGCTCTTGGAGGAATCTCATCAAATCCCTCCTGCCAGTCATTTCCTTGAAATCTATTTTCTCACACATGCCCATCAGAAACTCAGCAGAAGTGAAGTCACCCATTGATGCTTTCTTGACATTAACCTTACAGTCTGATTCCTGTCTCTCATTACAAGCTCGTTTTACTGGGCATAATGTCAATCCATTGGAACCTATCATGGCTTTGGAGATGTGCTTAATTGCATCAGATTGATCATCTTGAATTTGATATCGTGACTGTATGATCATTTCATCCCACATAGTATTCCCATGATCTTTCTTCTAAAGTGGCACTTTTATTTTCTCCCCAAATTGCCTAAGAATTCCTAAGAAGCTAAATAACTGACCAGATAATTATACATAACAGTGGTTTACCACATTGTTTTTAATAAAAGAGACCAGCGGGGTGAAGTGGAGCTTACAAAGTTACAAACTCAAAGACATGTTCAGTCTTTCAGGTGATTTGGTCGTTCAGGACCCACGGGAAAGGGTGTCTGGCAACTCATTAAGTTTCCCAACTGGTACAAGATATTGTAATTGTAGGTGGATAGTTCAATTCCCCCACCTCAGTGTCTTATTGTTTTTGATCTTGTCCTGGTATTGATTGTTAAATAGAAACATTGATCAGTCAGCAGGGTGAATCCCTTATGGGCCAGGTAATGGCACCAGTGCCACACTGCTTCAACAATGGCTTGGACCTATTTCTTAACTGAGGAGTGTCGAATTTCAGGGCCCTGTGCAGTACGGGAAAAAAATGCAACTGGCCTGCCTGCCTGGTCAAGGGTGGCTGCCAAGGTGAAGTCTGACACATCGCTTTCCACCTGAAACGTGGTGGATTCATCCACAGCGTACATTGTGCCCTTGACTTGACATGGTTGAAGGTTGCACGAGCCTCTGCCATCAGGGGAAAGGATGCGGCTTTGATGAGGAGGGTGAGCTTTGTCTGAATAATTAGGGGCCCATTGAGCATAATAGGACAAAACCCAAGGCTCCTTTTCAGGGCCTCAAGGGTATGTGGAAGGGGAAGCTCCAGGAGCAGCTTCATGTGGTGTGGGTCCAGACCAATGACTCCACAACACAGCCAAGGATGGCCAGGTGGGATGTGTGAAACACACATTTGGCCTTATAATATGTAAGGGTAAGGAGTTTGGCTGTTTCAAGAAATTTCTGGAGGTTGCAGTCATGATCCTGCATGTCACGGCCACAGATTTTAACATTGTTGAGATATTGGAAAGTGGCCCGCAACCCGTGCTGATCCACCACCTCCCGCCGGAAGATCAAGTCACCATGCATGACACCAAAGGGGATCTGCAGAGAGTGGTAGAGGTGGCTATCTTCCTTGAACCTCATGTACTGGCTCACAAGGCATGAAGAAAGTCAGCGTTGGACTCATTGGGTCATTGTTTGCGGGTCACTAGAAAGTGTCTGCATAGACAACATTGATCTTACTTAATATGTCCATGGCTTCCTGGTACAATATAGTGTCCCTGTTCATAGAATACACCAGGATGCCGACCCAGAAGTCTCTGATCACACAATGGCAGAGGAAGCCTGCAGAAGTGCTTCAAAACAACGCAGCCAGAGCTCAAAGTTGGTGGATGCCTCAGGCGATTGAGGATCGATCTCCAGCTTTTCTGGTTTCAGGATCTGCTCCATTGTAAAAAAAACTCAATGCTCGATTGTAAAAAAAAGTGAATACAATTGATACACCGTCAATTGCTCGAAAGACTTGTTGTTGAGAAACCAATAGGCTTTTATTAGCTTAATAACAATGGCACATCCATACTGAATGACTGTCCTGTGCTGAGGACAGTGGAATAGTCACCTTTATCCAGGAGGGGAGGGGCCACAGGTACAATCAGCCAATAAGTGTGGCTGACCAGACAATTATACATAACAGTGATTTACCACAGGAATATCATTTGAGAGAGACCATCCTCAATGGATCAATCTCCTGTAGCTAGTCTGAGACAATGTAATAAAGATGTTATCCCACATTTTTCTGCATGAATTAACCATCTCATTGCTTTAGACCCTTTCAATACTCCTGAATGTTTTCATCATGAAATAGGAGATGGCTATGCTTTTGAAAGTCACTGCCTTAGAGAGAAAAAAAATCTTGTCCATGCATGTTCCTGCCTGAATTTAGGAGTACAACCCAAATAAAATCTTACCTTGTCTGCTTGAACATAAACACAATGTCATTTTTTTGAACAGTGCATGTTGTTCTTAGGGACCAAATTATACCATGTGCTTTCTCATAATTAAAGCAATTTCTTCTAATTAGCCATCATCCTCAGTTGCATTGTATTTTCCCACTGACCTGCATTTCCAGGCATCAGCCACTCTAATTCCCCACCTGTTGGGCATATTGTACTCACCTGCATCAGTCAAATGAATTTTAATTTCATTTATGCCTATTAACCCTCTACAGGAATCTGGGGTGAAGAGGAGGGTTGGCCAAAATCAGATGATATGCATGTCATCGAAGCAATAATAATTGGAGTTTATTGGGTCTCAGGTTAAATTATTTTGGGAAGCTGTCACATTCCTTTTTGTCAATCACAAGTGATGCTTTCCATTTCTCATGGAAATGAGAAGTTTCTGAACAACCCCACTCTCAATCTTTTATCTCACCCTAAAACTCAGAGCCTTAAGTTCCAATATAAATTAATCCATTTGACATTTTTTTGACCGTTCCTTTGGAACATGATCTCATAAATGAAATTGGATATAATGAGATGGGTCAAAAGAAATCCTCTCTGGAAGCAGACTCTGCTTCAACCAATTATATCCTTCATTACGCTTTGGCAGGTTGCATTTTTTCTCCAGATTTCAGCGTCTGCAGTCTTTCTTTTGTCTTGAGTCTATGCAAGTTGTTGACGCCATATGAAACAATCCTGTTGACAAGGTGCCACAGTGGTGGCAATGATCTGAAATGATCGTAACATGTATGCATACAAAACTAAGGGGGGCAGGGCAAGCAAAGGAAGACAAATGTGTACATGACAATAAAGGAATCTTGAAGCTTTGTCACACCAGGAAAGTATAATTCTGGAGAATAATAGCTGGTTTTATCCATGAATGGATAGTTAATGATAATGAGTTTATTGTCATACACATTATACAATATATATATATGCCTGAAATTCTTATTTGCTGAAGCTGAACAGGAACTTGTAAAAAAAATAATAATAAACCAAATGAATAAAATTAAAGAGACAATAAATACATAAGACTAATAATAAATATATATTATCATTTCTAGTGCAAAAAAGTGACGTGTAGTAGTGCAGACAGTCTATGATTAGCCGACCAAGGGGAGATTCCAGAATCTGATAGCTATTGGAAAGAAACTATTCTTGATCCTAAAGATTTTCAGACTTCTGTACCTTCTGTCCAAAGGTAGCAGTGAGAAGAGGTCGTGACCAGAGTGATGGGGGTCATTTCTGATGTTGGTTGCCTTCTTGAGGCAGTGCATCACGTAGATGTCTGCATGTAGATGAGAGGTCAGAGCCTGTGATGGACCTGGCTATGTTTGCTACCTGCTGCATTCCCTGGTACTTTCAAATGAGCCTGTGATGCAACCAACCAATCACAGTGCTCCTGTAGAAGTTTGATTGAGTGGCTAATGACTTGCTAGATCTCCTCAAACCCCTGGGAACATCAAGACATTGTTATCTCCAAGTTCTAGCTCCAGGAAAGATCTTTAGAGATGTGGACTCCCAGGAAAATTTCTGACACTCTCCACCACCGTCCCATCAACGCAGAAAGGTTACATGGACCCTCTGCTTCTCTTTCCTAAAATCAACAATAAGCTCCTTGGTCTCGATGATGTTCAGAACAAGATTGATGTTCTGGTGCCACCCGACCAGGTTCTTGATCTCCATCCTGTACTTTGACTCATCATTTCCGTTTATTCGGTCAACAGCAGTCATGTCACCAGACATTTCTTCCATCCAGCCTCCATCATCAACTATTTGTATCAGAAGCAAGATGGTGGAGGTCTCTGAAGGAGCTGCTGGCCCAATACCTTGTTGGAGCCTAAGCATAAGCTGATGAAAGAAGAAGCCAAAGTGTAAATAGCATTACCATCCACCACCAGCCATTGCAAAAGCACGATCCAACCAGTAATAGATGGTGGCATTTTAAAGACCGTTGAGAGGCAGAGACTAGCCAAGGCATGGAGGGAAGAAAAGGAAATGGAGATGGTGTAAAAGAATATCAATTGCGAGAAAAAGAAAGGGAGAGGCAGCTTCAGTAAGAGGAATGAGTAGAAGAGCGGCCAAAGAAATTGAAGAACAAAGGCAGAAGGGGCAAGAAAAAAGCGAGTTGGAGTGGGAAGAGGAAACAAAAGCAAGAAGAGTAAAAGGAGCAGCATGAGGTTGTGATGTGACGCACCTTCGAACGGAGCCAGAGTCTGCAGCAGAGACGGAAGAGATGGTCCTGGGGAGGAGCTGTATCAACAGAGTAGGAACGCTCAAATGCTGCAGACCAGTGGGTCACAACCTTTTTTTCCTTTCCACTCATATACCACTTTAAATAATCCTTATAACATATAACATAACAATTACAGCACGGAAACAGGCCATTAGGCCCTTCTAGTCCGCACCGAACCAAACACCCCTTTCTAGTCCCACCTCCCTGCACAATGCCCATAACCCTCCATCTTCTTCTCATCCATATACCTGTCCAACCTTTTCTTAAATAATACAATTGACTCCCCCGCCACTATTTCTCCCGGAAGCTCATTCCACACGGCTACCACTCTCTGAGTAAAGAAGTTCCCCCTCATGTTACCTCTAAACCTCTGCCCCTTAATTCTTAACTCATGTCCTCTTGTGATTCGTAAGGGATTACTTAAGGTGGTATGTGGATGGGAAGCAAAAGTTTGAAAACCACTATTTTAATTGTACCTAATTGATTTGTTATGTGCATGGCTTCAAAACTCCAAAGGAAATGGGCCAATGACCATTTTTTCTCAAGCAAAATATTTCAGTGATCCTCAACCTTCCCTTCCCACCCACATGCCACTTAAGCAATCCCTTACTATACTATTAAATGAGCACCCATGGCATAGGGTGGTATGTGAGTGGAAAGAAAAAGGTTGAGTACCACTGCTGTAGACCAACAATCTACTTCTAGCATGAATCTCATGAAGCAAGAGGGCCAGTAATGAGCAACCACTTGTCTTCCTCATCAACAATTCCCCTAAACTCTCCCTGACAACGGTAAGTGTCCTTCTCCTGGAGAAAAATTGCTGATGTGGAAATTGTGTCATAGATTTGCTTTGAGAAGCACTGTCTTAATTTTCAACAGATTTGGAGAATGAATCTTTTCCACTGGGGTGCACCGACGAATGATGGTAAAATGTAACTTCTCCAACCTGGTAAATCAATGATTACCGAAGACTGATGTCATGGCATGGGCCAACATTAAAGACTTGTATTGGGCTCTGTGGTCTACCCAAAAGGATGAGGGGAAAGTAGGCACTGATTGCAATGAACTGAAGCTGAACATGCAAATCACGAATGATGGATCTGTCTATAAGGGTATGAAACAGTTCCATTTGACCATTTTCTGAAATACTGTGACAGTAAGTATTTTATATTAGCTTCAACCCTACCAGAGAACATATATAGTATGATTCGTGGAAGGGCCAAGATCTGGAATGACGTTTATTTGTCCAAGTTTTACTATGTTTTCCCTTAAATGAGGACAGTGATTGGTGCAGTTGTGCAGATTTCAGTAAAATGGTTCAAGTGTTTGTATCCATGTAGCTGCAGTATAAAGCTAATTCTTGATCCTTACAGATTTGGATCTATCTGAAGAAAATTTGCCCAAGTGAGTTCAAAAATACTTTAGTATCTCAGCAAACCATCTAGTTGTCTTGGAGATAGAAAAATATTTTCTTGAGCGGCATGGTTAACGTGGCGGTTCGCGCAACGCCTGTACAGTGCCAGCGATTGGGACCAGGGTTCGACTCCCACGCTATCTGTATGGAGTTGGTACATTCTACCCATGTCTGTGTGGGTTTTCCCTGGGGGCTCCGGTTTCCTCATAGTGTTTGAAACGTACTGGGGCTGTAGGTTTATTGGGTGTAATTGGGAGGCACAGACTCATGGGCCAAAATGGCCTGTGTTCTATTTCTAAATTAAACTATATATATATATATATATATATATATATATTTATACTTTCCTTTGCCTTCATTCATGGTTTATCAGACAGAGTTGTTTGAAGACTTGATCATGTCAATCCTGTTTGGTCAATTTTAATGTCTTGGGGCTTCAGATATTTTTCCAGGGTTGTTCTTTGTTTCAAAGCATTACTTGGATCACTGCATACTGTCCACATTATGTGTTTACCAAACACTGAAGAAATTCTAGGAGTCAGAATTACTACAAGTTCACTCGCATAGATTCTTAATTTTGCTTTTAACTCCTTTGGCAGTTAACTGTGAGTTCCAAAATCAATACCAGGATGCGGAGAATGATTTACTGGCATTTTCGCCGAAGTGGCTAAACTAGTTTCTTATTTAAAACCCAGGTTATTTCAAGCAATCAGTAATAAACTAAAAAAAAAAGACAGGATGATATTGTGACTTCATGAAAAGCTGTCAAACATATAAGGCCTGCTTCTTTCTGTAGCATAAAGTTTATTCAAAATTCAGACTCTCATGATTTTGGATTTGTTCTGTTTCTGTTTCAGACATGGATTTATGTCTTTGTTAATGTTAGATCTTACACTTTGCTCCATTTGTCAGTTGTGCTCATGTATAGACAGCTTTAAGTTGAATCTATTTGCGAAGAGTCAAGGCAGATTTATTGACCTCTGATTGCTCAAGTACAACCCAACGATACAGCGTTCTCCGTTCTCGGTGCAAAACACGCAGACACAGAATCAGGCCATAACATAAATAAAGACAAATTATATATATATATATATATATATATACTAGAGAAGTCTTCATATATACAAATAAATAAATAATTAGATGTTGCTTTGTAAATATGAGAGTCTCGGATGGTTAGTGTGAACAGTTCCTTTGGTCGTTCAGCATTCTCATTGTCCAATGAGAGGCTAATGAGTTCAATATATGCTCTATAGGAGAGCAGATCTAATTTATTGTCATGTAATATTACACAAAGATGTCTTTAGTCTACCATGGGTGAGACAAAGATTTTCCATTAGCATTAGAATTGGCTGCTGTACCTTATAATCAGAGAAGGAGAAGCAAAAGAGTGTTGCCAAGAATCACAGCACGCCCTCTGCCTCTGCGGTCACACAAGACTCCAGTTCAGTTCAAACCATGGGCAACTGAGCCCAGACACAATGGCACAATGAGGAAGGCTTCACAGTGCCCAGAGCCCACTTGGGAACCCTCCTTTCCCTCGGCATCCTCTCGAATCCCAATTCCAATATATGGTTCTCCTGTGTCAGTCTCTAGCAGCCTGTGTTGGTTTCCCACCCGCAAGTCATCAACAGTTCACTGTCTATATGCATCCCTCAAGATGTAGAGCCCCTCGCCGGCCTGTCACCATGATCACGATCCTTATCTTTAGGAGAAGGGTTCTTCATGGTCAAGATCTTGGATCCAGCATTCGAAGAAGGACAACCTTGGATAAGTGGCCTCATCTGTTCAGTGAAGGATCCCAACAGACAACTTTGAAAAAGAATAGGGAAGTTAACCACAGAGAAGACATTACTCCATATACATTACTGAGGCAGTTCATTCATAGAATTATACAGCACAGACAGGGACCCTTCACCTTACCTGTCCAGGTCGGCCAAAGTGTCCACCTGAGCTAATCCCATTTACCAACATTTGGCCACCCATCACTCTAAAAGTTTCTAATCAATGTACCTGTCCATAAGTCTTTGAGACAGAATAGTTTTAACATATTATTTAATAATTTTAAAACTACATCCATATATACATAGTGAATAAAAGTATACATAGAAAAAAATACATGTATATATATGAAAAGAAAAACAAAAAAAAACCCTCATCACTCCCACCCTCACCACCAACCCACCCCCACCCACTAATCCTAAATAATTAGAGTACAAATAAAAGCTCTCATGACCGGAGGGAGATTTTTATTAACTTAACATTTTTATTAGCTTATAACTGAGGGTAGGGTTGCACAGTAGTCTTCAGAAGGGTTCTGGGTTTAAGCAGGAAACCAGGGTTATACGTGAGCAGATGGGGAGGGAGCCGTCATCACAACACACTACCCGTGAATCCCAGTTCACTGCAGTAATATAGAAGAAAAGAAACAAGGAGAATGTCAATAAAAATTATTAATTCAAAACATATAATAATGGAGTTAAGAGTTACCAGCAGGAAGGCCTTCAAGAGTCTCTTACAGCTTCAAACCAATATATTGTAACTATGGACACCATACTTTCAAGAGAGACAGAATTGTTGCACAAGCTACGATGACCAGCTATTATCATTCTGAGACTACCTTTATTCCCCTAGACTACATTGGCTCAAGAAGTCTGCTTCCTCTCGTTGACTTTCCACGGATAATTAGGAATAGGGAATGAATGCAAACCAGTGCTGGCAAATTCCACATTTCATCAATAAATCCTTCAAACAAAGTCCATTGAAGTCTGATGGATAAGCTCCAGGCAAAATTATTAAGTGGATGTGGAAGGAATTACCACGCACTTAGTTTTAAAACAAAGTTAAGAGCTACAATTAAGAGTGATTCGTAATAAAGCTCAATATCTAAGAGCTTCCCAAGAAGTGCTCACTTTTTACATAGAATATGGCTGGGATTTGGCCAGTTAACAATCAGGAAATTCAAGACCCTGGCATAGAGGCGATGAGATGTTGATGTTGAATTTCCTGAGAGTTACTTACTGCTGTCATTCCAACTATCCTCTCATTTTAGACCCAAGAGACCCAGTAGTAGAGTATAAATCACCTACTCTCATCCCCCTTTCCACCCCCATCCCCCCAACACACAAAGAATTAGACAAGGAAATACTTATCTGGTGAGCTACTGTACGTTCAGTGACCCCCATCCATCTTAATTAGAAGGGAAATGATGTGTCATTATTTATAACCATTTAACAATTACAACATGGAAACAGGCCTATTTGGCCCTTCTCGTCCGCACTGATCCAAGTACCCTCTTCTAATCCCATTTACCAGCACTCTGCCTATATCCCTCCAATCCCCTCCCATCCATATACTTACCCAACTCTTTCTAAAATGACAAAATTGACCCTGCCTCCACCACCTTTCCTGGAAGCCCATTCCAGACAGAAAAAACTCTCTGAGTAAAGAAGTTCTCCCTCATGTTACTCCTAAACCTTTGCCCATCAACTCTCAACCCATAACCTCTTGTATCCATCTCTCCTACTCTAAATGGGAAAAGCCTTTCCACATCAACTCTATCTATCCCTCTCATTATCTTAAACACCTCTATCAAATCCCCTCTCAGCCTTCTACTTTCCAAGGAATAAAGACCTAATTTGCTCAATCTCTCCTTGTATTCCAGATGTTGAAACTCAGGCCACATTTTTGTAAATCTTCTCTGCACTCTCTTTATCTTGTTAATATCCTTCCTATAAATTGGTGACCAGAACTGCACACAGTGCTCTAAATTTGGCCTCACCAATGTCTTGTACAGTTTCATCATTACTTCCCAACTCCTATATTTTATGCACTGATTTATATAGGCAAGCATACTAAAGGCCTTCTTCATCACCCTGTCCACATACACTCCTGCCTTTAGGAAACAATGCATCGTTATTCCTAGATCTTTCTGCTCCACTGCATTCTTCAATGTCCTTCTATTTACCACATATGTCATGTTTTGATTATTCTTTCTAAAATGAACCACCTCACATTATCAGCAGTAAACTCTCTGCCATCTTTCTGCCCACTCCTCTAAGCAGTTTAAATCCTTCTGCAATCTTTGAAAACCTTCTTCATCATCCACAATTTCCCCTATTTTAATATCATCTGCATATTTACTAATCCAATTTACTGCCCCATCCTCCAGATCATTAATATATGAGACAAAGAGCAACAATCCCAATACTGAACCCTGAGGTACGCGGCTTGTCACCGGCCTCCATCCTGACAAACAATTATCTACTACTAATCTCTGGCACCTTCCTTCCAGCCACATTGAATCCATTTGATTATCTCCAAATTAATACCCAAGGACAGCCTTCCTAACTAACCTCCCATGCGGAACCTTATTGAAGGCTTTAATGAAGTCCATATAGACAACAACCACTGCTCTACGCTCATCAACATTCCTAGTCACCTCTTCAAAAAATTCAACAAGATTGGCCAAACACAACCTTCCACGCACAAATCCGTGTTGCGTGTCCCTGATCAGACCCTGTCCCTCCATATACTTATATATACACTATCTCTAAGAATGCACAAAAAGGCACAACAATTTACCATCCACAGACGTCAAACTTACAGACTGATAATTGCTAGGCTTGCTCCTTGAACCCTTTTTAAACAAAGGAACCACATGTGCCACACGCCAATCCTCCGGCACTACACCCGTTTCTAATGACATTTGAAAGATCACTGCCAGAGCCTCCGCTATTTCCTCACTAACTTCTCTTAAGGTCCTGGGGAAAATCCTGTCAGGACCCGGAGACTTATCCACCTTTATACGTTTCAAAAGCTCCAGTACTACCTCTTTCTTAATCACTACAGTCTCCATATTTACCCCCTTTGCTTCCTTTACCCTGCACAGTTCAATATCCTTCTCCTCAGTAAATAATGAGGAAAATAAATTGTTCAAGACCTACCCCATCTCTTTTGGCTCCACACACATTTGTCCTTTCTGATTCTCTATTGGACCAATTTTGTCTCTCACTTTCCTTTTGCTATTTACATATTTGTAGAAACCCTTTGGATTTATTTTCACCCTGCTTGCTATAGCCACCTCTTTTAGCATTTCTAATTTATTTCTTAAGATTCTTTTTACATTCAATATAGTACCCAAACATCTCCTTTCTTCATTGTTTTTTATATTTATTTTTGTACTCCCTCTTTTTTCGAACCAAGTTTCCAATATCCCTTGAGAACCATGGCTCTCTCAAACTTTTGACCTTACCTTTTAACCTCACAGGTTTATAAAGATTTTATACTCTTAAATCTCTCCTTTAAAAGACTCTCCATTTCTCTATTACATCCTTCCCAGAAAACAAATTGTCCCAATACACCCCTTGTAAATCCTTTCGCATCTCCTCAAACCTAGCTTTTCCCCACTCAAAATCCTCAACTCTGGGCCCAGACCTATCCTTTTCCAGAATTACCTTGAAGCTAATGGCACCATGATCACTGGATCCGAAGTGCTCCCCCACACATACCTCTGTCACCTGACCCATCTCATTCCCCAACACTAAATCCAACACAGCTCCATCTCTAGTTGGTACCTCAACGTATTGATGCAAAAAGCTATCCTGCACACATTTTACAAACTCCAACCCATCCAGCCCTTTCATGGAATGGGTTTCCCAATCGATATTCAGAAAATTAAAATCCCTCACAATCACTACCCTGTGCTTATTACAAATATCTGCTATCTCCCTACTAATTTGTTCCTTTAATTCACGTTCCCCATTCAGTGGACTAAAATACACCCCTATAATTGTAACTTCCCCTTTCCCATTCCTCAATTCCACCCAAATAGCCTCCCTGGACGAGCCTTCTATTCTATCGCATCGAAGCACCGCTGTAATATTTTCTCTAACAAGTAATGCAACCCCACCCCCTCTTGCCCCCCCCCCCCCCAATTCTATCACACCTAAAGCAACTAAATGCAGGAATTTAGCTCCCAGTCACATCCATCCTGTAACCATGTTTCACTAATCACTACCACGTCATACTTCCAAGTGTCAATCCATACCTTCAGCTCATCCACCTTCCTTACAATGCTCCAACCATTAAAATATATCCATTTTAGAGATTTCCCACTTTTTACTTCCTTTACGCCCCTATCTTCACCAACACCTCTCTTATGATCTTTTGCAATCGACCTCTGTCCATCTTCATATAGAGCATCCCCCTTTTCTATCACCTGCCTTTCCCCCCTCAAACACTGTCTACAAGCTTTCTCTGATTGCTCTCTAACCTTCTCCTTGCTGTTCTCCTTCATTTGGTCCCCTCCCCCCAGCCCTTCTAGTTTAAAGTCTCCTTAGTAACCCTAGCAAATGTCCCCACCAGAATCCTGGTCCCACTGGGGTTCCAATGCAACCCCCGTCCTTTTTGTACAGGTCACACCTACCCCAAAAATGGTCCCAGTGATCCACAAACTTGAATCCCTTGAATTAATTGTTTAGCTAAATTCATTTTTATCAATGTTTTCGCGTTTGTGCATTAGGGTTGATTTTTAATTTAAAAATGTCTGAACATGTTAAAAGTTATGATAATGTTTAAAAAGTTTTGGAATGTTCAGCTTTGACAGTCAGTTCATTTGATGAAGGGGTGACACAGATTAGTGGAGGAAGGGACATGTTGGTTACAAATTTGCCAGTCATTTTGGAGCTGAACAATTCGATGCAGATTGTGGCTTGAGATTGTGCTCCAGACAAGTGGGAAGCTGATGTATATGGGAGAGGTGAATGCCTCTGGGAATTGGAACAGGACCTGGAAGCAGATGATTCTGATGTGGAATGAGTTGCACAGGAACATAATAGGCCAATTGATGTTTTCTGTTGAAATGTCCAAAATTCCGCCAGTCTCCTGGGAAGTTGCCAAAGGATTCATGAAAAACTTAGTTTCATAATCTGATGTGATATTCATTGCAACTGTAAGGCTTAGACTCAACAAGTGGAAATGAAATAACCTGTCAGAGTGAAGAGAGAGTTCAAGGTTTCTAGTTCCCTCATGGCCTTGAGTTGCCGCTGACAAAATTCTAACCTGCTGTGTCACCAAATGATTGGTGTTATTATGGATGTCACTTCTATGAATGACATTGAGGATATTCTGAAGCAACGTTGCACTGACCAGGACCTACAATTGCATAGTGGTAGCTGTAAAGGAAACATTTTATTTTTTGACAAGGCCGGGTAGTACAAAACCAGGAGGAGTGTTGAATTTTCTATTGCTTTTTGAGCACATATCTTCAAATGAAATCATTTTAAAATAAGAGTTACTTAGTCATTTAATATTCAACTTACATGATGTTAAGAATGTATTCAGTGTTTCTTCACATCTCACATTGAACATATGACATAGAATCAGTCTCAAGAAAGCAGCCTCATTCATCAAGGACCCTCACCACCCAGGTCATGCCCTCTTCTCACTGATGCCATCAGGAAGGAGGTACAAGAGTCTGAAGGTGGACACCTAACAGTACAAAAACAGCTAGTTTCACTCCACCATCAGATTTCTGAATGGACGAAGAACACAGACACTACCTCACTTTTTTCTCTTCTTTTGCACAAATTTATTTATTTATAGTGATTTCTACGCTGTAATGCTGTCGCAAAACAATTATTTTCATGACACATGTTCGTACCAATAAATTCTGACTGATTCTACAGTACAGGCCCTTTGGCCTACAGTGTTGTGCTGACTCAATAGCCCACTCTAGAATTTCCAAACTGTAAAACCCTCCTTTTTACTCAGCTCTAATAATCTCTTAAAGGATCCTATTATTCCTGTCTCCAGCACTGTTGCCGGCAGCATATTTCAAGCAGCCACTGCTGGTTCATTAAAACACCTTTTAAAGTTCCTCAGGGAATTTTGAAAAGGGAAGTTTGCTGAAATATGAGAAGTTATCTAAACATATCTCAGGATTCAAAAATAATTTCTTGCCTGTCATTATCCGACTCCTGAATGGACCCCCAAATAGTAAAATTATGCTCTGTACCAGATGTAACACTGCACTTTGGTTCTGTGTCATTTTTGCTGTGCTTTGCCTGAAATGTCAACTGGTCTGCTCGCACAACAACTTCTATCATTTCACCTTGGGACGTGACAAAAACATTAACTCCAACTTGACCTCCTGCAAGACGTAATTAAAAATTCAAAGTCAGAGTGGAAGCATGACTTCACAGACAACCCCGAGATTCTTTTTCCTGCGGGCAAGGCAGAATTGGTAGTGCAAAAAAAAACTAGACTCAAGAAGATATAAAGAAACAAAGAAATGTAAGCAAACTGTGCAATGCAGAGAGAGAAAAAAATCAACAGGTTGTGATCAATTCTTGAAGGCCTGGAATTTGTGTTCTGTCTGCAATTTTTTTTACAAAGTAGTGCTGAACGCCTGCAACCCCTCTCCTGAAGAAAATCCTAGAGCATTGTTAGTTCTGAAGTTGGAAAACAGGGGGATGCCAATTTATTTCCAAGTTAGGATTGAGTGTAACATGGAGGGGAAACTGCACATAGTGGTGTTTCCAGTTAAATGCAGATTCAAATGCAGTTGACTGAAGCATAATTTGGAGTAAAGCAAAACAACTGAAATATTTTCTTTTCCTCCTTATTTTTAATCTGTACCCTTGAAACTTTAACTGATTGCAATGGGATATCTGTGGTGAAACTCTGCCAAGCTGTCTGCCTTCCCTTCGGCGAGCCTTGCTATACTAACATTGGCTGTGCATTATCTCTACTGTTAAGGACATTCCCCTTGGGTATAACTGTGTATGCACCTATTGTCTTTCATTATTGTACAATTAGTTTCTGCTCATAAGAGCCATGATTATTGTTTGATCACATCGTCTTTGTCTACTTCATCAACTGGCACTTCAGTATCCCATTCAGAAGTAATGTGGAATCCAATGCGAGATCCCAGAGGTGGTTAGCCAAGGTATGATCTTTACAAGGTGAGGATTTGTTGCTGGACCCTACAGAATTTCACAGTACAAGCACAGAAGTCTGGAGCGTTTTATGCTTGCAGTGAATGTGCTCTGGGTGTTCCAACTTAGAGCACTGGCATTAATCAGCAAGTTCTGGCCGAGCTTCCTCCACTAAGATGAAATGCATTTAATGACTCACCAATGACGACACCGTACTTGGCTGGTAGTCTTCTGGTGCAGAGTCACAGATTCATCATCAAAACAGGCCAAATGGTCATACAGAGAGCTTTCCAGTAAAGTACCCCTCAATGATGTGTGGGTCTACTATGTATACTATCCTTGATCTGGGATTCATTTCCTTAGATTCCGATGTTTCAAAGGGCACTGACAGCTTGCCTCAAACCAAGGTCCTAACCTATTCTCCGCAGCAGCTGTCTCAACATCAGCACTCATCACTTAGCCCTGCCATGTGCTGTTTATTGTATATTCTTAATTATTCTTGATTTGATACTTTTGTTGGGAAAATTAAGTCTTAATTCCATTATTGTGTATGTGGAGTCACTTACAGAGCAGAGTGGTGAAAGGCAGCATATTTCCCTCTGTGAAGGGAATTTGTCCAAGTGGCTTTCAAGTGGACAGCACGTTTGGCATCATAGTTAGCGCAACGTTACTATAGCACCAGTAACTCGGGTTCTAATCAGACATTATCGCTAAGGAGTATGGACATTCTGCTGGTGAAGAGAGGGATATGAAGTGGGTGCAGGTCAGTGGAACTAGGGAGAATAATAGTTTGTAAAAATGCACAGAAATGTTGGAGGAACTTAGCTGGTCTCGCAGCATCCATAGAAGTTGACGATATATTACCAATGCTTTGGGCCTGACCCCTTCTTCAAGGAACAAGCAAAGAAAGGAAAGCTGAGAATAAAGACAGCTGTTGGGGGTGGGGGGTGGGGGGGGGAGTATAGACCAACAAAAGGTGTTAATTGGATATGCTAAGAGAAAAAGTGAGAATTGATTTTGTCTCTGAAAGGAGAGAGAGGGAAAAAGGAAATAGCCAGAGCTGGGGGAAAGGTGACGGGGAAGAAAGGGGAAGGGGGGTTGTTTAACGAAAGCCAGAGAAGTCGATGTTAATGCAGTTGTTGGAGGGACCCCAAATGGAAGATGAGTTGTTCCTCCAATATGTGGGTGGTCTCAGTCTGGCCATGAGACCAATGACAGTCTCGTCAGCAAGGGAAGGAATGTCAGCAATAATAGTTGGGCACAGATGAGAAGAACCTGTTTTCTGTGCTGTACTGTCCGATGGATCTTTGGTTCTATACGTAAATACATCAGAGTGCAGAGTTACCGAGAGTGATCAATTGGAACAGAGTAATGGCCACATTTAAGTTCCCCAATTGCATTGGAGAGTTTTGAGCTCGTGTCTCTGAAATACTAGACCAGTGACATTTAACATAACTCCTTCTTTTTCTCTCAATCCCCCAGTTTATGAGCTGAGGATCCCAAATGCCTTTTGGACAGCCTTATCATCTCATCCTGTCATTTTGCATCTCACTGCTCAGTGTGGCGAGGAGAACCATGAAGAGGCAGAATCCAATTTGTTTAATTACAGTGAACTGGTGAAACCATTTTCTGCAAGTGTCAGGAAAGCAAAGGAGGGCTACAATCACCCTTCATTTCAGATCCTACGCTTCTGACATTTCCAGGCCTTGAAGCCAAAAACAGGATGCCAAATCATTCTTATGGAAGCTACTTCCATCTCCCAATTCCTCTCAATGCCTTCAGGGTTTATGATAATTAGGGTACAGGTCAACTCTCTTCCACCTTCCCCGTGCACATCCGAGCTGCCAAGCATTTTAAACACTCCTGCTTATGTAAGTCAACATGCAATAACAAGCAGACTTTATAGCTTCACTGCTAATGTATTTAAATTTGTTTGCATTCAGACTGACAGATGCTCTTGTTTCATGCATGACTATTCCTGGCAACATATGTGAAGAGAGCAGATTAGAACAAAGCCCATAAACTGCAATGGGAATGAAATGAATCATTTTTGGTTCGTCAGTGCAATATTATAGGTGACAAAAAACATCATAGTGTGAGAGAGCAAATAACTTTTCACTAATGGCACCAGAATAATCTTTAATATATTAATATGAATTCTTATTGTGCCCCTTATCAATACAGATAATAAACTGCTTACTTTACTAGCAAAACAATTTCACTTGAACTGCTTGTCTGCTACAACCCCAGGTAAAATTCCGAGGCTCCAGTGAACATTTCAAAATAAATGGCTCCTAAATTAGTGAATAAGTACCTTTAGCGGAGTGCAAGTTGGTGTTTTGCATCAGTGAATTCAAATGGGTGGGAACACCTTTGATTACAACTGGATTTGCAAAACTGTGGGAAGACCTGCATAAAATCAGTTTTAATAAGGGAATGGTGTTAACATAAGCGATGCAATTGAAGGCTGATAGATCCCCAGGGCTCAATAGCCTACACTGGAGTCACAGAGTGATGAGTCATACAGCGTGAAAACAGGACAATCAGTCCATTTTGCCCACGCTGACCAAAATGTCCCCCTTACCCTTGTCCTACCTGCCTGTGTTTGGCCCACACCCCTCTAAATTCATCCTATCCAAGGATCCATCCATTTTTTAAAATCTGAAACATTGCAATATTATACATAACGAAATGAGCCTGGAGAAGGCAAAGACACTCCAGGGAATTTTCCAACATCCTTTGGAACCTCTAAGTTCTTTTGATTGGGAGGGTAGGTGATTATGAATCAAGACATTAGGCCTCAAATTGGATGAGGCACAAAAAAGATTTATTATGATAGCCTTAGCTGTAGCAAAAAAATATATAATGTCAACCTGGAAATCAGAAGAGAGCCTGAGAGTACAGCAAAGGTACATGGAAATGAATAAATGTATTCCATTGGAAAAAATAGCATATAATTTAAAAAATAACGTCACAGTATTCGAACAAATTTGGGAACCGTACATGGAACACAACAGAGAGGGCCTATCACGGACCTCCACCCCCTAAAATGATAGAATGAGAAGAAGACTAAATGAACTGACCTAGTGTGTAAAAGTAGATGACACAATTTTCTTATTTATTTTCATTGTGTGATGACATTGTTTAATGGGTTTATTGTATTGTATATGTTGAAAGTTGAATGGGTAGGGAGGGGGGTGGGAAGGAGGGAGGGAAGGGAGGGGGGGAAAGGGGAGAAAATGACACTGTGTATATTCAAGAGGGAAATGTTTGTGTGTATTTTGGTTAATATGGTTCATAGTGTGAAAAATTTTTTAAAAATTAAAAATCGAGGAATACAAAGGGAAAGCAGGAAATGGCGAATGGAATCTAGATGAGCAGCAAAGATCATGTTAAATGTTGGAAAACCAATGGGTTTCCCTCCTGTCTTCTCTGGTTTTATTGACCCCAGCATATTTAAGCACCACATCCTTCCCTATCTCAGGAACTGCAAGATTTTACGTGGCATATGTGGTGATATATCAGGAGTCAAGTCCATCCTCACAATACTGAGTTGAATAAACTAATTGGTGGCACAGTTGATGTAGTGGTTAGCGCAATGCCTTTACAACACCTGTGATCGGGACTGGGGTACAAATCTCGTGCTGCTTATAATGAGACTGTAATTTCTCCCCGTGTTTGTGTGGGTTTTCTCTGTGAGCTCTAGTTTCTTCCCACCATACAATATATATCGGGAGTGCAGGTTAATTGGTTATAAATTGGGCAACACAGACTCATGGGCCATTATGGTCTACCACTATGCTGTATGTCAAAAAGAAATGCTCACCGTGGGGGCCCTCACAAATCCCAGACTTGATGCATCTTTCACTAAGCCAATCTCCAGCAGCCTGGTGAGAGTTCATCAGGGTCTCCTACCCTGTAGATTCCTCTCCCGATCTCCTCTTCAGTTTGGAAGGTGGGGAAGATTGTACCCCCACTCTTGTGCCTTTTCCAGACCACTGCTCCTCTGGAGGCCACAACCCTTGTGGTCTGAGCCACGGAGCATGGATGTCACCAGTTGGCTCTCAGACTTCCAAGGATCTTCATTGCCAAAATAAAATCCACCACTGGCCCAGTTCTACGGGCACTTTAAACCTTAATAGGGGTGTTATCTGGAGGATTATCCAACAGGGTGGACAGGAAACTGCTTCGAACAAAGGATATTCCACATGCTTGCTCCTGGAAGGTCAGGCAGGTCGAATGTCATTTACCAATGTCACTCAAGTCTAGCCCGCCCACCTGCTATTGGCTCCCTCGATCACCTTTTCTATTTTGGGCATTCTTGAGCCAACCCCTTCCGCTGGCTGCTATATAAAGTCCAGCATGTGGAGCAGCTGGCTCTCTTTCTCCCCCCCGAGGATCGAACCCTACATCCCAGTTCCATTCCTGGTTTTGATTCATAGGCGACACTGGAGAGTCAATGGTAAGGTGTGTGCTGGTCTTGGCTGTAGTTGGCCAATATGCACCATCAATAACTTCAAAGATTAGAAGTTGTAGAGGACTGATATGTTTTTATTTACCACAGAATGGAGGTACATCCATGCAGGTCGACTGTCCTCGACCGAGGAGGGGGCTGTAGCAGATTCGCCTTTATTCAGGGGTCAGTGGGAAGACCCTCAGGCACAGTCAGCAAAGGTGTGTCCTAACACAACCAAATCTATATACTGTGGTTTATCACATTCACTCCTTGTTTTAGAAAGAATTCAGCTGGATGAAATTAATTAAATGTTCTTTAAAAATTGAGTCTTTCAGGTGGTCTGATCTGCTGCTGTGACCGTCATAGTACCAGCTGCTGTACAGGTGTTGAATCTTGGTTGGGCTGGGACATCTGTAAGTTGCCATCGGCGTTGGCTTGGTGGATGTGTGGTGCCGTATCTGACATGTCATCCACTAGGGCAGGGTTTACATTCCGTAACACTGGTGTATCATGGATGAAGGGGGTTCGGGGTGGTTGGCAATGGTCTCAGGGACTCCTGAAGGCCTCAGGTCCTGAATGGAGACTGTGTCCTCGCACTCATCGGGGTATGATACATAGCCAGATTGCAAGTTGGCGTGGAGGTGATGGATCCTTTAGGCCAGTGGGTCAGACTTAAGGCTCCTCATATGCTTCTGGAGTAAGACCGGCCCTGAGGACATCAGCCAGGATGTGGTCCCTGGAGCAGAATTCCTGGGGAAGGAAAACATCCTTTCATGTGGAGTGGCATTGATGGTGGTACATAGGAATGATCTGATAGAGTGGAGCGCATTGGGAATATTTCTACACCTCAGGGTTAGGAGAATGGCCTTCCAGATGATAGAATTCTCCCTTTTCACCTGTCCATTCCAAACGGGGTTGAAGCCAATGGTCCTGCTCATGGCAATGCCTCTGGCCACAAATACTGATCCAGCTCATCACTCATAAAAGAGGACCCTCCCCAGTTGCTATGAATATAGCAGGGGTACCCGAACAGGGTGAAGAGATTGTGCAGAGACTTGACAACTATGGCAGAGGTCATGTCTGGGCAGGGGATGGCAAATGGGAAACATGAGTTCTTATAAATGATGTTGAGGAAGTACACGTTATGGTCAAAGAAATCAATGATCAGGTGTTCAAAGGTGGGGGAGTCGCCTTTATCAGATGCATTATGTCTAGTCAATAGAAGTGCGGTTTGCACTCCACGCAGACCTGGAAATTTCTGGTCTTGGTCCTGATTTTCTCAATAGAGTAAGGTAGATTGCGAGCTTTGATAAAGTGGAAGAACCTGGTGACTCCTGGGTGGCAGAGGTCATCGTAGATGGCCTATAATTGGTCTATTTGTAGGCAGGCACATGTTCCGTAGGATAGGGCATCTGAAAGTTCATTGAGTTTCTCGGGCTGGTACAATATATAATAATTGTAGGTGGAAAATTCAATTCTCCACCTCAATATCTTGTCGCTTTTCATTTTAACACACTGCTGACTGTTAAACATGAAAGCAATTATGTGTTGATCGGTCAACAAGGTAAATCATTTGCCAGTGCAATAGTGTCTCCAGTGCCATTCTTCTTTGGCTTGGCTTCGCGGACGAAGATTTATGGAGGGGGTAAAAAGTCCACGTCAGCTGCAGGCTCGTTTGTGGCTGACCAGTCCGATGCGGGACAGACAGACACGATTGCAGCGGTTGCAAGGGAAAATTGGTTGGTTGGGGTTGGGTGTTGGGTTTTTCCTCCTTTGCCTTTTGTCAGTGAGGTGGGCTCTGCGGTCTTCTTCAAAGGAGGCTGCTGCCCGCCAAACTGTGAGGCGCCAAGATGCACGGTTTGAGGCGTTATCAGCCCACTGGCGGTGGTCAATGTGGCAGGCACCAAGAGATTTCTTTAGGCAGTCCTTGTACCTTTTCTTTGGTGCACCTCTGTCACGGTGGCCAGTGGAGAGCTCGCCATATAATACGATCTTGGGAAGGCGATGGTCCTCCATTCTGGAGACGTGACCCATCCAGCGCAGCTGGATCTTCAGCAGCGTGGACTCGATGCTGTCGACCTCTGCCATCTCGAGTACCTCGACGTTAGGGGTGTGAGCGCTCCAATGGATGTTGAGGATGGAGCGGAGACAACGCTGGTGGAAGCGTTCTAGGAGCCGTAGGTGGTGCCGGTAGAGGACCCATGATTCGGAGCCGAACAGGAGTGTGGGTATGACAACGGCTCTGTATACGCTTATCTTTGTGAGGTTTTTCAGTTGGTTGTTTTTCCAGACTCTTTTGTGTAGTCTTCCAAAGGCGCTATTTGCCTTGGCGAGTCTGTTGTCTATCTCATTGCCATACCACCTCAACAATAGCCTGGTCCTCCTTCTCAATAGAGAAGTGTTGGATTTTGGGGATGGAGAGTGAGGGAAAAGAAGGCTATGGGTCTGTCTGCCTGGTTAAGAGTGGCGGCCTGGGCAAAATCGGACGCATCACTGTCCACCTGGAACAGGGTGGATTCGTCTACTGTGCACAATGTCCACCTTGATGCAGCTCAAATCTGAAAAGCGGTAGATTTGATGAGAGGACAGGCCTTGTCCACATAATTGGTGTCCCACTGGGCATAGTATGAGAAAAAGCCCAGGTACCTTTTCAGAGCCTTGAAGCTGTAGGGAAGGGGAAGTTCCAAAAGAGGGCACATGCAGTCGGAATCAGGGCCAATGATTCTGCTCTCTATGTTGCAGCCAAGGCGAGGCGAGTTGTGCAAAACACACACTTACTGGATGTAAGGTTAGGAGTTTGACGGTCTGGTAGAATTTTTGGAGATTGGCATGTCACGGCCGCAAGTGGTGAAGTTGTCCAGTAAATGTGGCTTGCAGCTCATACTGGTCTACCATGTGGTTCATTTCCGCTGGAAGACTCCAAAGAGGACCATCAGGAAATAGTAGAAATGACTATCTGCCTTAAAGGCAGTATATTGGTGGTCCTCTGGGCAGATAGGGAGCTGGTGGTATGCCAACTTTCAATCCATAGAGGAGAATACCCAATATTGAGCAATACTTACCAGTGTTATGCATCCAGCTGCATTTATCTATTAATGGTCTGACTGTAGTCAATGACCATTCTGTGTTTACCCCATTCTTTAGTACCACCACTTGGGCTTGCTAGGGGCTGGTTCAGCACAGTTATTGTGGGCTGAAGAGCCCATTCCAACAATGGACTCTTCTCTGTTTGAATGGAATTAAAGTCATGATCAAAGAAATCCAGGAGAGAAACAAGCTCTTGGACCACCCAATCTGTGCCAACTCATAACCACCCAGTTTTACACTGATCCTACTTTATACCAAATTATTCTCCCCACAGTCCCATCTACTGGGTGGAACGGTTAGCGTATTAGTTAGAACAACTCTGCTATAGTGCCAGCAACCTGGGGTCAAATCCCATGCATTGTCTGTAAGGAGTTTGTAAATTCTCTCCATGCTAGCCTAGGTTTCCTCGTTCTGCTCTGATTTCCTCCTACCATTCAACACATACAGGTTAATTGTGTGTAATTGAGCGGCACGGGCTCATGGGCTGGAAGGGACTATTACTGTACTGTAGGTCTAATCTTCCATACCTTCAACCGATACCATGTATCATCAACCCATTACCAGCAATTTAAAGTGCCAAATCGACATATCGATGCACAATATTTTGGATGCAGCTGGAAACTGGAGCAGCCAAAAAAAATCCTTGTGGTCACCGTGCAAACTCCTCAGGGTCATGAATGAAACCAGGCCACTGTGGGGGTGAGGTAATGAATGGCCAGCTACCACAAAGTGCCATTGCATTTCTGAACAGAAGATACATGTGTAAAAGATTGCAGCGTTATCAAATCATGGAATGGAAAGCCTATGGTTGAACCTTGCCACCTGAGTTAGAAATTCCGATCGGAAGGGCAGCTTACAGCCGTTGGAACATGAATATCCAAGACTTATTACTGACAGATGGTGCCATTGGGCTCCATTGTTGGACTCCATCCAGATTTGGCACAGGATCTGACACTCAGTTCAATTCAAAGGGAATTCCAGACTTGAAGATCAGGAACCAACGATTATAACAAGTTCCTTTTAATTATTCACTTTAGCTTAATGTTATAATTGGTTGCAAGTGTCCTTAAGACTTTTAATTGACTATTTTTAAATTGTATTTTTTAATTATTTACTCGAATTCCAATTACTTTTTTTTTAACAACTTTATATGTCACAGATGTTTAAAAGCTGTTAAAAACTGTGACTGCCTTTCAGAAGATAAAACTCCAATTCACCTGCCAAGCACTTCCAGAGGCCACTGCGCTAAACTACATTGCTTGCGCTAATTGCAAAATGTGGACAGGTTGCTAAGAGGGGGGGATGGGGTAGGGTAGATGGGAAGAAAGAGAGAGAGAGAGAGAGAGAGAGAGAGAGAGAGAGAGAGAGACAGAGACAGAGAGTCCAATTGGCAGGCTGCCCAGTAACATTGTGACATCTGAGCACACTCTCGAGATTAAGGACCGTTGACTCTGTGGATGAAGCAATAACATGCTAACAGGGCAGAGTCGGACCTTTATCATGTTGTCAACTCTACGGGTCACTAACCCGGAGGATCTTTCATGGACCCAACAACAAACTCAGGGACTCATTTAAATATTCGTGCACTTTATTGTTTTATTTTATTTTTATATTTCTTTATTTGTTTACATATCTATGTTGAGTACAATTTAATGTTGTTTGTTTTTTGCCCTACCAATAAGTGGTAATTCTGTCGTCCCAGGCAGGAAAAGAAATTTTAGGGTGGTATATGATGACATGTATGTACTCTGACAATAAATCTGAAATCTGTATCTTACTTCAAGTAGGTCACCATAATAATTGGCCTAAATATCTATTGCCAGAGACTTTGGTATCTACCATGATGAAGTGATTTGAGAGCTAGTCATGGTTCACATCAACTCCAGACTATCAGTCACCCTACAAACACTTTAGATTGCCTTAGTACCAATCAAATCCATGCTCTCCATTTAGCCCTGGAACATCTGGGTGCAAAAGACACCTATGTTAGGCTACAGTTCATGGACAACAGCTCTACCTTCAATACCATAGTCCTGAGAAAACTTTAGGGTTTGGGTCTCATTGTCCCCTACTCTGCACCTGGATCCTTGACTTCCTATCTAACAGACCACAATTGGTGAAGATGGGGAACAAAGTCTCCTCCACAATCATATCCAACACCAGTGTTCCTGAAGGATGTGCACTCAGTTTTCTACCCTTCCCCCTCTACACCCACAACAGTCCATCTAAATACCATTCCAACTCCATCTTCAAAGATTGGCCTGTCCCCAATGTCCTTCAACAACTTCTACAAGTGCACCATTAAGAGCATATTTGCTGGATTCATAACAGTGTGGGATAGGGGCTGCTCTGCTCAAGATCAGAAAAAAAAACTATGTTTGGTGATTGAAGCTGAGAACATGTAAATTTCTCTCCTCTGTGTAGACTACATCTACTCCTCCTGCTACCTGGAGAATGCAGCCAACACACTGAAGGACCCATTACACCCCAGACACATTCTCTTCTCCCTCCTCCCATCAGTGAGAAGGCTTCAGAGCATGAAAGTGTGCACCCACAAACTTAAAGATAGTTTATTCCCCTCAGCCATCAGGCTCCTGAATTAACCCCATAGCAGTGCTATCATGGTGCTCTTGCTTAGTGCAAATAAACAGCAACTTGATATATGCATCTTTGCTATCCAGATGCTCCATAATATTCCTTTTCATTGCAGATCTATGATGTCAATTGGGTTCAAAGGTGAAATTCAAACATGTGAATCCAGGGAAAACATACCAGTCCAGATGGAGTATCTGGCCAAGTACTGAAAACCTGAGTTGATCAACTCAGTGTATTCATGGACATCTTCAAAATCTTACTCTGGAAGAGAGTGGTACCCATATGTTCAAACATATGGATACCACATGTACTAGTTCCCAAGAAGAGTGTAGTAACCTCCTAAATGACTATCAACCAGTGACACTCACATCCACAATGATGAAGTGTTTTGGGAGGCATATCAGCTTCTGTCTGAGTGGTGACATGGATCTGTTCCAATTTGTCTACTGCAGCAACAGGTCTATGCCAGATGTCATCTCACTGGCTCTACACAAAGCCATGGAACATCTGGAGAGCAAAAATGCATACATCAGGATGCTGGTTATTGACTGCAGTTCGAAATTTAAAACCATCAGCCCCTCAAAACTAATCAGCCACCTCCAAGACCTGGTCCTCAACACAATATTATGTAAGTGGGTCATATATTTCCTCACCTCCAGACCCCAATGAATGCAAATTGACAAGAACATCTCCTCCGCAATCTCATTCTGCACTAGAGCATCAAAGGGCATTGTTCTTAACCCCCTGCTCTGCTTGTTTTTACACCTACGACTGCATGGCAACAACACCATATACAAATTTGATAATAACTGTAGTGGGCTACATAAAAAGGGGTGATGAGTCAGCATACAGAAGGGAGATTGAGAGGTTGGCTGAATGGAATACTAACAACCACTTTGAACACCAAGGAACTGACTGTAGACTTTAGAAAAGGAAAACCAGTGATCATTGTGGGATCAGAGATGTAGTGGGTGAGCAAATTTAAAAATCTGGGAGTCACTATCTCGGAGGACCTTTCCTGGGACCATCATACTAATGCCATTATGAATAATGCATGTCACCACGTCTACTTTGGTATGTTATCAGAAACAATGGCAAAATTCCACAGATATGTAGTTGAAAGTGTGCATCGCAGCCAGAGTGGAAAGCCCTCTAAAAGGTTGTGGACACAGCCCAGTACATCACAGGCAAAACTCTCCCTGATCGAGAACATTTACAGGGAACGCTGCTGTCAGGGCGCAGCAGCGATCATCAAGGATCCACACCACCCAGGACACGCTCTGTTCTCACTGCTACCATCAGGAACGCGGTATGGGTGCCACAAGGCTCACACCAACAGGTTCAGGATCAGCTGCTAATCCTCCACTATCAGACACTATCAGACTCCTCAACAACAAACTTAAAGACTCATTTAAGGACCCTTACTTTACACAGCATTTATTATTGAATATTTATTTTCTGTATTGCACAATCAGTTTATTTGCACTTTCTTCTTTGTTTACATTCCTCTCTTTTGTTTATGTCTCTGTTCTTGAGTACACTTTGCATAACCAACAAGTAGAAATTCTGCCTGGCCCACAGGAATAAGAATCTCAGGGTTGTATGTGATGCCATGTATGTACTCTTGACAATAAATTTGAACTTAGAAATTGAGTTCTTAACATGGCTGTATGAATGTTAGAGATAACCTGTTTGTCTCTTGCAGAAGAATCTTTCTTATGGTATTGTGACAAATAAATTTAAATTTAAACGCAGCTAAAAAAAAAATATGAAGAGTCTTTGACCCAAATTATTGACTTAGATTCTCTTTCCACACATGCTATCTGACATAGAACATAGAATATTCCAGCATGGTTCAACCCACGATGAAGACCATATATAAACCTGCTCAACAATTTCTAAACCTTCCCTACCTCACACACATAACCCTCTATTTTTCTTACATCCATGTGTCTGTCTTTTAAATGGCCATATTGTACCAGCCTCAGCCACCAATCCTGGCAATGCATTCCAGGCACCCACTACTCTCTTTGTAAAATAAACTACCCTGATGTCTCCCCTAAATTTTCTTCCCCTCACTTTTACAAATGTTGAGTGTCTCCAATGGTTCTTGTGTTTAGTTTTACATTTCCGTAATCAGTTGTTAATTTTTTTTTAAATTTCACCTACCTTGCAGATCTTTGGATCTTTGCTTAGGTTGTATTTGAAGCCCCAACAGAAACAAAAGAATTTTACACATCTCGGTTCCTTCTGAAGCATCCCACTGCAATCCCTTGATGTCAGTTTGAACACAGCTTCTTGTTTCACTGTTGGAGCCTTATAAGGTACTGAAATTCACTTTACGGTTTTACAATTCAAGAGTAGGGTGTTGGGTTTTTGATGGAAATTTGTAGAGTTGAAAGAGGCCATTTCAATTTTATCATGTGGCAAAGATGTGAAAAATTACCCCCATTCGACTTCACAATTTTCATTCCATGAATGCATCAGATGCACATCCAGGTGCATTTCAGATGTAGGGAGAGTGGATGCCACCACCTTCACTGCCTAAGGCTTACAGAATATTATGTGGAATATTAGCAGTTGCAGGCCATTTGACTCAGACCTATGCTATTCTATTCAATAAGATCCTGGGTCATCTCCAGCCACAGCCACATGGTCCAACTCGAGTGTGATATACTTAAAATCTCCAGCTTGAATATAATTTAGCAACTGGGTCTCCAGAAGCCTTTTGGGTCATGAATTCAAAATCTGACTAAAGAAATCTCACCTCTCACCTCAACCCTGAATGACCACCCTGTATATTTTAAATAGCAGCCAACACAGAACTACGAAATAGCACAAAAACAGGTCTTTCAGCCCATCTAGTCTATGCCGATCTATTATTCTGTCTCACCCTGTTGATCTTCACCTGGAAAGTAGCCCTCCATTCCCCTCCCATCCATGACCTATCTTAGATTGTCTCAAAATTCGAAACTGAGCGCTACTCACTTTACACCTATGACTGTGTGGCTCGGCATGACAATAACACGACCTCCAAATTTGCTGACGATACATCAGAAGTGGGTCGCATATAAATGGGAGATTGAAAACTTGACTGAATGGTGCACCAACAACAACCTCACACTCAATGTCACCAAAACCAAGATCTCAATTGTTGACTCCAGAAAGGGAAAGCCAGAGGTATTCGATTCAGTGATCATTGGGGGATTAGAGGTGGAGAGGGTAAACAAATTTAAGTTCTTGGGAGTCACTACCTCAGAGGATCTTACACTGATGGCATCTTGAAGAAAGCACATCTGCGCCTTTCTTCTTTAGGAGTTTGTGGAGGTTTGGTATGACGCCAGAAACCCTGGCAAATTTCTACAGATGTGTGGTGGAAAGTGTGCTGACGGCTGCATCATGGTCAGGTACGAGGACACACCAATACCTCTGAGCATGAAGCCCTTCAAAAGTTAATGGACATAGCTGAAGAAAAACCCTCCCCACCATCGAGAACATCTACAGGGAACACCGCCATCGGAGAGCAGCAGCCATCATCAGGATCCACAACCCCCAGCACACGCTCTGTTCTCATTGCTACCATCAGGAAACAAGTATAGGTGCCACAAGACATGTACCACGATGTTCAGAAAGAGTTTCTGCCCCCTCTACCATCAAGTTCCTCCACGGCACGGACTAGTAGGTCCAAACTGGCCTGTTACTGTGCTGTAAATGATTATCTGGTTAACAAACTCAGGGACTCATTAAAAGGCCTCTTTGCACATTATTTATTATTGAATATTGATTTTGTGTATTGCACAGTCACTTCGTTCACATTTCTTTCATTGTTTAGATTTCTCTCTTTTGTGTACATATCTTCTCTTGAGTACTTTTTTTGCACTCTATCAGTAAATGAGTAAATGGTAATTATGCCTTGCCTGCAGGAAAAATAATCTCAGGGTTGTATGTGATGTCATGTAGGAACTCTGACAATAAATCTGAAATCTGGATTCACCACTCCAGCTGGCAGTTCATTCCGCACTCTCAGCATGAAGAAGTTCCCTCAAATGTTGCCCCTAAATATCTCATCTCTCCAGATAATTCAAGCAGAGGAACATTTTCTCCACATCTACCCTGTCAAACCCCTGATGAGAGTTTATTGTCAAACACGTATGTACAATGTACCGATGCACTGAAATTCTTGCCTGCTGCAGATAAACAGGTTCTTTACAGACACAAACAAACAATATGGATAAATTAAATTATGAAACAAGGAAAAAAAGATTATAAATGTAAAAGAATAAACATGCCCAGTTGCAGCTGATGCAAAATAAAAATGGTGATGTTACAATTGTTCAGATAAATATTTGGTGATCCTGGAGTAATGTTAGGGCCAGGGCAGCACTGGAAGGTTCAAGAGCCTGAATGCTGTTGGAAAAAAATACTATTCTTGAACTTAGAGATACCAGACTTTAGGTTACTGAACATTCTGGGTGAAGGTAGGAGTGAGAAGAGGTTGTCATCAGGGAGCAAAGGATTCTTCATGATGTTGACTGCTTTCTTGTGTCAAGGCCTCACATCATTGTCATCAATGGATGAGAGATTAGTGCCCTTAAAGGACTTGCATAGATTTTTTTAATGTTGCCATGTGATCTTCAAAATTCTACTAAACTGTGGAGAGTTTCAACCCATAACTGCTCAACTTCTCGCCAATGCACAAACACTCCTGGCTTAGTCTACTTAATGTCCCCTAAGAGGGGAAGCAAACCAAGGAAGTCCCCACTCAGGTGGGTTTGGGATTGGGTGCCTGTCTGCACTTTGCTTATGCCTTGATGAAGGGCTCAAGCATGAAACATTGGTTGTGTGTCTTTGTCTTTGCTACATAAAGTACACTTTTTGACCTGCTGAGTTTCTCCAGCTTCGTGTTTTTATTTTAATTCATCATTCAGTGTATTTACCTCTGCAGAGCCTGTGTCTTGTTAATGTCATGGTTGATTTCCATTCATATGCAGTCAATATAAAAGAGAAGCATCCCTTGTGGAGTCTTATACACAAGGTCAGGTCTTTATTTATCTTCCTGCCTAGCTATGCTAACAGTGCAGGATCATGATAGGCTTGTTGTGCAGCCCCTTTCTGTGTGGTTTTAAATTAGAGTGGGCAGGCATTTTGTATCACTGCAATTCCAGCGATGAACTACATACCATGAAAGCTGAGGGCTGCAATCCTAAGGGACTCCTGTCATTCAAACTTATCAGCTCCAGTTGCTCGATGGTTATTGGGAACTCTGTATGGGGGCCACCTAGCCCATCCTGAAAAGGAGGTAGAATTGATGTTTTTTTTAGCTTGCATGGCACATCCTGCTGTTAAACTGTGAAATACCACTGACATTAAAGGAATTTGTGTTGCAGAGTGAAATGTCTGATCGATGCAATCCAGTGCGATGGGGTGATACCTTTCAGATGAAGAGAGGGAGAGGATGAAAGAACAGATCAGAATAAATGTTTTATATACATCTCTGGGCATTCCCAGCATTGTAGAAAAAAAAGAATCTCAGGGTTGTATGTGATGTCATGTATTTACTCTGGCAATAAACCTGAAATCTAGATATAAAGGGATACCATAGTGGTTAACACAACTCTATTACAGTCCCAGTAACCTGGGTTTGAATCTAGCACTGTCTGTGAGGAGTTACTTAATTCCTTGAAAGTGGTGTCCCAGGTGGAGAGCTTTTAGCACATTGGCCTTCATGAATCAAACATTGAGTAAAAGGAGTTGGGATGCTATGTTGAAGTTGTATAAGACATTATTGAGGCCAAATTTGGAGTTTTGCTCACTTAACTACAGGAAGGATATCAATAAGATAGAGAGAGTGCAGAGAAGAATTATTAAGATGTTACCCAGACTTCAGGGACTGAGTTACAAGGAAAGGTTAAATAGGTTAGGACTTTATTCCCTAGAATGTAGAAGAATGAAGGGAGATTTGATCAAGGTATTTAAAATTATGAGGGGAATAGACAGAGTAAATGTAGATAGACTTTTATCCATTGAGGGTGGGTAAGATTCAAACATGAAGACATAGGTTAAGGGTGAAAGGGAAAAAGTTTAGGGGAAACATGATGGGGAACTTCACTCAGAGAGTGGTAGGAGTGTGAAACGAGCTTTCAGCTGAAGTGGAAGATGTGGGTTCAATTTTAACATTTAAGGGAAATTTGGACAGGTACATGGATGGTGCAGGTCAGTGGGACTAGGCAAGAAAAAATGTTTGGGCACAGACTAGAGGGGCTAAAGTGGCCTGTTTCAGTGCTCTATAGTTCTATGGTTTAAAGCAAACAGTTGGAGGAAACAAACAGTGTGGAACAAGCTGCCAGCTAAATTGGTAAATTCAGGCTCAATCTTAACATTTATGAAACATTTAGACACGTACAAGGATGGGAGATGTATGGAGAGATAGGTCCAGGTGCAGGCTTTTGGAACTTGGCAGAACAATAATTTGGCACAGGCTAGAAGGGCCAAAGGGTCTATTTCTGCTCTGTAGTATTCAATGTTTGGATGGTTCAATGATGGGACAACAGAGGACTGCAGTTGTTGGAATCTGGAGCAGCAAACATCATGCTAGAAGATCTCTGCAGGTTGAGCAACATCAGCGGGAGAAAAGCGATGGTAAATATTTCAGGTTGGAAACCCTTCATCAATTCTTGCAAAGTAAAATCCCCCACCTTTGTTTTGCGGGATATCCACACAATCGTTGGAGGATTCTTGGGCTTGATATTTATGAGTTTAGGTGACCAAAGTTTATAGTGAACTGGCTGCAACTATAAATAGACATGAAAATGTTGACTATTTTTATGAATTTTATGAAAAGACCTTGATTTATATAATACCGCATCGGTCAGAAGATCAGGGTATTTTTCAGCCACAATAGTACATTTTGGCAGAAGGTTATTACATTGGAACATGGGAAAATAGCACTGAATTATACACAGCAATCTCTCACATAGAGCAATGAGAAAATTACAGGATAATCTATTTATAGGACACTGAACAATGGATTAATCTTCACCAGGACGCGTTGAGTGATTTCGAGATCACTGAGGGCAGAGAAGCCCTAGGTTTAACTTCATAGCTTAAAGGCATTAACTTGGCTGTGCAACACACATTCTCAAAGGCATGTCTCCACAGATTTAGCATTTCTAGTTACTTATTACAGTGTGACAGGGAAACATTAGCTGAGATTTTGGGAGAAAGCGTCCCAGAAGTGGGACCAAAAGCACAGAGTCTTGGTTTAGAAGAGAACAGGTCACACACTGAAGCACAGTTTACATAATAATCCTTGCAGTGGGAATTGGAATAAGAATCAGGTTCGTCGTCGTGAACATGAACCGCAGAATTTGTTGTTTTTGCCGTGGCAGTATTGTGCTTTACAGGTGGAAAAACTGTAATAAATTACATTTCCATAAATATGCTATTTAAAATAAATATTTAGCGCTAAAGAAGAGAGGAAGTGAGGTTGTGTCCGTGGTTCATTGTCCATTCAGAGATCTGATGGCAGAGGGGAAGAAGCTGACCTTGTGGCACCTGAATATCCACCCTGAACTCCAACCAACCCGAACAACACCAGAGTATCAATCCCCTCCCCCATCTTCTTCACTCTGCCCATCGTTGCGGCTCATGAATGCGTTGAGGCAATGCACCCACTGGTCATATTTAGTTGAGGCCTCCAGATCCTTCGGGTCAGTGTCTAATTTATCCACCAGTATTACCTTGTCCGTGGCCTGAAATTAAGGTGAGTAAATTGTACTACCAATTAACCACAATCAGAGAATCGTGATTTATAGGCTTTTTAAGCACCTTAAAGTATCAGCTCGGCTTGCATGTTGCTGGCCCGGTTACAAGGCCGGTACTGAGGGAGGGGTTTCGGCGTAACAGCCTTTAAGGGGATATCTTGGAGGGAGGAGTCACAGGTTCAGGGGTGGGCCAACCCATACAGCACATACATATATATACGTAAAGGTAGCACCACAGTGTTCATCTTCAGGCTCCTTGTGCCTCCTTCCTAATGGTAGCAGTAAGAAAAGGCTATGGCCTGGGTGGTGAACATTCTTGATCATAGAACTTGCTTTCTTAAGAATGTCCTTGATGGAGTGAAGACTAATGCCCATGATGGCACTGGCTAAATTTAAAACCCTCTTTACATTTGCTGTAGAGAAATGCATTGTAGGGAAATCCACAGGTCCATAACAGTGGCAGAGAGGATCACTGGAATCTCCCTCCTCCCGCATTGATGTGGTCTACCAGGATCGTTGTCTGAAGATGGGGTGCAAAACCATTGAGGGTTCCTTCTGTCCTGCACACAGCATCTTTCAGATGGTCCTGTTGGAGTTGAGATACAGAAGGATCAGAGCCAGCACCACCAAGCTGAGGAACAGCTCCTTCCCACAGGCAGTGAGAATAGTGAACGACCAAAGGAACTGCTCATATTCACCATCCAAGACTCATATTCATGAAGCAATATTCATTTATTTATTTGAAGAGATGAAATTCTTGTCTTGCATATGTATCTTTTGTCTGTATGTGTGTTATGTCTGGCTGTGTGTCTACGTGTTTTTGGACTGAGAACTGGAGCACACTGTTTTGTCGGGTTGTGCTTGTACAATCAAATGACAACAAACTTGACTTGACTTGAGTATAGCCTTTTCCTGTCCTGTGCATTGGCACATCCATACCAGACAGCGATGCAACCAATCAGAATGATCGCCATGCTACACCTGTAGAAACATACCAAATCTCCTCAACCTCCAAATGAAATATAGCTGCTGGCGAGCCATTTTTATGGTTGCATAGACATGATGGCCCCAGGAGAGATCTTCAGAGATGTTGACATCAGGAATTTGAAATGTTTGACCAAGGTATATACTATATTTTTCACCATCTTTTTTTAATATAGGCCATTTGCCTGCTTTTTGCTCCCACCTTGAGGAAGGACTAAGGCCTGAAATGTCGGTAATATACCTTTGCTTCCTATGGATCTGGGTGACCTGCAGACTTCCTCCAGCATTTCTGTGTTTTTACTGCAATCACAGCATCTGCAGACTTTGGTGTTTTACAGAGACTATTGTATTCCCCAGAAAGGTTTTTTTTTCAATTCACATTCATCACAGGTTGAGTGGGTCTCTGGTTAGTCTGCACACTCCTGAACTGATGAGGACATTAAGACGCAAACATATTGGTGAGTCTGAAGTCACATATGCAGACATATTGCACAGAAACACTCCCTTCGAGCATCCAATATTGAGCTGTACTAATCTCACACATTCGCACTTGAACAGTTTGTGCTGTTATGCCTTGGCAATTCATCCAGATAGTTTTTTTTAATGTTGTGAGACTATCTTCCTCCATCATCCCTACTCAGGAGGCTCAAATGGAAGATCATGGAATTCAGACTGAGTGAGCCAATTTTGAGAAGGAGAAGCAGAAGAGAAGGCCAACGCTGGTAGACCAGCGAGGGGTTCTGAGGGTGAAGATCATATAGGCAGCAGGCTACTGGTTACCTGAGGTGAGAAACCCATGCAGGGTGTGGACTGCTGGTGACTGCGGTCAAGGGAGTCGAACCAGGCTGTGGACTGCTGGAGAATGACGAGACCGGCTGAAGGGGGTACCAGCTATCAGAACGAGGATGAGAGAGGGTGCTGAGGGCACTGAAGGTTTCCGGATCACAATGGAGGTTTGGATTTGGAGCTCAGATTGCTGGTGCTTTGGACTGAAGCCTGTGGGTTTGCAGAGGCTGGAGGCGAAGCCATGGACACTCAGTGACTCTGGAGGGACTTTCTTTTGCTTCTTATTCTCTGGCTGTGAGGGGAGCTGGGCAATATTTGCTGATGGCAAATCTTTGTCTGCCTCGTGGTAAAGGAAATTTTGTGCAATATTTCATTTCCTGTTTTAGTGCATGTCAATAAAAATAACCTTGAATCTTGAAGTGGATTCAAAATCGACGGTGGAAGGAGACTGAGGTGGTTATGGAGGGTTACTTTTTAGATTGGAAGACTGTGACTAGCTATATGCTGCAGTGATCAGTGCTGACCCCTTTGACAAACCTACATTAAAGATTTGGATGAAAATGAAGTTCACACCATTACTTTTCAAAGCTCCAGATCAACAAGAGCAATGGACCAAGGCATGAGAGATGGAATTTAACTCAGACAAGTGTGAGGTGTGAGACTTTGGCAAGTTAAACCAGGAGAGGATTTGCACAGTTAATGGTATGGCCCTGGAGAGTTTTGGAGAACCAAGGGGTGCAGGTACCTAGTTCCATGAAAGTGTGACACAAGTCGAAAAGTTGCACAAGTTGTTGTTGAGACCACACTTGGAGTTTTGTGGGCAGTTCTGATTCCCCAGTTGTAGGAAGTGTGCAATTAAGATGGAAAGTTTGGAGAAAAGATTTACAGGGATAGTGCTGTTGTGGAGGGCTTGTGTTCCAAGTAAGAGGCTGCGAGATAACCTTGGAGATATTTATAAAATCATATTTGGGATTGCTAAGATGAATGGTCATAGGATAGAGTCTAAAATGAAAGGAATGTAGGTTGAAGATGTGAGGGCAAAGATTTACAAGGAACCAGAGAGGCCACTTATTCACAGAGAGGGTGGTGGGTATCTGGGAAATGCTGCCAGACAAAGTTGCAGGAGGCAGGTTCAATTACAAAGTATAAAAGATATTTGGACACGTACATCTATTAGAAGTGCTTAGAGGGATATGGACCAAATGCAAGCAAATAGAACTAACTTGACTAGACAACTTTAATAGCATGGGCAAGATGGGTCCATTTCTGTCCTGTGAGACTATTGGACTGAATGATTCATGCAGTGCAGGGTTTCCCAAACTGGGTTCCATGGATGAAGTGACAGGGAGTAATAATGTGAACCTGTTTTTCATTTATTTACTTAAATCTTCTATCCTTAATTCAATTTGTTTCTAGGATGGCAGCAAACTATACACTCCACCCAAAAAAAAACAATGTCATGAGGCCTAACGGCTGCATTGCTGCCATCATTTTTAACCAATGAGAATCCAAATTCTTCTAGCGCAAAGCCAGCGAAGGAGCTGGCCATGTTGTGCCCGACATTAAGAAAATTTGTGATGGCAATAAAAAATTTAATTCTTCCCATTAAATGTAAATTAAAAGCAACAAATAATTTCAACTTGGAGAATGGTAGGTTTATTAACTTTCTTACTATACTTTATTTATAAACCTGGTATTGCAAACTATACACGACGATTTGGGTTCCGCCATTTTCAAGCACTCCTCAAAAGGGTTCCGTGAGCTAAAAATGTTTGGGAAACCCTGATGCAGATTCTAGATTCCAGTCGCCATTTGGGTGAAATGTTCTCTATTGGATTCCCTCCAACCTTTTATTTCTGCTGCTAAACTCTTGTCCTCTGGTTTTTAAATGTTTTTTCTGTGATGGGGAAGGATTTCCTACAGTCTATCCTCTCTGTGCTTCTCATATATATGAGACTGGGCAAGGACAGCAGGTTTTCTTCCCTGATGGAGATTTGTGAACCAGATGGGCTTTTACTGTTTGGCAATTTCATAGTCAACATTACTGAAACTAGATTTATTTAATACTTGAATTTAATTCCCAAGCTGCCACAGTAGGATCCAAACTTCTGCCATGGTCTCTGGAAACTGGACTAATAATTTAACTGTTCCACAACCTAAACTTAATACTATCCCAGGGTAGTTCTAACTTAGTGCATTTATTCCATTTAGTTTAGATGAAGTTTATTTGTCACATAGCACCTGTTACAGTGAGAGGGGTTCTGCCACAAGCATTTTAACAACCCAGTTCTTATCTGCATGCAACATTGTAGAAGAATAAGAATGCTATTGCCGCATTACAATGAAAAATTAAGATCAATTAGCATCAAGCAAGGACAGTGTGAGTGAACTGTTGTGGGGTTCATTCAAGAGCCTGATGGTTGCAGGGAAGAAGCTCTCTTTAAGTCAGTTGGTGTATAATATCCCATTCTTGAGCCTTCTCTCCAACAAGAGGAGGGAGAAGATGGTGTGTCCAGAGGCTCATGGGTTCTTCATTATTTTAATTGCCTTCTTAAGCAATGGGAGGAAGGGGAAGATTGCATTTTTGCATCTTCTTCCGATCCTGAGTGGAGCAGCTCTATCGCCTGCGATGCACCCAGCAAATGTGGTTTTAATTGTATACTGTATAAGTTGTTAAACATTGGGCACAGATGGAACTTACATAATTTTCAAAAAAAATGATGCATTATTGTTCTTTCTTGACCATTATTTCTCATTTACTGATTTTCATTTTTGAACTCAATAGGAAGAATTATTATTCTCAGCCATACATTTGAATAAATCCTTAAGGAGAACATGACTGTCTATGGAAAGGTCAAACTTGATTTATAATGGCCAAGAAATTGGACTTGATTGTTCTTTGGTGTGATAAACAGGCATTGTATTGAACTGAATATTTTATTCTCATGTGTCCCCAAGATACAGTGCTATGTGTGCTATCCAGAAGTAGAGCAGGTAACACAAAAATAAAATAAAATATCTGAGCATTGTGTCATGTAAAAGAAGTGCAGGGAATAATGTAAATAGAAAAACAGTTAAACAGCATCACCTTAAACCAGTGGTTTTCAAACTTTCCCCCTAAACTCGCATTCCACCTTAAGCAATCCCTATGCCATAAGTGCTTTGTGATTAGTAAGGAATTGCTTAAGGTGGGATGTGAGTGGGAAGGGAAGGTTGAGAATCACTGCTCTAGACCCAAATGTTACTGAAATATTTTGCTTGAGAAAAATTGTCATTGGTCCATTTCCTTTGGAGTTAGGAAATTGTGCACATTACAAGTCAATTAGGTGTGATTAAAATAGTGGTTTTCAAACTTTTTTCTCACCACTCACATACCAGTTTAAGTTATCCCTTACTAATCACAGAGCACTCTTGGCATAGGGTGGTTAAGGTGATATGTGAGTTTAGCAGGGCAGCTTGAAAACCACTGAGATAAACAAACAAATAAATATCATTTTGGAAATAAGAGGTTCTCAGATGTTTAAAGCGAGCATTTTCTTCTTATCTATTAGTTTATCCTTTAACCTTATCCTTAGATACTTTTAAATAGCCTCTCCAAATATATTCCCATTATTAGTCCAGTTGTTCTAAAAAATCTTTTCCTCATATATAACCTTAAGTAATCTCTTATTAACCACAGAGCACCTATGACATCCTATGTCATAATTATTACGGGATTACTTAGATGGTATGTGAGTGGAGCGTGGAAAGAGCATCCCTTGTGTCGAATCTGCCCATTCACTGCAACAGAGCTTCCCCCAGCCATCTTGGACCTCACCACGTCGCTGAATCAGGGAGAGGGTGTCGAAAGGGTGGGTCTGGATCAGTGCAAACCCCTATTCACCTAAAATCCATTCATGCACATGCTTTTCCTTTCTGAAGAGTGGAGTATCCTCATTTCAAACCCCACAAACTGGCTACGGGATGGATGGGCAGAAGATGATGTGAGAAGGTTGATTAGTACATTCATTCAGGCCCACTTTCCCTATGACTCAGTAGTACCTGATACTATTATATACCGTTTAATTCCCTTTCCTTTATGCTTCATCTGATATAATGTGTGTTTTGAGTTATTTCTCCATGAGGTTGAATAACCTTGCATGTTTTTTCCATACCTCACAGCATATCTCTCTGACACCCTGGGAATTGGCCTCATTGTTCTTGGTGCTGCCTCAGGAGTCAGGGGGTCCTCATGTCACAGAGTCAGTGCAGAAACTGGTCTCCAGCCCACCATGTCCATCCCACCCTGGTCACACTCTCTTCATCCACCTTTCATCAAGATGGAAGATTCATGAGTGTGAGATTGTGCTCTGCCAGATTTAAGGACTTCCTGCCATTATCAGACTCCTCAATGAACCCAGAAATAGTTAAATTATGCTGCTTTTGAACTATACCAATTGATCTCTATCTGTAACTCTGCACTTCTGATTTATACGAGATAGCTAACTGGACTGCTCACAAAACAACCTCTACCACAGCCTGTTGGTACATGAGACAATAAACTTAAATTCACTTAAATCAAATTAAATTCACTTAGAAACTGCTCCGAGGCGTTCTCCTGCAGGAACACGATGATCTCCTTCTTGGTCACATCGTCGCTCTGCAGCTGCTCCTTAAGGCAATCCTTATGCCCAACTACATTAATCCTGTTTGCTCATGTTAGGCTTGTGTCCTTCCACATTTTGCCTATCTAACTGCCTGCCCAAATGTCTCTCAAATTGGTGATAGCATCTGACTTTACCACTTCCTCTGGCAGCGAGTTTCAGATATGAACCACTCTTGTATGAAAATTGAAAATCCTTTTTAAAACTCCTTTCTCACACTTTGATTCTAATCCCTCCTGTTTTTTGATACCCTAAATGGCGGATAAAGATTTTGAACATCTACCCTATCGATATCTAGAAGTGAATTGTAAACAGCAGACTCAGTAACCAAAGGTAACCTCTCTGATTTTGCACAGAATTAATTGCTAATTTGACCCAGTGGCTAAATTCCCTTGCTTATTGCCTTCTCAAACAATTTATGTAAAAGCAGAGATGAATTTAAAAACTGCCCTCCATCTCTTTCAACTTTTGTTCTTCCCACAGAGTTCACTCCTATCTACTTCCAAGTGATGACAACTAGTATTTGCCCATTTTGAACTTTGGTTTTCTTTACATAAAATGTAAATTTAAAAAGAAAGGGAAGTCAATACAATTGAGAAAAAAAATTGTAAAATTCCTTGATGACTATACTTCAAAATATTTCATTGGTAAGAAAATACTTTCAGAAAGTATTGTGCTGTGAAAGACGTTAATTATATCAATTACCTTAGCCAGCTAATTAATTAATTAATTGTTTCCTCTCCATCTTTCTCTTTTTTTTCCATCTTCTTCTCTCTCCCTGTTTCTCTTTAGTCTCCTGACCCAAAGAATGTTACATCTGAAACGGAAACAATGCATTAAATGTTCATCAAATTCGATCTGGGATGACAAGACCATTATATAAGTGGAAATTGGATCAAGCTAGCTTGTGTTTATTCGAATGTAGAAAATCAGAAAAGGACATTGAAATAAAATTCTGGCAGAATATGACAGATGAGATAAAAATATGTTTCTCCTGACCAGAGGATCAAGAGCTAAAAATCACAGTTCTATGATAGGGAGAAGACATGTTGGGCTAAAATGAGCAGAAATTTCTTCATTCTGTCCTTTTTTGCTGTTCATACCCTAAAGGGAGATCCTTCCGGAAACATTTAGAGCATCTCCTGGAACAAATGACCAGAATTCAATACCTTCAGGTGCAAGATTGTCATTAATGAAGAAATTAGCAGATATAAGACCTAAAATGAGGCTGTCAAAAAAACCAATTGAAATTTGTTAAACTTACTTTAGCGGTGGCCATAAATGCATAGCTATTGCTTGTAAATCTGATTCCCAACAGAGTCTAACCCACTGGAAGTCAGAGATGCATAGTTGTTTTCCCCTGGAGATTAGTTACAACATCAGAAATTGTTACAGCATGTTTTTTAAGAATATAGAACCCATATTTAAGACATACGGGGGACATAGCTTTGATGATACCTCCCTACTGCCTCCAGTACCCCACTATCTCCAGTAACCCTAGTGATGTCTATGTCAAGACATTTATCCCTTAAAGGAGCAAGTAACCTCGGGATGAATCATGTAATGTTTCATCTGCATGTAATTAATGCTATTGGAAAACAGATGATTTTGTCACATTATATAGGAGAATTACCTCTTTTTCTCTTTCCCCTTTTGTTTTTTTAAAAAGATTTCTTCATTCAGAGGGTGGTGAATCTGTGGATTCTCAACCACAGAAGGGCTGTGGGGGCCAAGTTGTTTCATGCATTTAAGAGCAAATAGCTAAAAAAATTCTTGACAGAAAAGCCATTGGGGTATAAGGAGCAAGTGCAATTAGGTATTGAGATAGATCGATCATAAGTGAATTGACACAGGTAGATTGCAGGGCCATAAGTTCTGCTGTTTATCTAATTCTTCGATATTTCTGTGTCTGATTTCTTACGAGTTGTCACAGTGCATTCCTTAGAGCAGCCATTCTCAACGGGGGCCCACAACATGTTTAAGTAACAGCTTTGTTTTCTTTTCACCTCATGCAACATAAATATTTTTTAGTGATTTTTTTTTAATTTAGTCAGAAGGAGAGATGTACAGAAGAAACAAAAATGTGACAACTTCACAGGCAGGGGGGCTGATCAAATTTGAGCAGAATCCGAAAGGGGGCCTAGCCAAAATGAGATAGGAGAATGTAGGATTCATACAGCCATGTAAAGAGCAGGGGTACCAAGTATATGACTGGAATGAAAATAAATACCCATTAGCAGGTTGAGAATGCCTGCTTTGCAGTGTGTACACCCCAGTGAAAGCTGGCAATGATGGTGGAAGTGAAAGGTTATAGTGACAAGCATGTTATGAACCGTTTTGTCTGGATGGGACTGAGCTTCCTGAGTGAATTGCTGAATGGGACTGATAACGCAGAATGATTGTGCAAAAGTACAACGTATGTTCATCTTTTCCTCCAGGTTTGGGGAGTCTGAAACTAGAGGTCATACTATAGGGAAGGGAAGAATTTAAGAAGGGACTGAGGGGGTAACATTTTCAAGCAGAGAGTGGTTGGCATGTGGAAGAAGCTCTCGGAGGAAGTTGGGGACAATTACAGTGTTTAAAACTAATTTAGATAGGTACTGGGATAGGGAAAAGTTGCGAGTAATGCAAGCGAACCACTCACAAGCTTACGTAGTCAATTTGGTCAGCGTGGAGAAGTTTAGCCAAAGGACCTTTGTCCATATTGGATAAATCTGTAATTTTATTTATTAATTTTGGCCTTTGATTGCAGAATAACTCGAGTCCAATAGACTGCCAAATAACATGTTCAGCTTCAATTATAATTCTTATGGACAATAACAGGGTGGGTGTTTTCAGTGGCAAGTGTGTCCAGAACCAGGATTCAAACATGGCAGAATAGACCCAAGTCATTCATGCTGATCCTTGCCCTTTTGTAGCCTTCTCTTAATCCATAACCTTCCATATATCTGTCCAAATGTCCTTTGCCTGTTGCAAATCCACCTGCTTCTGTAACCTTGTCTGACAGTTCGTTCCAGATATAGACTACCCTCTGAATGAAAACATTATCCCTCAGCTCACTCTTAAATCCCTCCCCTCTCAACTTAAACCCATACTCTCAATTCCAGAATGGATTACCTTGGGAAAAGAACTGTCAGCCATGACTTTATCCATGCCTTCCCCAATTTTAAATTTATCCGTAAAGTCACACCTTAGCCTCCTATCCAGTTTCTCCATGTAACTCAATGTCTCAAGATAATCAAATAGTCTTTGAGATGAGATTTTCTTTTGGCTGGAGATGAATTATTATTCCTTACCAACAAGGCTTAATCATTGAAGGCCTTCAGGATAGAAATCAAGAAAATTTTAGAAATGAAGGGATATGAAGCTTTTGCAGGAAAGAGCTCCTGTTCATTGAACAAGTAGGAGGGGCTCAGTAACCACTGCTGCCCCGCTGACATACGTTCTTACTTACCAACAAGGCTTAATCATTGAAGGCCTTCAGGATAGAAATCAAGAAAATTTTAGAAATGAAGGGATATGAAGCTTTTGCAGGAAAGAGCTCCTGTTCATTGAACAAGTAGGAGGGGCTCAGTAACCACTGCTGCCCCGCTGACATACGTTCTTATAAATGTACATGGGAAACAGCCTGAAGCATATTGCTTTCTTGACTGAAGATCAAGAGCTGGCTGTTTAATATAAGTTACAAGTGTTTACCATTGGTCCCTGTATAATAATTGCTCTTTAGCTTTGAACGATTTCCTCAATTCCACTGAAGGCAAGATCAATTTGTTGGTGATAGAAAAGTTTCCTTGCAAAAGAACTGATGATCTGAAATTGTCATTTTAAGTAAATCAGAATATTTTGCAGCAAATCCAAGGAGGCCAATGTAGATGTAGATGTTCTCGATGAGTTCTTAACATCAGTCCCATCACTTGGCCCTTGCAGATCCATAAGCACCCAATAAATGTTGACGCAGTTCTAGGTGTTCCTTTTGGAACATGTCAAATAAGCTTTTGAATGTTCATTTGACATTGAAGCTGTAATTGTAGTGGGGTGAACACATAGTTATAAAATGCCCAAATGTCTGACCATATTGCACCACTTTGCCAAAGTCAACAACTATATAGCTCAACAATAAAATCATAACATTACAGTAAAACATGCATGGTATCTTTAGCAAGAAACAAAGAAGCTAACATTTCCTTATCAGTCAGTGCTCTGCAATTGTTGAAGGAATATACTATTTAAATTTTTAATTAAAAATAGACTTTTGACATACAGCAGGTAACAGGCCCCTTCAGCCACCCACCCCCACCCCCCAACCCCATGCCGCCCAATTACACCCAATTCATCTACAACCCCCATATGTTTTTTTTTGAAAGGTGGGAGGAAACCAGAACAACCAGAGGAAACCCACACTGATAGGGGGAGAACATACAAACTCCTCACCGACAGTGCTGGATTCGAACCCCAGTCGCTGGCGCCATAAAAACGTTGCACTAACTGCATCATCTCAGATCCATGTCTGAGCAAGAACAATTTTCTATTCTTAGAATATAAAGCTTTGAAAGATCCAACATTTCAGACTTGCAGTCAAATTACTCCAACCCACAAGTTGCAAGCCTTACTTGTGGAAGCTGATTAAGGGATTTGGAGACACCACTGACTTTCAAATGCTTCAATCCCACCCTGGTTGGTGGAGGATTTAATTTCAATTAATTAAATGATCTTTGATCTGGTTATATGTGATTCCAATTCCACAGCAATGTAACTGACTCCTTAGTGTTATCTGAAGAGCTCGGCAGCATGGTTGGCGTAGCTGTTCGCCCAATCCTGTCACAGCGCCAGTGATCAGGACCGCAGTTCAAATCACACGCTGTCTGTAAGTAGTTTCTATGTTCTGCCCGTGTCTGCATGGCTTTCCTTCAGGGCTCCAGATTCCTCACACTGATCCAAACATACTAGTGGGTTGGGTGGGGTTATAGATCAATTGGGTGGCACCGGTTCATGGGCCGAAATGGCCTGTTACCAAGCTGCATGTCTAAATTTTTAAAATTAAGACCTTTAACTCAGGGGCATTTAGGGATGACACTAATTGCTGGTCAAACCATGAAATATGCACCCTTTAAATGGATCCCATGGTTTGCCAATACAGTTGAATTGCTGTGCTCTAGGCTTTAGCGTGATTTAGAGAGGATACCCAACTGTACTAAAGTTCATCAATAATTCAGTTTAAAGTCTATTATATTCTAAATATTCTACATAAATGTAAAACTGTACAGACCCTTCAGCCTACAACATTGTGCTGACCTATATAGACCTCCTCCATGATCAATCTATCCTTTGGTTTCTCACAGCCAATAGCCCTGCCATTTTCTTCTATCCATGTGTCTCTTAAATATCCCTATTGTATCGGCATCAACCCCCATTACCCCCAGCAATGCATTCCAGGCATCCATCACCTTATGTGTAAAAAACCTACATCTGATATCTCCTGCACTCACCTTAAACAAATATACTCTGTTATTGGCTATTGCTGCCCTGGAGAAAAGGTGTTGGCTGTTCACCCTCTCTGTGTCTCTCATATTCTCATACATCTATATTAAGTCACATCACATCCTCTAACACTTGAAAGAGAAAAGCCCTATTTTACCCAACCCTACCTTTATTTTCATAGAATACTTCTAGATTTTATAATTAGCAGTAAAAAAAATCTTGCACACATTCACATCTTGCAAACACTGGGAGATAATCATTAATTTATGCTTGTCATTTGAAGAGGTAAATATTGGCCAAGATTATGGAAAAGAACTCTGCAGCAATTTTTATTAGTGCACTGTGCCAATTGGATGGAAATTAATTGGAGAGAGAATGTTTTTTGGTCGAGCCTGAAAATTAGACAGACATAAAGTTTTGCTTGGGTAACCCTACTGATGGATTAAAGAGGTTATAACGTGGTCAGCTTCGGAAAGAGTGTAGATTTGTCTCATTTGAATCAGAGCTGTTAAATGTTATATTTTAACAGGGACATAAGAGATTGAGGTAATCCTGAATCGAGAAATTAGGAACTACAGGGCTCTTGGGGAGAAATGTACCCAAGAAAGGATCTCAACCCAAAACATTGACTGTCCATTTCTTTCTCTGGATGTTGTCATCCCTACTGTACCTCTTAATGTTTACCCAAGTGATATAGTTTTACTATAGACACTGCGTGATATTTTGCATTCCTCCAGCATCTCTCTACATTTATGTAGAATATTTAGAATATAATAGACTTTAAACTGAATTATTGATGAACTTTGGTACAGTTGGGTTGCTACTACAACCTCAGCATCTGCAGACTTTCACGTTTCACCCACGGATGTTCACCGGGATTCACTATAATATCCAGGCTGAACACCTGAAAGAACATGTTGAATATGTGTCATATGTTCAGTTCATATGTACCTGCGTCTTGTTCCTATCTCACAGTTTTTGTTGGATAGTTCAAAATTGTTCATTGCAGATTTAATCTGACATGAATTGAACTCTTTTTGATGAGATAATAAGAGTTTGACTGTCTCAATTCCAAGACAGGATAGCCTGCAGCAAATTTGCACACCATGGTGATTCATTAACATGGGTCAGATCAATGAGTGAATCATCGATTTCAAGGCTACCTGATCATGTCGGAGGTTCAGATCTAGACCCCCTATTGCCAATAGTTTGAACTGGAGTCTGTGTGGCTGGGGAGATTGTGGGAGTGCCAGATGGCGAATCCATGGACACTCGGTGACTCTGAGTGGATGCTCTTTTTCTTCTCTTTCTCTGACTGTAGGAGGAACACGGCCATTTCTGCTGAAATCAAATCTGTTCGCCTTGCAGCATACTAAAGCAAATTTTGTGCAGTATTACAAGTCTTTTATTGCATGATGAGATAAAGGAATCTTGAATCATTAATGCAGATGGATAAGAATTGGCCAGAAAACCAGGTGAGCTCAGATGGAACCAATGAGGCAATTTCACTTGAGAGGGATCAGTGGAGCCACTTGAAAATCTCCTCCAAGAGATGGAACTTCATTGAGCACCTCATTGGGGAATATCAGCCTTCCCACATTGAATTCAAGTTTCTGAAGGAAGATTTGACTCTTCTGGCCCATAACATGAGTCCTTTCATAAGAAGGTTTTCAAAGATTGTAAAAAGCATTTAGACTGCTTAGAAGAATGGGCTTAAAGATGGCAGATGGAGTTTAATGCTGAGAAGTGTGATTTGCTTCAATTTGGAAGGAATAATCAAAACAGAACATACACAGTAAATGGGAAGCCATTAAAGAATGCAGTGGAGCAGAAAGATCTAGGAATAACAGTTCATTGTTTTCTGAAGGTAGAATCTCATGTGGATAGGTTGGTGAAGAAGGCTTTTAATATGCTGGCCTTTATAAATCAAAGCATAGAATACAGGAGTTTGGAGGCAATGTTTAGACTGTTCAAGGCATAGGTGATGCCAAATTTGGAATTCTGTGTGCAGTTCTGGTCACCAAATTATAGGAAGGATATCAAATAGATAGAGAGTGCAGAGAAGATTTACAAAAATGTTACCTGGGTTTCAGATCTAGATTAGTTTACCAATCTGTTCCATTTTCAGATACATCCCAGCAAGATGGGATCATGGTTTCCTGAGGCCTGTTTTCTGGAATCAAGTACACTTTCCATCCCTTGTATTAATGGAGCCATCTGGACACTCATGTGATCCACTTGAAATCAGATTTACTCTTTTAAATTAGGTGAGATTTAGAAAACATTTTGGTTTAATGAGATTTTCTCTTTCTAGTCCTTTCTTTCTAAACCTTCCATGATTGATGTAAATTTTAAAGAATGGTATAGCTTGGGCATTAAATGTTTAAAAGATTTATTTGTCGAGTGGAGTCCCACTTCTTTTGAACAACTTTCAGTTAAATATGGACTACCAAATACTTTTTTTTGTTATCTACAGATTAGAGATGTTTTTATGATCTCAATTACATACATTTCCTAAGAGGACTGTTAAGAATTTAATTGATGAAATTTTTAATTTACAACCTTTCTCTAATGGTTCAATATCTAACATTTATGATATGTTATTGGAAATAAGAGAAAATCCCTCCGATAAAATTTTTTAAAAGGCTGGGAACAGGACCTACAGTTTTTAATTTCTGAAGAAACTTGTCATGTATTTGTTTTAATTGGTTAATTCCTCATCTTTATGTGCCAACCACTCTCTCCTACAATTTAAAATAGCCATAGGGCTCATCAGTCCAAAATCAAACTATTTTGTTTTTATGTGGATCTATCTCCTTGTTGTAATAAATGTAACAATGAAGCTGCTTTACTAATTCATTTGTTCTGGACGTGTCAGAGTTTAGAGAAATATTGGAACCAAGTATTGTGGCATGATCGATAACCACTCGTAGACATGAAGCAAGTAATCAAAGGCTTTGTTAATCAGAAAACCTTGACATGTTGCTACATGCTGCTGGCTCACGCCCAAGCCAGATATAATAAAGGGTTTCAGCCTTTATTAGGGATCTTATGGGAATGAACGACAGGTACAGAAGGGGGGGGGCAGCTTGCCCAGCCTAGTAAGGCCATGCTTGCAGTACCACATTCCACCACAAGCATTTCAAACTTTCTTCACACTTTTTAAAGTTTATTTTAAACCTAAACCCTTAACTCCTTTATTTGGTATTGTTGGAGAGAGTGGCGTACGTTAACGGCATCTGATCTGCATGTATTCGCTTTTATTTCTCTTATGGCTCGGCGGGTGGTGTTGCTCAAATGGGGGGGACATTACCCCATCTAATCGTGTTCAATGGCTACATGATGTAATGTCATGTTTAAACTTAGAGAAGATTAGACACTCATTTTCCGATATGAATGAAAATTTTCAAACGCTGTGGGGACCCTTTTTGAGTTACTTTTTGATTTGTTATGAAGGTAGAAGTGTTGACCAATGAGATAATTTATCACCCTGATAAGAATTCTGTCCTTATTTTTGGCCAAACAGCTTCTTTCTTGATAGTGGATTTAGATTTTCTTTAAAAAAATATAAAATATCAATACAATTTAATCTGTTTGCTTGAAAATGTGGGGTTCCTTGTTTGAAATGGTGTGATTTAAGTGTTATGTATCTTTTTGACTTTTAACATATCCTTACGTACTCTGTAACTTTTGATAGGAAATTTCAATGTTGATAAAAATATTGAAGGATAAAATTATGTTAGATTCTGATAAACTGTATAGAAATCATCCATATTGGAAAAATACACTGAAGCAGCAAATTCCAATGGAAATTAAACATCTCAGGTATTTTATGTGTGTTTTTAGTACTAGGACTGACATTGATTGTCATTTGACACCTTAAGTTTAAATCAATTTGAGCTCAAATTGTGAATGATCTGCCAGCTAACAGTTCTGCGTGATTTCTGAGTTAAAGAACAGAGGCAGGAAGATATAGTGAAGAGGTTTGCTCTTGTACATCACATTCTCCTCTTTTTTTTTACAAAAAATAGACTTTATTCATAATAAATTATTTACAAAAAGAAAGCCATTTGAAGTTTCTTCCCACATTTAGTTCCGTATCCATACATTTCTTATCACTCTACATTGTTACATTCATTTCTCGTTACATCATTATCAACATTGCGGCATCTTGTCACTACTTCCCCCCTCTGTTGCTTAAGGAGCTTTCCCTTGGTCTCAGCCCCTCAATACACAGTAATTGAAGGACCCTAATGTGTGGTCCTTCCCACAGCGCCCTTGCATTGGCTGCGCCAAGCCTCAATGCGTCGGACAGCACATACCCCTGCAGCCTGGAATGTGCCAGTTGGCTGCATTCCTGCACTGAAAGACCAACAGGTTTTGGGCAGGCTTTCACTGACTTGATGGCATTCCAGCAGCTCTGGGTTTCTGACTCTGCATGCGTCCTCAGGAACAGAGAGTCCTCTGTCACACTGATGGCTGGAATGACCTGCAGCAAGGATCCTCGCATCCTTCCCCACACATGCTCAGCGAATCCACATTATGAAAAGAGGTGGGCATCTGCCTCCACTCCTCCGCAGTCATCTTGGGGACAACATGCATTATGGGTGATGTTCCGGTTGTACACTAGAATATGACTGGAAGATATCCTCACACCTCCAGTCAGGACAAGTCCACGTGCTTGATCATGAACACTGGTGATGAGGCATTCCGCCAGATGTCCTGCACAGTCTGCTGTACAGCATCTCTAAGTGTCTGCAGAATGTTCCGTACTGATATTGCATGTCCCCCCCCCCCCCAAAATTAAATTTTATTCACTACAAATTATTTACAAAGGGAACAGAGTCTGTTCCCACCTGTATTTTCATATCCATACATTCCCATCACTGTGCCTTGTCACATTTGATTCCATTTACACCATTATCACATTGTGGCACCTTGTTGATTCACACCCCTCTTTTGTTTGAGGAACTTCCTCTCGGTCTCAGCCCCTCAGACTCTAGACTGTGGCCCTTCCTACTGACTGATGAAATTGTGGTCAAAGGTGTTTGTCTGTAAAATCATTTCCATGAAAGATCGTATTCGCTTATATTTCATAATGCCATCAGAGCCTAGATCACAGAAGACCAATGAAGATTAAACAGAGCTCTGATACTTAAATGGCCTGCATTTAAATTGGGAAGAGAACAATGATCCATAACAGCTACTGTTATTGTCAGCAGTAAAGTTCTCGGTGTATCTGAAACAGAGTGAATTGCAAGGTTGCTATGTTTTGGTGATTACAGAATCATGGCTCCAGGACACCATCCCAGACTCAGCGATCTAGCTGGGTGGCCTTATCTCCTGCAGGGCAGACAGAGACACTGATGCTTCTGGCAAGTGTCGAGGAGGAGGGGGACTTTGCATTTGCAGCAACGAGAACTGGTGCACCCATGTCTCTGTTCTGAAGACCTTCTGCTCAGCAGAGATAGAGTACCTCCTGGTGAAATGTAGACCCTTCTACCTGCCCAGGGAATTTTCGGCCATGCTGATTGCTATGAGGCCCAGACTTTCCACCCTGATGGTGCCATGATTGTTGCTTGCGACTTCAATAATTTTGCCAACCTGAAAATGGTCTTACCATGGTTTTAACAGTATGGGAACTTTGCCACCAGAAAAGAAAACACCCTGGATCCGGTGTACACCAATGTCCCTGGTGCATGCAAGGTTGCACCTCACCCCCACCTCGATTACTCAGATCACATATTTGATCTGCTAACCCTAGTGTACAGACCACTGGCAAAGCAAACTAGGTCAGTTCACAGGGGGATCAGGATGTGGCCAATGGTGGGGGGGGGGTGGAGGGTGGGGGGCGCACTGCAAGACTGGAGCTGTTTCAGGGAGTCGGCCACATACAACAGTCATGTAAACATAGAGGAGTACACAAGCTCAGTGATTGGGCTAGCTACATCAGCATGTGCACTGAGGATGTCACCGAGATCAAATGCTTCAACACCAGGACTAACCAGAAACCATGGTTGGATGCAGAGGTCTGGGCTTTTCTCAGAGCTCGTGATGCTGCCTTCAGGACAGGGTGTAGGATGGCACTAAGATCAGCCAGGGCTGAACTCTCTTGTGCAAACTGGAAGGCAAAGTGAGGGTTCACACAGAAGATCCACAGTCATCTGTGTGACACCAGCAACACTAGGCACATGTGGCAAGGGAACAAAATTATTACGGATCACAAGTCAACCTGGCGAATTAAGACCACGTCACTTCCCTTCCTGAAAGACTGAACACTTATTATGCACGGTTTGATGAGAGCAGCAGGATGATGCCAAAGAAAGCTCTGTGCCCCCCCGATGAATAGACTCTTTGCATAGCCGTGGCCAAGATGAGGAGAACCCTATCCAAGGTGAACTCACACAAGATGGTGGGACCAGACAACATACTTGGTTGGGTACTGAAGGACTGTACAGGCCAATTGACGGATGTCTTGGCAGGCACCTTCAACACCTCACTGTAGCGGTCCATCATTCTACAGGGTTCAAGGCAGGCACCATCATCCCGATATCCAAGATATAGGACTATCAGAGACAGCGCCACCAAGCTGAGGAACAGCTTTTTCTCATGGGCGTTGAGAACGGCCAAAGGAACTGCTCATACTAACCATCTGAGACTCTCATTTGTACAAAACAACATTTAGTTATTTATTTTATCAATTATAATACTTGCATATATATTATTTATCTGTATGTATATTATATCTAGTTGTATGTCTGCATATTTTTGTACCGAGGACCGGAGAAAGCTTTTTCATTGAGTTGCACTTGTATATTCAGATGACAATAAACTTGACTTGACTTGATGAAGTAAGCTTGTTATTTTAGTCAGTTCCAGATGTGGATTCAACAGTTTGCACCTCATTAAGATGCCATTATATCTCATAATGGTGCGGCTAAAGGTGTTTGAACAAAATCCAAATGTAGTGGTTGACACCATTGTGAACAAAGGAGGTGAGGAGTTTGTGGTATGGAGGATTTCCATTAGAACAAATATGGCGTTTCACAACTACCATCCAAAGTGAAACCTCACTAAGCCCTTTCATACAGTCAAAAATCCCGAAACTAAAGGTGGAGATTCTCCACCTTTACATCAGGAGACTTACCTCCATGAATATCCCGTGGCTGGTTCCAAGGCACCGACTGCAAATCCCTCTTGGGGGGAGGCTCAGCGACGTAGGGCAGCACTTCACCGCCAAGTATGAATGTGATGCCGCTGCAAGTGTTTGGTAGGCTAATGATGTCACAGTGACGTCGTCAGCCCGTGACTCATCTCACTCACCCCTCACTGAAGGCAAGGTCGAGCATCACTGCTCTAGACCCAAATGTTATTGAAATATTTTGCTTAAGTAAAATTGTCATTGTTCCATTTCCTTTGGAGTTATGAAACTGTGCATACAACGAGTTCATTAGGGGCAATTAAAACAGTGGTTTTCAAACTTTTTCTTTCCACCCACATATCCCCTTAAGCAATCCCTTACTAATCACAGAACACCTATGGCATAGGGATTACTTAAAGTGGGATGTGAGTCGAAAGAAAAGAATTGAGAACCTCTGATTTAGAGTGAGATGAGCAGTTTGGGACCAAGCATCTAAGGAAGGATCTGCTGGCATGGCAGAGGGTAGAAAGATTTACAAAAATGATCCTAGGGTCAAGAGGATTAATGTATGAGAAGCGTTTTATGGCTCTGGGGGTGTTCTCGCTGGAGGTTAGAAGAATGAGATGGGATTTCATTCAAACCTACCAAATATTATTATCCTATAATAATAGAGGGCACAACCTCAGAATAAAAGAATGTATCTTCAGAATTGGAGTAAAGAAAAATTTCTTCAACCAGAGGGTGGTGAATTAATGGAATTTGTTGCCACCAACAGCTAGTGAGGCCAAGTCATTCGGTACAATTAAAGCAGAGGTTGATAGGTTCTTGATTAGTTAGGGTGTTAAAGGTTATCTGGAGAAGGTCAGAGAATGGGTTTGAGTAAACATACATCAGTCATGATTCAAATGGTGGAGCAGACTCGAGGGGCCAAATGGCCAAATTCTGTTCCTGCGTTTTACGGTTTGAACTTGAGGGGTCAGTTGGCATACTCCTGTGATAAAGTAACTGTAAAGAACGTGTCCTCTTATCTTCCCTTCATTTTAATGTTTTTAATTAATTTCTCATTCTTCAATGTGCCTCACTCAATTTAAAAAAGTGTGCTTTCTTTAATTATTTAAATCAATTTCAATAGCTCTTAACTGTATCAGACTGTCAAAGATATTTAAAACAGTCTGCTCACTTGAAGGTTTATGCCAATTGATCTGCTCTGAGCTCCTTCAAAGGATTTTACAATTTCCCTCAAATAAAGTGACCTGGGTTTGTTTTCAGTCCTCCAGTTGTGGTTTCACCAACAGCTTACCCAATGACAGTACAACCTCTCCACGTTTATGTTCAATTCCCTTTTCAATAAACAGTTGTATGCATTCTGCTAATTTTCTGAATTAATTACAAATGTTCACAAATCGAATACTGAAACAAATCGAATACTGAAACAAATCGAATTACTCTGCCTTTAAGAGTCTACAATCTTATCACAGTTCAGACAATTTGTTCCTTTCTATTTTTCTTGCTAGAATGGACACTACACATTTTCCACATTATACTCCATTTACAAAATCTTTGTCCATTTACTTAACTTCTTTATACCCACGCAGTCCCATTTTGACTAAAGTCCCCTTCGAAAGGAACCTAAGGCAACTAATCTAATAGACAGTGACTGTGGCGGTGGACTAGAATGCTCTGCTATTGAAGAACATGCAAGTGGCGGGTTGATGGTGACTCGAGGTGAGAAATCCATTCAGGCTGCGGGTTGCTGGTGACGGCGGTCGGAGGACTGACTCTAGGCTGTGAGTGGCTGGAGGCTGGCTCAAGACAGATGAAGGGTACCAGGTATCGGAACCAGGATGCGAGAAGGTGCTGAGGGGGTTGAAGGCTTCCTGATCATGTCAGAGGTTTGGATCTGGAGTTTGGGTTGACAGTTGTGTGACTGAAGAATCCAAGGAAACACTGGTGGCAAATCCATGGACTCTCAGTGACTCTGGGAGACTCTCTTTTACCTCACTTTCTCTGACTGTAAGAGGCACTGAGCAATTTCTACTGATGGTGGATCTTTGTCAGGTATGCAAAACACAGTTTTGTGTAATATTACACCTATTTTATTACATGACAATAAAATCATATTGAATCTCGAATTTACTTGCAAGTGGCCACACAAGTAGAGTGGTAAGAAAGGCCTGAGGTGTATTTGTCCTCCTTCAGTGGGGCATTTAGCATAAAAGTATGGAAGTCATGTTGCAGCCATATGAAACTTTGGTTTGGCTGCATTTGGAATAATCTGTGCAGTTCTGTTTGCCCCATTACAGGAGGGAGGTGGAGGGTTTGGAAAGAGATTTTCCAGGATGTTTGAGGGTAGGAGCTATAATGAGAGGTTGGACTAATTGGGGTTGCTTTCCCTGGAGTAACAAAGGCTGAGGGGAAACCTGAGAGAGCTTTATGAAATTATGAGAGACATTGATAAGAGTCGACAATTAGAATCTTTATCCCAGGTTAAAAGAAAATCTCACATATTAGAGGACCTGCATTTCAGATGAGAGGTGTAAAGTTTAAAGTAAATATGCAGGGCAAGGTTTTTTACACAGAGATGGGTAGGGGCCTGGATGAACTATCAGGGGGAGTGGTGGAAACATGCTGACAGGAGGGTTTAAGAGGCTGTGAGATAGACACATGGATATACAGGAAATGGAAGGGTATGGAACATAATGGCATGGGACTTGTGGGCTGAGGGGCCTATTCCTGTGCTGTATGGTTCTATGTCCTACTACTGTACAGTGACCAATAATTGGGCCATCTTTGAACTGGCAAGATTTTAAATGCACGACTTTGCACTGATTACTGTATGAACATTTGACCTCACGGCCATTCAATCAGTCCACATGTGATCTTTCACCACCTTTCTCTGAAATTCAACCATTGAACATTCATTTCATTAATCTCTATTGCATTCCCATTGCCACTTCAAATTTCTGTGTTAGCTGGGTTTTCTCTGTTCAACAAGAGTGTGAGGTGCTTAAAAACACTCACTGAGACTGAGCCAGCTATTAAAAAATGTTTATTCCAATGGCTCCTCCAAACTGAATAGAAAATCTTTATGTCACAGTCAAGGAAGCAGCAAGGTACCTGGTAATTAATTGGACGAGGAAGCAGCTTCAAAGAAACAATCATGCTGTACCAAACCTCACCTTAAATGTTCAGCATGGTACCAAGTGATGCTGCCATAACAGGGACCTCACAGTGGCCAAGCTTTCGTGTTCCACCCACCATTCCCTCAGCGACTGGCTTCATGCATTGCCAAACTGAGGCCACCTGCAAATTGGAAGAATTACATCTAATAATCCATCTGGCCACTTTCTAACCAGACAGCATTAACATCGGCTTCTCCAGTTTCTATTAAATCCCTCCCCTGTCTCCTTCTTTTCTCATCCCTCTGTCTCCTTTCCACTTGCTTCCCTCTCCATTCAGAGAGCTACCCCCTCCACCAACACCTCAGCCTTTTTTTCCTCCTGCCCTCCTACCCGTATCCACCTATGGCCTGTTTGCTTGCGCTTCATGCCCTGCCCCTTCCACCCGACTCTCCTCTCCTTTTTTATTCAGGCACCTGCTTGCTTTTTTGCTCATACCTTGACGAAGGGCTCAGGCCAGAAATGTAGGTTACTGTTCACTTCCTATGGATGCTACATGACCTGCTGCGTTTCTCCAGCAAGTCTGTGCATTGCACCTTAGATGTCGCCCATCTTGCACGTGCATTATGGCGATCCTGGGAATTGATCACATAAGAGATCTCAGGGAGGGATCAGTTTGCAAGGCTGATCATTGGTAATGTTTTGCTAATTAATCCATCGCACAGATGTCTGCAAAGATTCACAAGCAGACCAAATTATCGATTTTATCTTATTAAGTAAGAAAGCATGAATTGCATTCCAGACCTATACTTGGCTTTTAGTCACAATCAATTTTTTTTTGTGCTTTTATATCATTTTAAATCTACAAATCCATGCATTTTTGATCAATAGTCCATTATTGTTGGAAATACGGGAAACAAATGCTTTGTTTGTTTGTCATCACAGCTACATCCAAAAGATAAATTTAAAACAAATGGTATTTTAAACCTGTAAGCACTGATAGACCACTTCAGAGGCGATGAATAATAGAAGTGGCGAAAACAGCTAAAACGAAATCTGCTCGAGACAGCAAAGGTTTAAGGTTCCTTTCTTATTTATTTTTGTTTGCCCATGAAGGCACATAAAGAAGGCGCCACTAGCCCCACTGGGAAGAGAAAGAGAAGCAAAAGAGCAGCCATTCAGAGACATCAAGTGTCTGTGGATCCCACCATGGAGCACGTGGGATTCATGAATGGGCACTTCATCGTCAACCCAGATTCCTTGCGTGCAGGGACTGCTACCAAATTGTGAGTCAATAAGAAGGAGGAATGGTAAGGAAGAGTGTAGGGGAGGAAGCAATGATAGACAAAGAGGAAGTGATAAAAGGTAAAAGGAAACATAAAACAATTTGTCACCCTAAAAATGTTTAACATGTCCAACTAATGAAGAAAAGGTGTTAGCAACTGTAAGTATGAATGCGAATTACTGTGAAGATTGGTGCCAGGAGCTGTGATTGTGACAAGATGTTGCAGCAAGGTGATGATAAAATTCCACCGTAGCTACTGCTGTTGATGTGGTTTGTGGATGGAAGGAGGTTCACTAGGATGATTCAGGGAATGAAAGGTTTATCCTGTGAGGAGCCTTTGACAGCTCTTGGCCTGTGCTCAGTGGTTGAGAAGAATAAGGGGGAAACCTCATAGAAACATTTTGAATGTTGCGCGACCTGCTGTGTTTCTCTTGCAAGTGTGTGCATTAACTGCTCCCCCATCTTGTATGTGCATTAATGGGATCCTAAAAATTGGTCACATGAGAGATCTCAGGGAGTGCCAAAAGGACATGAATTTGCAAGGCTGATCATTGATAATGTTTTGCTAATTAATCCATCTTGCAGATGTCTGCAAAGCTTCACAAGCAGACCAAATTATTGATTTATCTTAAAAAGTAAGATAGCATGAATAGCATTCCAAACCTATATCAATGTTTACCTTCCTTTATTTTATTATCGGTAGTGGACTGTTTGTGTTTGTCAATAGCCTCTGAAGGGAGAGGATTGAATTAAATATTGAGTATAGTGTTTTCCTTTTTATCATTCTTGTTCATATAATATAGGTCTCAGTACTATTTGTATTGGTATATGAGATTTGTTAATACTTTATTGTTATGTACCTATGGAACATTTAGTTAATAAATCCAATAAAATTATTGAAAAAGAAGAATGCTGAAAGGCATGGACAGAGAAGATGTAGAAAGGTTTCCCATGGAGGGAGAGTGAAGGACAAAAGGGACAACTTCAGGATTGAAGGGCATCTGCTTCGAACCGAGATGTGGAGGAATTCCTTACGCCAGAGGATGGTATATCTGCAGAATTTGTTGCCACTGGCAGTTTTGGAGGGTCATTGTGGGTATTCAAGCTAGAGATTGAAGGGTTCTTGATTAGCCAGGGCATCAAAGGTTATAGGGAGAAGGCCAGGCAGTGGAGCTGATTAGGAAAATGGATTATCTCATCATTAAATGAGGGCAGACTCAATCAATTAAATAGCTTATTTCAACTCCTATGTCTTGTGGTCTTATGGAGTATTGGCA